>NC_056524.1:139181060-139279124 GCF_019175285.1 Sceloporus undulatus | reverse complement strand
GAATTTCCTGACAGTAAGAGTTGTTTGACAGTGGAACATTTCCTCAGGGAGTGGTGAAGTCTCCTTCTTTGGAAGTTTTTAAACAGAGGCAGGATGGCCATCTGTCCACGGCGCTTTGATAGTGAGTTCCTGCATGTCAGGGGAATTGGACTGGATGGCCCTTGTAGTCTCTTCCAACTCTATGATTCTAAGATTCATTGATGTGCTAATTGAAAATACAACCCACTGGGTTTAAAGGGTGATTAAAGAATTGTAGATCCAGTTGAGATATCATATCTGCATGTATTCCTAATCATTAATTTCACATTTGGATGTTTTAATTTATGTGCTGACCAAATGGCCGTAATAAAGTTATTATTATTGTTTTAATTTATATTCTAATTAACAGCTATATGAATATTTCTATTTTAATTCATGGTTGGGGCATGATTGGGGCATTAATTCCAAGATTAAAAGATTTAAAACCAAAAAGTAGTGAGGACAGCTAGGAAGGAAGTGGTCTTCCTTGCACCCACATGGTTTTCCTGTATTCTACACTGGACACTGAACAGAGTTTTCCTGTATTTTTCAACTTCATTCTGGTAAGATAGTTCAGACATTTAATTTAATTTAAACTAGATGATTAAAAGAAATCCTCTTGTATTCAGACAGTTTATAGTTTAGCTTGCTGACGATGGATCACCCCTGCCAGGTTGCTCACACAGACACCAGTCCTGAATGCCTGTCACACACCTCTGACTCCCATCTTCCCACTTGTCCCTTTATTATAGCATGCCGAGGGCTGTGATCAGCTGGCCATGCTTATGATAGGCTGCTTTTGGTCCTGGCAGAAGTGGCAGTAGAGGGTAACCAAGGCAGGCTCAAATCCCTGTTAAGAAATAGATTCAGAAAATTGGTTTCAAACAGGAGTTTTGGAGATTCTCAGCTTCCGTACTTTGATTAGGAAGAGGCATTTCTTTGCTGCCTACACCATTGCACTTTTATGAATCTAGGGAAGGTTTCCTGGTATCATCCCTCTCACGAAGAGGCATTGATCATTTCCTTGGCTAGATATGCTGACCCTTCCATACTGATGTTCATGAACCACAAGGGACAAGTCTTCAGTAGAAGGGACATTGATGAAACTGAGCATCATCTCATCACATCCTTGAGCCCCATCACCTGAAACTGATTCAACAAAAGTAAAACCTTAATGGCGGAGGCCAAATCCCGGTGGATATAGGTAATTCAAGTTCTCAAATGCCTTGTGAACAAATTACAGCTGGCTGAAGATGGTTCCATAACTTGCTTTGCAACAATATGAAATGTGCCCCCAAACCACTCTGAATAAGTGGGAATGGAGAAGGAAGATCTTTGCCACTTTCCCTGCCACCAACCAGACTTAGAAATGAGCATGTAGGAAGTGTTTGATTCCACTTGTTAGGGATTTTCTAGATAATGTCTAGGTGTTGTTTCCCAAAATTTCTCAATCATTTCTGTTTTTATCCGAACAAAGGAACACATAAAACAATGGATTTACAATTCTTATTTGACCTACGATTGCTTAAATTTGAACTGTATGATGGAACTTCAACTTTAGATGCTTTTCATTACATGCTAGCCCCAATAATCTACTTTTAAACAATTGTTCTGTGATTCTTACTTTGGGCCAGAACTAATTATAGAGTTTCTTTCTATATTTCCCTCAAGACAGACCCAGGAAAATAATCTGCTATGAGTAAGACCACATTGTAGAATTGGTTTTGTGCAACTACCTGATGATTTGCATAATTGCAGGCTGAATAAAATATTAACTTGCATTTAAAAAATGATTATATCCATTTCCAGCTCATTAAAGAAATTACAAAGCTGTGGCTAGAGTGGGGATCAGGTGACAGGGTTTAGTTTAGGTAGTGCTAACATTTTGCACAACTGAGACAATCAACCTTGTTACACAAAGACATAGAACTGGAAGCTATATTATTCTAAACAATGGTGCTTTAAAATGGTATATTGTTTAATTTCATTGAGTTGGCAACATTAGTGTACAGTCATGCTTAAGAAGTGGAAGATGGGCATTCACAAACAGCGAACACAGTAGGCTTAATATAAGCAGGAATCAGAAAAATACATAGGCTTGATCTTGTGTTCTCTAAGTGTGATTGTTTATAAGGAGCCCTGGTGGCGCAGTGGTTAAATGCCTGTACTGCAGCCATTCACTCGAAACCACAAGGTTGCGAGTTCAAGACCAGCAAAAGGGCCCAAGCTCGACTCAGGCTTGCATCCTTCCGAGGTCGCTAAAATAAGTACCCAGACTGTTGGGGGCAAATCAGCTTACTTGCTAATTAGCTTACTTGCTGTTCACCGCTATGATCTTTGGAATAGCGGTATATAAATAAAACAAATTATTATTATTATTATATAGACAATTGGCAACAGCACAGCAAGGAGGGATGAGCAAATTCAGGGTAACCCTGACATTTGCAGAAGCACAATTTCTTTTAGAAGTACCACCCTAAAGGAAGCAAACACCTCCAAACCCATTGTGCAGTGAGTCTGCTTAGCACCCTAGGAATACCAATTGGTATCAGAAAAAAAAAAAGGGGGGGGGACAACAAGCAAATCCCAAAGACAGATGTGAGAAGGAAAGGAGGAATGACTAAAAAAGAAAGCTAGAGGAAAAGACAAATAGAATTTATCTGCACTGTAGAAATAATGCTGTTTGATACAGCTTTGGCTGTCATGGCTCAATGCTGTGGATTCCAGGATTTGTAGTTTTTCTGAGACATATAGCCTTCTCTGTCAATGAGTTCTGGTGCCACAACAGACTACAAATCCCAGAATTCGATGGCATTGAGCCATGACAATTAATACAGTATCATTATTTCTGCAGTGCAGTTTAGGCCATAGATATATTGATTAATCAGGTCTTTTGTTGGGCTACTCCCATTTGGGGTGCATCCACAGTGCAGAAATAAACCAGTTTGACACTATTTTAAGTGGCATGGCTCAATCCTACAGAATCCTGAGATCTGTAGTTTGGTGTGAAACCAGCACTCTTTGACAGACCAGGCTGAATACCTCGGTTGCTGTGAAACTGCTTTATTCCTGCAGTGTGGCCAGTAACACAGCTTTTTGTAGGCCAGCCAATGTGTTTGTTGATTCACCTGCTCTTGAGAAAGGAAAGATGTGAAGCCTCCTGCTATATACACAGCATTGTGTTGTGAGGTTTCACTTGTGTTACTTAACAGAAAGCAAACTGATGCACAACTCTCTTCTTTTGTGAGGACATACCTTTGTTCCATGATTAATTATACTGTACATAATACTACTATACTATACCCAACATATTGTGGAATATAAACCAAACACCACAAATTGCTTCCCTACTGTTGATCAGCTGTTTCTTTGTACCATCCTGTCAAAAGATTCAATCTGAACCTTATTACAGCTCGGTACCTATAAAGTAAAGGCTTGGTAGAATTCCCCTTATGACCCAATGAGAGAATATAGCTGATTGGCTTTCCAATAAGTTACACAGACACTGTGGTAATGGTACACCTTCATTATTTTTGGTCTGTATTCCTAACACTATATAAAGGGCTTATTTATTGATGTTGTTGTTAACTTTGACTTATGGTGACCCTATGAATGAATGAACACATCTCAAAGTGTCCCAGTCAACAACTTAGGTCTTGAAAACTCAGGGCCATGGTTTGCTGGGTTGAGTCAGTCCATCTGTGGTGCCGCCTTCCTCTCTTCCTATTGCCTTCCACTTTAGCAAGCATTCTCATCTTTTCAAAAGAGCTGCATCATCTCATGCTATGTTTAAAATATGGCAGCCTCCATTTAGTTATCTTCCCTTCTAGTAAGAGTTCAGGTTTCATTTGCCCTAAGATCCATTCATTTGTCTTTTTAGCAGTCCATGGTATCCAAACCAGTCAGGCTAAGGGAGTCACTGGGTCTGGATCAGAAACATAATAAAACGATCAAGTTGACAGCCAAATTGTAGGAACATGGTAGGTAATGTATTTTCAGGATAAATGGACCAGCTATACTTCCCATAATGAACAACATTGCTCTCAGCTACTTTGCTCAATGTTGAGTAAAGTGGTGACTTACTTCTGTTTTCAGTTAAATACCTCTCTTTTTTTCTCTGTACATTGAAACAAACTGATCATAACACAGGAGACGGGAGAAACTGGAGAACTTACTTCCCTATCAAGTTGCAAATGTGATTAGAGCAGTTGTAAGGCCTTTTATGAGTTGTTTTCATGTCAAAAATGGCTTGCCTAAGATATTTTTTTTTCCATCAAGGAAAAGAAATGAAGCTGGACTCAGACTAGAAATAGTTTGGGAGAGGAATTGGTTGGTTAATATATTAATGCAATCTAACATTTTGCATTTGCACATTTCACAGTGGAGACCCCCCCCCCCCGTACAAAAATGCATAGATGTAGAGAAAGCAGGTAGAAAAAGTCATATATCAATGAAAACAAAAGTAAAAAAAAAAGCATTATACTGGGCAAATTGTTAGTAAAATTATGAATATTAGGTAGAAATGCATAGAAAAATGCAACACTAGGAAGAGAAGGCAGTCATTCACAGGACTAATGTGTCACAGATGGCATGACCGCTAACCCTCCATTTTGCTGGTTTTTTTAGAGCTATGCGCATTTATAAATGTGGAACATTCTGTAGTTGGAAAAAGAACAGAACATCACTCATTTTAAACTAATATTGGAGGTTTTAAATATCAGCACGCAAGTACTTTTTAAAGATGCAATTTAGAAACAGGCTGGAATGAAATTCTTCTGGTCTAATATGAAATTTGACTAATGAACTGATTGCGATTCAAATACTCATTCCTTAGTAAGACTAATATCTTTCATCCTGGCTCACATTAAATTAGTCAAATTACAGCCCAGCACCAGACAGACTCCCTATAAACCTTATCTACATTATTTTGGAAGTGTCAAACATACCTCAGCTGGAGGTCTTTTGCTGATTCTTAGGTTATACCCATTGTATCTTCTCCCTCTTTTGGAGTGGTGGGCTGAAGAAAATAGATGTAGGTGAGGTTTAGATGACACTGAAGAGAGGGCTGCAATGCTAAGCAGAGCAGTCTAGCCTCTCTCTGGAGGTTTTTGATGGAAAAGGAAACAGCTGCTACAGAGAAGGCAGAAAACTCTCTAATTAAAAAAAAATAACATTCAACTGGATGCAGGAGCCTTACCTGGGACAAATAAGAGGGTTAGGAAAGGGAGTCTAGAGCCAGGGGTCTATCTATTCCTTAGCATGTTCCAATCCATGCCTCACCACACTGCCAGCATATCATGTGTGATTCCTTCTAGGGCTGTCAGAGTGAAAACTAGAAAAAAACTGGCTACTGTACACTTAAAGGTTGTGCAGAAGAGGAAATTTCGGTATATGTTGCATGTTACTTTGTTGTGTGACAGGCAACGCTTGCTGAAATTTCCTCTTCCATGTAACAGCTAATGCTCCAGTTTTCAATTTGGCAACCCTACTTGACGCTTCTCATTAGGTATGAGCCCAGGTGTGAGCTTATGAGTTTAATTTTGGTCACATTTCTCAGAACCCTAATACTCTCATCCTGTCCAAATTCTGTACTTATGCAAATTTTATTTCCTCACATAAATCCATGCATATTTGGGCATACACGTTTCTTTATGTATGCAGTTTTCTTGTCCATTTGGTGTTAAAAAAAACACATGTTTATTCATTTCACCCACTGTGGGCAGTTTTTCAATATAGATATTTTAGTTACCTGGGTTCTCCTGCATAGAATTCTAAAACAATGAATTTGATACATGCAGTTTCCGTTTGATGGCAGGAAAGAAAGGTGTGTTTTTATTAATTTTTTATTAACCAGTCCATACACCATATATTGAATCAATTCATAAATAAGTCTTAGTTAATGTACATTTGTTTTCCATCCTATTTGAAGCCAATACTTAAATATAGAAGCAACATTTCATCTTGCTTAACTCAGTAAAATGCTTGAATGTATTTCTTTATGTTGCTAAAATGGCCACTAGATGGCAGTAGTCTTGCATATTTGACAACTCTGTGTCTCTACAAAATAAAATTTGGTCATTCAAGAAAGACGGCAGAAGGTGGCAGCCTTGTTCTATTGGTAAAAATTAAAGACATTTCTTGCAAACCTGTTTCTCTTGAGTCCCATTCTAGAGATTTCAGCAGAAAGATTCTTTAAAAGAAGAATATACACGAGATTAAAAAAAAACAACCCACTGAGATTATGTTGAATGCTGAATAGTTTAATTGGTAAATTCATTAATCACAGTTTAAAACAAGGTTATTGTCAGTGCTCATTGCGCAAACAATTTGTTCCTATCTCTTGATTCGGGGAAAAAAGTTTAAGATTGTTTTCCTAATAATGTATTATTTGTCTCACCTTTTCAATTGCAGAAAGCTGCATTTCAAATAACTTTGAGGCTGTGCATCTTTGTTGAGGTACTTTTAAAAAGCATATATCTGATCGCACAATGTACAATTTCTTTTCAGGAATATATTTAATTTTTACTAATGCCACCATGCAAATTAATAAATCTGTCTTATTTCACAAAGGTTCACACTATCTAAAAATCATAGGGGTTGATCCAAACACAGTCCTAACTCAGAGAGGCTCACTTAAATGGTTGAGACACATCCATGAACAATTTAAATCCATTGATTTCAATGTGTTTATTCTAAACATAACTAAATCCAATCCAGTGAAGTGACTCTTTTGGTAGCAGTTTTTAATGGGCCCTAATGAGAAATTATGACAGATTTGTGATGCTAAAATCTACAACTTACTTGCTGTTTTATTCTCTCTACCCTTTATCTATGCAAAGGGATCTTGTAGCACCTCTGAGACTAACTGGGAGTAAAACTGGTCTCAAAGGTGCTACAAAATCCCTTTGCATACTGATCCAGATTAACACAGCTATGTCTTTGACTTCTACACATTATCTCGATATCTTGATCAACTGCTCACTTGTTCATACAAAATACATTCCCCAGCTAAAGGCAAACGAAACAGTGTCAGCAGTTTTTATTACTAAAATGAGAAAACAACAACAACATTTTAAAGAAGTATTTCCTGATGTTCTTTTGATTATCACTGGTGGGATACACACCGCCATTTAGTACGTATACAATACGTACTAGGGTTAGGAAGGGGCGGTGCTTCCGCACCCCCCTAACCCTAGTACGTATTGTATACGTACAAGATGGCGGCGCCCCTTCTACATGGGCGCCGCCATCTTTACGTACTGGACGCACAGCGTCCAGACGTGTCATGCCGCTTGTGACGTAGCGAGCGCGCCCCTGGCGCCTCGCTACGTCGCAAACACGACTTTAAAAGAAGCTCCATTTTGGAGCTTCTTTTTCGGTCCGTGCGGGAGTCGGGCCGTGTGAAGGCTCCGGCTCCCCCGCGGACCTACTGGCGGCGGCGGCAGACCAGTACCCCGCCAACATTTTTAAAAAAAGAATAGCAACAAATGACATGCATACCTAATGCATAACTATAATTTGGCAGGCAATTAGTTTCTGATTTAGACAGCATCTTTTTATAACTTTTTTAAAAAGCCAAGTAATTTACATTTAAAAGTGCTTGGTGCCTTGCAAACAGAGAAAGTAAAAACAGAATAAGGAAATGGATATAGCACAAAGAGAAGACAGTGTAGGCATATATAGGTAGCAGCAATTCTCTTTTAAAGCACCTTTGGAATGTTTCACATTTAATCCTGGTAAGGAGTATGAATCCCTGGTGGCGCAGTGGTTAAATGCTGGTACTTCAGCCACATGTAAGTTTGATCATAGAGGAGACCTTCAAGGTCCAGTCAGCCTTCCATCCTTTCATAAGTTGGTAAAATGAGTACCCAGCTTGTTTGGGGGCAATTCGTTTACACATTGTAAACCACTTAGGGAGTCTAGTTCTTTGGTAAACGGTATAGAAATGTACTTGCTATTACTATTGCTATTAAACCCACCGAGGTGACCTCAATTTCATCCTCCCCATCCCCAACAACAGGACAGTGGTGGGGAAACTGGTTTCTTTACAAGTTGTTGGAATGCAATCTCCCCCGTCCCTCTCCATTGGCTATGCTGGATGGGCCCAAGGCCAATAACTCCTGGAAGATCACAGCTTCTCAATCCCATCAGTAGCATATTTTCACAGTTTCAGTACATAGGTGGCATGTGTTTGTTGGTTTTGCTTTTTTGGCTTTCAGCATCTTGACTAAAGATAGGTGAGCATTTCATTCATTAATACAAACTTTCCCAAACATTAAGGTAAGAGAAAGATTTTAACATGGAAATGTTAAAGCACAATTGATAGATTCGCCCATCAAGGCATTTTAAGTGTGCAACTCTTCAAAGCCTGGGTTTCAGTCCCTGTGTATACAGTCATGTTTGTGCTGATGAATTAGGGCTACCTACTTTTTTTTTTGTTTCTGACAGGTTTCTAATATATATGGCAGCTAGGTCCAACATGGTCTTTTCTATAGTTGTACATCAAGAGTTTGGTGAGTGCAAATAGCTTAAAAATCAATTTACATTCATATCTGGTAAGAATATACCAAAATATAGCAAATTTCTTCGCAAATAAGATGGAAATAATGTGAGTTTTGTTTGAAAAAAAAAATCCCAGTGTGGAAGAAAGTGAACCTGACAGATGCAGACCCTAATCCTAACCCAAGGAAATTTAATGCCATTGCTTGCTGAAGAAGCCAGTGTAGCTTTGAAAGCTTGCATTGTGCATTTTGGTTGAGTGATTAAAAGTTGCAATGTTTTGTGGATTTTGGATGTTATTGTACTTCACATATGGCTATGTGCAACAATGCAGTGCATGTCATTGTGGCAGGCAATTCTCCATCTACACACCCAGAAAACTGAGGAGATGGGTGAAGTTTAAATACCCCCAAAATAATCCCTAATAATCTCCATCATTTCTAAGAACACCTGCACCTTTATTGCTCTCTCTTTCCCCATATTGGAGACAGGGGGATGAAGAATGCAGACATCAAGTCCCTGCCCTCACCTTTTAAAATAAAATAGTAGTTTGAAAAGCATAAAAATGCTCTGTAAAGATAAATCACACCTTTATAACCCTATTTAGCAAAGTATTTATCTTTGTAATTTTCAAACTGTCACTTTGACAAAAATTACGGATGAGCAAGTTGGCCTTTCCAACATTTAATGTTTTTTCTCTTCATATTTGCAATTCACCAAGTTCTGCTCTGATTAAAAAAAAACTTGGTGGAAAATGGAATTCATAATGGTCAGCGCAGGGAGAATACATTACTTCAGTGCTGGGGGATAAGATTTATAAAAAATAATAACTAGATTTAGTTTCTTCACCTGAGAAACTCCTTGAGAAGAATCTCCCGCTGGCTTCATCACATCTGATATGCATCTCCCCTGAAACACTAAAGGGAAGGTACTTGATTTAAAGAGAAAGAGACAAAAGTCACTGTACATTTTTTTCAGACCCAGCAGATGAATCATGCCAGGCAACCTGACTGCAATCCCAAGATGATAGCCAGCTGCTGCAGCCTGGATGGGCCTATGGTACTCTCTTTTGCAAGATATTGAGTGCCCCTTGGGAAAGACTGCGCATCCAGAGATTACACAGGGCATACACACTCAGCACAGCTCAGCACTTCGCAGAATTACCCTTCAAGTAGGTCAGAAAAGAACTGTGCCTCAAAATACAAACAATGCATTGAATTTTGGAATGCTAAATAGCAAGTCGATATTCAAAAGTTTGAAGCTCCTTAAAGTTAGAAAAAAAAAACTTTAAAAAAAATTACTTGAAGGCAATATTAGCCTCATCCCCATTTCTTTATGTGAGAAGTAGTTTCAAGGATGTATCCTGATCCAGGTTTGCCTTCCTTTGAAAAGAGGACACTGGAAACACGTCATGTCACTTCCAGCTTCTCTTTATTTTTTTGGCAAGGAGTTGCGGTAATGTGAGTCTGGGTGAGTGAAATAAAAGCGAACTGCCATATTTTGTTGTGATTATGAGCCATTTGGGGGATTGGGGAGCAAAACATTGCATGAAAAATAAAAAAGGGAGCAGTCTGAGGCTTTGGGGCAGCTTATGGGGCTGCAAGAAGGGGCTTTGGGACCCCCATCTAGTGCCTTGGTCAAGATAAGTTTGTTCACTCTATGTCTTCCTTACTGCAGAGGGCTGGGTTGTAGGGAAAACACATGCAATAGTGTCCTGCCCTCCCAGCCAACATGATTTGGCATGCTAAGGGGCAATGTTACTCTATCTCTGAACACGCATTGGAGACAATAGCAGGGATTCTTCTCCCCAATTGTCTTCAGGTGTCAGTGTTTAGGGCAAGGCGAAGTAAGAACCTCTGTGGCTGAGATGTAAATCTAATACACACAGCAGAAATAATCCGATTTGAGACTGCTTTAACTGCCCTGGCTCAGTGCTAGGGAATTCTAAGAACTGTAGTTTTGGGAGACATTTAGCCAGCTCTGTCAGAAAGTTCTGGTGCCACAATAAAACTACAGTTCCCAGAATTCCCTAGCATTGAGCCAGGGCAGTTAAAGTGGTCTCAAACTGGTTTATTTCTGCAGTGTGCATTGGGCTTGAGTCTGTAAATCAGTGGATCTTCACATCTGCTGTAACAGAAGATGGCTTACTGGCCACTATCTGGTAAGGAAGTCTCCCAGCAGTCATTTGATCTGATTTGGAAAAGTGGTATATAAATAAACATTATTATTATTATTATTATTATTATTATTATTATTATTATTATTCTGGCTCCATTAATCATCTTCTTGAAACTCCACAGTACCATCAATGGGCACACAATGCATTTCTGCCATAAATAAAATACATCAAAATACCTAAATTGAATTGCACCATTATACAGTATCGTTGTGAGATTACAAGATGCCACAGAAGAATGCCAGACAGTTAACATTTCCTAGTTTTCTATCATATAAAAGACTGAATAAGTGGGAGCATTTTAGCTCAAGGAGAGAGAGAGAGAGAGATATGACATGAGAGAGGTAGAGAAAATGAATAGAAAGATATGACTCACATTGTCTTCAAATGCTAGAATGCAGAGCCAAACTATACCTGAATATCAGTTCTGTGATTCTTTCTCAGGAGCTGTCTTAGCTGGTTTCAGCATATGGTAAAGTGATGTAAAGAAATCTTGTAGCACTTTTGAGACTAGCCAAGAAAAAAGAAACCTGTAGCATAAGTTTTCATGGACTCCTATCCACACAACATTTGGAAACAGAGTGGAGTCTATAAAAGTGGACTCCATCCCCCTCCGCCCAAATCTGGTCTCAAAGATACTATAGATTTTATTTATATCTTCTGATTCATTCATGTATTTAAAAAATATAAAAGGATCGTAGAGGTTCTGATAGGGAGGAAGAAATGTGATATGAGAAAAGATATGGGCATCCTGTATTTTTCTGAAGGAAAGTGGATGTATCAAATAGATGGTCAGATAGATAGGTAGATAGGCTATATTCATAAAAGATAAACATATTAATTGCATTAATTTATGGACATTATGCAGTCAAGGTTAAACATATTTAAACACATTTTAAATGATGGAGATGACAGACAGACAGATCTACCTACCTATCTATCTACCTATCTATCTATCTATCTCATAATGAATGGAACTGAGATTCACTTAAGCTTGGAAGGATCATTCTTATTAAACAGAATCTTCCTGTCTGTAATATTTGCACAATGCCCATACAATCCCCCCCCCATTGATATTGAGCACATTACTGTACGTGTAAACAGAACAATTATGACTATCAGATGCAAGGGGCAAAGAAGGGAATGCTACCTTACCATCCTGACACAGTAACGTTTGGCTAACCATATCCCAAGTTCATAAATTACCAGCAGTGTTTGTATGGTGGAGCAGCAGATGATGTAACGAATGAGATGAAGCCTCCTTGATGTTGGCTATAATGAGGGATCAAAACGGTGCTAATTGGACTCCTCCATCATTGGACTTGGCTTAAATGTCACATCAAATCTGTGGCAGAGGGTGATGAAACCCCAGCCAAACTATTGCACATTTATTGTACAAATAAATCAGTGAACATCTGGCTAAGTCATATAATATTATTTAGTCGATCAATCTGGATACACCTGGAAGTTCAGCGCTTTGGGGAAAAGATTTGCCAATTGTTGGAAAGGACCACAGTCTAATCGAAATCAATGCCTTGATGTGGATTCTGCAATTCTGATCCCTTCTCCAAAAGGACAGGTTGCTTTAGATAACACAAACATTGTTTTAAATATTTTTAGCTTATTTCCTTGGTGGCCCTGATGGTCTGAGAAAGGATACAAAAATATTTCAAATAATGAATTAATAAACTGTGTGTATGTGTGTGGGGCCCTTTTCACTCCGCTTCTCTGTATAGAACATTTCTCCTCAACTTGAATGTTTGCATATTTTCCTATGCATACTGGAGGAAGATAATTATTTACTTTTTATGCAAAGAGTACTTTTGATATATTCCCACACTATTAAAAAAATAGGAACAACTTACTTTCACAGAGAAAAAACATGTATCTTTTTTTTAAACAGTTCTTTATGATAGAACTTGTTGGTTGGCACTTTTAAAACAGACATCTTGATAAGCAAAATATCCCAGTTTTTCTATCTAGAACTAGGAAAGAGAATATTTTTGAGACCCTCCCCTCTTTTGACCCACATTTTTTTTCTGATGGGAATGGATCTAAGAGCCTTATTGCATTATAAAAGTAACCTGAGATACTGCATATCTCTCTACTTGCCCTGAAAGCACTTTCATTCTTTTCCTGAGGGGGGCGGTTGTAGAATCATTGGTGGGTTACACACTGCCATTAAAATATGCGCGTAGCGCGTACTAGGGTTAGGGAGGTGTGGTGCTTCCGCACCTCCCTAACCCTAATACGCGCTCTGCGTGTAAAAAATGACGGCGGCCGTTCCAGACAGCCGCCGCCATGAGGACGTCATGACTGCGCCGCCTCTATACGGGGCGGTGCGGACGTGACGTCCTTGCTCCGTGCCAGGGTGCTTAGTGTGCCCTTAGCACGGAGCAGGAAGGAGCTCCGTTTCGGAGCTCCTTCCTGGTTTGGTCCGCTGGGTGCAGCCTTCACATGGCTGCGCCCAGCAGGCCAAAGGAGAAAGGGGCCAAGCGGCCCCTTTCTCCTCCTCCCCACCACCACGGGGTGTCCTTGGGGCTTGAAGCCCTAAGGACACCCCTTTCCAGGCTGCGGGGAAGGGGCCTTTGGCCGCTTCCCCGCAGCCCGGAAAGCGGCGGATCGGGGCCTCAGCGGCTGCCGTTCTAGCAGCTGAGACCCCGATACACTGGGGAAAGGGGCGGGTGCAGCCCGCCCCAAACAGGTGGTCTGTAACCCGCCACAGAATCATAGAGTTGGAAGAGACCACAAGGGCCATCCAGTCCAACCCCCTGCCATGTAGGAACTCTCAATCAAAGCATACCTGACAGATGGTCATCCAGCCTCTGCTTAAAGACCTCCAAAGAAGGAGATTCCACCACACTCCGAGGAAGGAGTGTGTTCCACTGTCGAACAGCCCTTACTGTCAGGAAGTTCCTCCTAATGTTGAGGTGGAAACTCTTTTCCTGTAGCTTGGATCCATTGCTCTGGGTCCTGTTCACTGGAGCAGCAGAAAACAAGCTTGCTCCCTCATGAATATGATATCCCTTCAAATATTTAAGCAAGGCTATCATATCACCTCTTAACCTTCTCTTCTCCAGGCTAAACATCCTCAGCTTCCTAAGTCGTTACACATAGGGCATGGTTTTCCAGACCCTTCACCATTTTAGTCATCCTCCCTTAGACACACTCCAGTTTCTCCATATCCTTTTTAAATTGTGGGGCCCAGAACTGGACACAATATTCCAGGTGGGGCCTGACCAGAGCAGAATAGAGTGGCACTATTACTTCCCTTGATCTAGACACTATACTTTTATTGATGCAGCCTAAAATCGCATTGGCCTTGTTAGCTGCCGCATCACAGTGTGGTCTACTTGGACTCCTAGATCCCTTTCACACGTAGTCTCATTCAGCCAGGTGTCCCCCATCCTATATCTGTGCATTTCATTTTTCCGCCCTAATTGCAGTACCTTACATTTCTCTGTGTTGAAATTCATTTTATTAGCTTTGGCCCAGCTTTCTGATCTATTAAGGTAATGTTGAATTCTGGTCCTGTCCTAGCTACTGGCTACTCCTCATAATTTGGTGTCATCTGCAAATTTCATAAGTATGCCCCCGATTCTGTCATCCAAGTCATTGATAAAGATGTTGAATAGCACTGGGCCCAAAACAGAACCCTGTGGGACCCCACTGGTCACTTCTCTCCAAGACGAAAAGGAGCCATTGTTGAGCATCCTTTGGCTTGGGCCGGTCAACCAATTACAAATCCATGTAACAGTTGCTTTGTCTAGCCCACATTTTACATGCTTGTTTGCAAGAATGTCATGGAGAACCTTGTCAAAGGCCTTACTAAAATTAAGATATACATTGAAGCTTACTGCACAGGTCTTCAGGACCGTTCTCAGAACGGCCCGGCAGGAAACGGAACGAGTGGGGGACGGATTTTACCGCACACTCCAGTCCCTCACTCGTTCTGTTCCTCCTCTCTTCTGTTCCCATTCCATTCCAGAGGGAATGCTTTTTGAGAACTGTTGTGAACAGTTCTCAAAAATTCCCCCCTCTGGAACGGATTGAGAACGGAAGAGAGTGGGAACGGAACGAATGAGGGACTGTTGTGTGCGGTAAAATCCATCCCCCACTCGTTCCACACTCGTTCCTGCTACTTCCATTCTGTTCTCAGAACGGACCAAGAGGAACAGTGCAGTGAACTTCTATATCCACAGCATTCCCTTCATCTAACAAGCTGGTAATTTTATAAAAAAAAAAGAGATTAGATGAAACCCATGCGTGAGTTTTGTTGTTTTGGAAAAAATTATTTGACAAATGGCAGGTTTTTATAATCATCTCCCTCTGGACAGAGAACAGAAGTGCTATGGCATAATGCAGTAAGTAGTAACCCACTTCTCTCTTGATGCATCTTGGCTAACTTTTGTAATGCGATAAGGCTGCAAATGACTCAATCTTATTGGTAGCATGTGATTCTACCATCTCTTTAAAGGCTACATAACACCTAAAATTTAATTCTTGAAACTCATTCTTGAAACCCAGTACTCATAGTACTCTGAAGCTGCTTCTTCTTTTATAACAAGCTTCTTCATATTATAGCTTTAAGTGTTTCTGTATTTATGTGCATTTTTAAGAAAAAGGTCACACTGTAAGGTTGATTTGAACAGATTTGTTCAGCATTTAGTCTTTGAGAGGACAACCAGCTATGCTTGCATTTATCTGCTTATAATCTGTACGATTGTTCCATAGCATGCCACTTTGCTCTGGTGCACTGAATGTAGTATGCAGAGTCTCAGTTAAATTTCTCTTACTGGTGATATTTAAACCAATAGAGGACATTTCTCTGAATTAGGGGATGGACATATAAACAAGGCTTGGCTCAGGAGACATATGGCAGCTGAGGGAATTCCTGAATGTTCCAGAGAATTGTCAGTTAATGTAATTGGTACCCATGTTGAAGCTCTTGTCTCCTCGTGTTATGGTGAAAAAGAATGGACTATTGATAGGATTGCTTTCATAGAATCATAGAATCATAGAGTTGGAAGAAACCGCAAGGGCCATCCAGTCCAACCCCCTGCCATGCAGGAAATCCAGATCAAAGCATCCCCGACAGATGGCCATCCAGCCTCCGTTTGAAGACCTCCAAGGAGGGAGACTCCACTACACTCCTAGGAAGTATGTTCCACTGTCGAACAGCCCTTACTGTCAGGAAATTCCTCCTAATGTTGAGGTGGAATCTCTTTTCCTGCAGCTTTCATCCATTGCTCTGGGTCCTAGTCTCTGGAGCAGCAGAAAACAAGCTTGCTCCCTTCTCAATATGACATCCCTTCATCTCTGGCACGCTCAAGCCCAATGAATGCTCTCAAGCCAAGTTAGCTATGGCACTGTTGAGCTCTCAGTTTCCTGATTCCTTAGAGGTTGGGAAAATATTTGGGAATCTGCTAGGCTCTAGAGGTTTCCAGTAATAGGCAAGCCACACCTATACACGTAGCAAAGCCTATATATGCTGACATACCATAATGGTGCATCAGGGTGCATCAGTGAAAGAAATCTCTGACAATTTTTTTTTGAATGTCCAGAATCCTTCGGATTTTGTAAAATTTCTGGCCAAGTTATGAGTCTCAGAAGCCGAAATCCAGAAATGGCCTATTATTTCTTTGTGTTTGGTAGACATCCAGTGAGAAAGGTCAAGATCCGACTAACAAACTGGATGGTTCCAGTAGCAGAGTTACCTGGACCACTATGAAGTATTTTTTATAGGCCCTTTTTTAACAGAGGTAAAATGCCCATGATCTTGATTTTTTAGTAATCTAAGCAAGTCTTAGTAATCTAAGCAAGATAAATGTAACTGCATTTCTTTTAACCCTTACTCAAGTGAAGTACAGACCACCCTAAAATGGTGGTCTGCACTTGGCTGTTTTAACTCCAGAGGGATGCCGCAGTCGCCAAACTGGGCAATGTCCCTTTGGAGTAAAAAGAACCCGGTTCTTCCAGGTTCTTTTGGCAGCGCCCAGCTTACGTCATGAGTGTGCCACTGGTGCACTTGTGATGTAAGCAACATGCAGTGACACGCGGATGCTGTGCGTCGCTTATGTAATAATAATAATAATAATAATAATAATAATAATAATAATAACTTTATTACGGCCATTTCGGCCAGCACAGTGTCGCTTATGTAAAGATGGTGGCCCCCGTGTGGACAGGAGACCACCATTAGGCCACAGCTTGCACGTACTAGGGTTCCTGAGCATGTGGTTACCATGTGCTCTGGAAACCTAGTTTCAGCGGCAAGACGGCACTTTTGGTCCATCTGTCTCGGGCCTCATTCACTTTCAGTAGGTCGGTGGCTGAGAATTTTAAAAAAAATTTCATGCAGCTCTTCTCCCGCTTCTCTGTCTTTTTTTATTTTTATCAAAAATCAAAATGGGGTGGTAAGAGGAGTAAAATCATGGAAAGGATTTTTCTTCTGCATGGTGTTTTAGCATAGTCATGTAACATAAATTTAAATGCCTGTTCATAATTAACATAATTAAAGTACTTGTCCTTTTAAGCTTAATCAGCATGTTTTCAGAAAGTGTTTTATTGGAGGCACAATGTAGTGGCTGCTTTTACCATTTTCTGTTCTGGTCACTGGTTGGTATTATAAAATATTTCTTCTTTGTCCTGAGACTGGTGTTGTAGTACAGCTAGGGCTCAATGGGTCCTAATATCAGGGCTTTTTTATGATGGTGTAATCTGCCATTTTCCTCCACTCTCCTTTTTCCTCTGATCTTGGCTACATTCTTTACAAGTACTGTGGAGTGGTGGTAGTCATGCTAAAATTGCTGAGCAACAATATACAGTATTGTTGTAAGCTACTCCTTTTGCTGTGCAGACTTGAGCCATTGAGTGGGCAATGAAGTCTCATTAGCCTTACAAAAGTCTTGATATTAGTGAACTGGTTTGCTGATATGAACCAACAAAGCTATTTGCATATTCAGACTCCTTAAAGATTGTGGCTATGGGGACAGTGGAGATGATCATCTCTGTTTCAGTTGTATAAAAACACAGTTCCTTTAGGCTCATGGCACAGAACTGGAGAGGACAGAATTTGAATTTCTCTTCCTGATCATGTATGCAGCAGCTCACATCATGAATGCACCTTGGCATTGACATAGGACTCTTATTTTACCCCTCACCTTGTTTTATTTTTTATTGCCTCATTTATTGGGCACCTGTGTGGCACAATTGGCTTATAATTGCAATAATCTCATTCTAGTGAAAGGATCAGAAGCATTTTCAAGCTGCTCATAATGAGGAAGCCATTACCCTTCATAGTGTTAACAAGATTGCTATCATGTGTTTATGAATACTCAAGCACATTCAATAAGTGCAAGGCTAGGATAGAAAGAACACGAACTATTGCAGATGAACAATTTTCTAATCAAGACTTAAATTATCTGTGTCCTTTCATTTTATGGTGGGGCAAGCAACAACAAAGCATTGTTTATCAGGCTGCTTCTGGGTAGAAATTAAACACAGCATTGTGACATTATATATTTTAGTCACCAGTTGGGGTAAGGAAAGTGCACCAGTGGGCCATATTCACTCTATGGATCCCACTTTTATGCCCCTTGAAAGCTCCTAGCACTTTAAAAAAAAATGGTGCAATTTGTAGGTGAAAATCTCCTGAAGGTGGTACCCAAATCTATCCCAAATGCATGCAGACTTTTCTTTTCTTTATATGCTGCCTTTCTCCTAAATTGGACCCAAGACAGCTCATAAAAATGCTTTAAAAACAATACAATTTTAAAAACAGAATTAAAAACATCACATGAATAAAACCAGTTAAAAATACAAAATCATTACAAACGTGCTAAGCTAAAAGTATAAAACCATTAAAAACATACAAAAGCCAGCACCCTAATAAAATGCCTCCCTGGGTACATGCAATCCTACCACTGAAAAAATTCACAGAATCCCCAATCTCCTCTCAAATAGCTTACTTCTCCTCTTTTCCCCCTTTGAAATGGTGACTAAAAGTGACACAGTGTCACTTCCGTAAGCCATTTTGAAGGTGGAATGGAGGGGAAAGAAAATATTTTGGCGTGTTTCTCTCTCTGTCTCAGTGTTTGATTTGCCAAGGGGTCAGGGGTGCAGTTGGCCACCACAGCATTGGACTTAATTCCATCTGTAGTTTTCTGTTACTATTTTGATCTTATTTAACAGAGAAAATAATGTTTTTATCTCAGTTGTTGACTAACATATTCTTGCTGCAGTTGATGTTCAAAAATTTGATCCACTCAGAAAAAGAGCTGAATGAATTCAAGGTAAGTACCAGATTAGTTACAGTTCTGTGTTCATGTCTCTGGCCCTCTCCAGAAGGGCCTAAATTGTGTCCTTGTCATGTGCTAGGGGTTGGCAGAGGGCACACTGTCCATATGTGCCTCACCCCAGCAAGTGATGAGGGCATCAAAATGGCGGTGCCCTGTACACACGGGCGCCACCATTTTGATGCGACAGACGCCTAGCGTCCGCATGTCCTGGTGTCATTGTGACGCCGCAAGTGCACCATTGGTGTACTGTGGCATCACAATCATGCCGCAAGAGGAACCTGCTTTTTTGGGTTCTTTTTGCTGTGCGAGGGAGCCGCACGTTTTGTTCACTACGGCTCCCTCACGCAGCAAAACAAGGCATGGATATCCTGCCACTGACTTTTTCCTATCTACAGCAACTGTTCTGGGAATAATCATTTGCAATGGATGGTGAAGGTAGTACAGTATATGCATTTCAATCATACATGTTTGTGTCACATACATACTTATTGTATAAAACAGTGCCACTAGATTCTTAGATCAGAAAGGGCTTATCATGGAGGAAAGCTCAATTTCATCTCGTCTTGTTATAATCTTTTGCTTTATAGAAGATTTTCACACCAGTGCTTACCATGGGGTAAGTGCTGGTAAAACGCAGCAAAAACGTTTAGGAAGCACAATTGTCTGAAAGCCTAAATGTCAGGGAATTGTTGGCTCCCCTCCAGCATCCCTGAATCATTTGGGGAGCATCAGTTTCCTGTGAATGGAAACTTTGCGTTCATAGGAAATTGTTGCTCCCTGAATGATTCAGGGATGCTGGAGGGGAGACGATGATTCCCTGACACTTAGGAAGTGTGTGAGGCTTTCAGACACACACACTTCCTAAACGTTTTAGCGGCGTTTTACCAGTGCTTACCTCATGGTAAGCGCTGGTCTGAAAATCTCAATACTCCTTTCTCTCGAACACATTTACAGAAAAGATGTAGATAGGAGGACAGTACATGAAATGCTGGAAAAACAAATCCAGGTCTTTTCACTACTGTGTTATTTTTGGTGTTAAAATGATATACTCTCATCTGCTTGTTCCATCATGCAGAGGATGATCATGGGGGCAAAACCAAAGGTCCTATTGAATATTTAACTGGAATTAGCACACTGGTATGGCTTGGGGGCAAAACCAAAGGTCCTATTGAATATTTAACTGGAATTAGCACACTGGTATGGCTTGAGATGTTTGGTTCATTCCAATCCTTCTCCTGGACCTGCTTCTTCACTGTTGGTGTTTTTCTGCAGCAGGCAGCAGAGAGAGCCATTGAAATGGCATCAGTTTTCCTCCAGTCATCACTTCAGGATAGCCTGTTCTATATGATGTTCTTGGAAGCAGCCATTGTCAAGAGACTGGTTGGTGTCCTCCTGTTGGCATTTTCTCATAATGTTTGGAAGCATCAGTGTAGGTAATATAATGCTGATCTACAGAAAACATTGAATGAAGTGCAAAGTGGTTTTTGCCACCTACACCACATGATAATCAATGAAGCATGCACAAAGGGAAAGGAAGAAAGGGAAAAGAAACTGAGAAATCTAAGTCATGGAGGAATGAGTGGAGAAAGTATGAGATGAAGAACAAGCAGGTGGCTAAGGGAGAGAGAAGAAGGAAGGGCGAAAGGGAAGAATAACAGGAATATATTGTGGCTACAGGGATGTGTTCTGATATTCCAGCCTGCTACAATTTCTGAAGCATCCATACTTGTGATCCATAGTTCTCTGTCTCTGAGTTGCTGTAATTGTTTGGTTCTTAAATACCAGCATCATTAATAGCATGGAGAACAACTTGGAATTGAAATTCCACCCCCTATTTGTCAACAGAAACTGTAGTTCACACATGAAACTCAAATTTGAAAAGCTCTACATGTTTGAGCTTTCGAATACTTATAAACTTATAAACACTTGTAAGCAGGCTTTTCACATAACAGGTCCTATATTGCGGATTAAATCCCAGCTCTTACCCAGTGAGTAGAATTCTCTCATGGATGGATTACATTAGGTCTAGCCTCATGTTTTTCTTTCCTCCAGTCCTTTCCACACTTAAAAATAAATAAATAAATACAAATATCCAAGCTTCCAGAATTACCCTTACACTGAACAGAACTTTTTATTAAATACAGCAAAGACCCTTCTCATTCCCTCCTAAATCCTTTTGAAATCTACTGAAGTAGCTGTCTTGATTAGCTTCACATTCAAGCTTCCTTCCTGAGAGAACAGTCAAAATATCTGTGATTGCTTTAAACCTGAGATGAGCTAAATGCAACATTCAATAGTTTCATCAAATAAAACTCTGAATTTGATGGCACAAATGCCAGTCTTCACAGTTCAGTAAACCTTTGCAAACGGTACACAGCATGCCTATAGCAACTCTGTACAAAAGAATTGATTTTTTTTAGTGTATGCATGTATGTTAGGAAAAGGCCATTACATTTGCTTTGCATGCTTTCCCCCCCTGAAATAACAAAGCCATACTAAAAGTAAATGATAAATGCATTGGTTTTCATATACAAGGTCTAGTATAGTGGCCAGAGTGTTGTTGGGCTGGGGCTTGGTAGCTCCAGGTTCTAGTTCAGACCACTGTGAAAAATAAAAATAATATACATATATTTAAAACAAGGTCATTTCCTCCACCAAATCCCCCCCCCACATCCTTCAGGGGGCATTTTTGCCATGTTTTTGCCTACTCTTTTTAAAAAAAATAACAGCAAGTGACCTGGAAGATATTTCCACTTAACATCTTGGTTTTTTTAGAATGATTTTGCCTGAGGGTAAAATGGCCTGGGAGACCAAAGCTTGGCAGATTTGTTTCCCCATGTCCCTAGAGAATGTTTGGGAGCATTTGGGGACCAATTATTTTTTGGGGGGGGGGGGCGGGGGCCTTTTTATTTTTTAAGCCCTTGAAGGCCATGGGAGGCTACAAATATGGTCCTGAAGTTGTATGTTGTCTGTGAGCTGTATTTTGCCCATTCCCACTGCACTATTCCCACTAAGCTACCACAGAATCATAGAATCACAGAGTTGTAAGAGACCGCAAGGGCCATCCAGTCCAACCCCATTCTGCCATGCAGGCACTCTCAATCAAAGCATGCCCAACAGATGACCATCCAGCCTCTGTTTAAAGATCTCTAAGAAGGGAGACTCCACCACTTCCAGAGGGAGTGTGTTCCACTGTCAAACAGCCTTTACTGTCAGGAAGTTCCTCCTAATGTTGAAGTAGAATCTCTTTTCCTGTGGCTTGTATCCATTGCTCTGGGTTCTGTTCTCTGGAGCAGCAGAAAACAAGCTTGTTCCCTCCTCAATATGACATCCCTTCAAGTATTTAAACAGGGCTATCATATCACCTCTTAACCTTCTCTTCTCCAGGCTAAACATCACCAGCTCCCTAAGTTGTTCCCAATAGGGCATGGCTTCCAGACCCTTCACCATTTTAGTTGCCTTCCTTTGGACATGATCCAGTTTCTCAACATCCTTTTTGAATTGTGGTGCCCAGAACTGGACACAGTATTCAAACTGAGGCTTGACCAAAGCAGAATAGAGTGGCACTAGTACTTCCGTTGATCTAGACACTGTACATCTATTGATGCAGCCTAAAGTTGCATTGGCCTTTTTACTGCCGCATTGCACTGTTGACTCATATTCAATTTGTGGTCTACTTGGACTCCTAGATCCCTTTCACATGTAGTGTCGTTCAGCCAGGTGTCCCCCATCCTATATCTGTGCATTTCATTTTTCCACCCTGAGTGCAGTACGTTACATTTCTCCCTGTTGAATTACATTTTGTTAGCTTTGGCCCAGCTTTCTAGTCTATTCAGGTCATTTTTAATATTGATCCTGTCCTCCTACTCCTCTTAATTTGGTGTCATCTGCAAATTTGATAAGTATGCCCCCAATACTGTCATCCAGGACATTAATAAAGGTATTGAATAGCACTGGGCCCAGCACAGAACCCTGTGGGACCCCACTGGTCACTTCTCTCCAGGATGAAAAGGAGCCATTGTTGAACACCACTAAGCCACTGCATTGGCTGTGTGATGTTGAATGCATTGTTTAGTCAGGAGTGTAGCTACCAGGGAGAGGGAAGAATGAAAGCCTTGTTCACCAAATAAAAAAATGTGTCTCTCTAAATTATAATTTTCTTCACTTTCCAAATTTCTAGCATTGCACTAATTAAAAACTTCAGTCGAGCATTTAGAAAAAGAATGTAGGCATCCAAAAGAAAAAGGACAGGGAAAGTTACCATGGGAATGTGAACAAAGAAAATAAAACAATTTATAAAACAATAAAGCAATGATTTTCAGTGTCTTACTATCTGTGTCGCTAGAAATTTGGAGACTGAAGGAAAAAATCACTTACGGGGACAGGAACTTTAGGGAGGGAAAGCCCTCATTTTTACCTATTCCACTCCTGGTCATTCTCACTCTCAGCCTGAGTTACTCTACAGAGTTATTATGAGAATAAAGTGGGTAGAAGTAGAGGCATGTGTCACAAAGAGTATGTAGAAAGAATGGTGAGATATAAATTTAAATCATCATCATCATGACCTTTTAAAGTTTGAACTGGCATGCATTGAAACCCAAGGAGCATGTGTCAATTCTGTGTCTTAATATTTTCCTTCTCAACAGTTGTGCAGAGAAGAACAAGGATTTTGGGTGACTGGCAATTGCACCAGCAGGCCTTGATTGGCTTGCATATTCACTTGAGTGTGAGTGATCTACTCTTGATGGTTAGCCGAGAGAAACAAACAGTGTCTTTCTTATTCATCCCAATTCTAAGTCATGATATTGGCAGAAGAATCTATCTCAAAAGCAGACTTGCTTAGAACATTATCCATCTCCAGCAACACAGTGAATGTCAATCCAAATGATGGGAATTAAATGAGATTTGATACGAGTTAAGTGCAGTACTTGCTACACATATTCTTTACTCTGAAGTTTGACGAGACTATAGTAGAAAGAGTTTGGATGTATTCTTTATATTGGTAATATTTTATTGATATTGTTAATTCTCTTTTTATGTGTAGGAAGAAAATTGAAAAGACTTTCCTTTAGGATGTGTAGGATGTATTTCCCCATTGTTGACATTATCAGTTAGTACAACTTTTAATGAATTGTAGTATAGCAGTATTGGTACCGATACAGTAATTTGTTGACATAGGTATGTAGCAGACAGCAGTCTCCACACATTCACACACATATCATACTTTTCTCAAAAGAAGTATATATATATATATATATATATATATATATATATATATATATGAGAGAAATGGTAAAACCATTAGCTTAGAATAATAAAACAATAAAAATTATAAAGTCTATAAAAACAATTCATTAAAAGAAGGGCTAACTAACAATGTCAGCAGTAGAGAAATAACCAGGAGAATGCCTGGGCATATAAACACACCTTTCATTGAGGGTGGAAACTAACACTGGGAACCCACCTAATCTCAATGGAGAGTTACTTTCGCATGATGGGTGCCCCAGCAAAGAAAGCCTTCTTCTTCATTGCAACCAAGTGAGTCTTGCTGGGCCATGAGATGGTAAGCAGAGTCCCACCCAAAGTACTCTATGTGGGAATGGCGCTTGCTTGGATAACCTCATCCTAAACTATATGGGGCCTTGTAAAACCAATATGGCTCTATATAGCTTAGGATGAGGTTATATAAAGACTTGTAAGTGTGGTGTAATATAAGTGTTGGACTACAACTATAGAGACCAGGATTCAATTCCCCACTTGGCTATGGAACCCTCTGGGTGACTATAGGTGAGTAACACTCTCAGCCCCAGAAAACCTATGGTAGGTTCACTTTAAGATCTGTCAGGGATTTGAAGGGTTAAAACACAGCACACAGGGAAATGCTTGATGTGTGTTTGTTTGGCCATGAGCATTCAGCAGAGTGGCAAGGTTGATCAGCACAGCTGAAGCTCATTGGCTCAAGGACACTTCAATGCCCAAGTGCACGTAGCCATGGATGATGAAACCATGTGTCTAGATTGCACAGGAGACACATGACATGGCTACACACCTGAACTCACTGGGTTTGAGAGACCACATGGTCTGGAGCCTATATAAGCCCAGAGGTTGCAAGGGTGTGGTGTGGGTTTGTAGAAGGAGTTGGATTGGTATGGTTTGGAGTTATAGAGATGTAGTTTTGTGTAATAGCACTGTGAATAAAGAGCACTTTGGGAGACTTAGTTTCTCTGGTGGTTTATCAGAAGAAGCTATAGCATCGGTTTGCTGTGTGTCCCCGGAGGTTTCTGCATTGCTGCAGTTCCTGGAAGACATCCAGTTGCTGTCATCCCAACTTGGACTTTGGAGCCACGCTTCTGCTTCTGGAAATTTGCCAGCTCTGCTCCAAGGGTCTGATTTAATCCCAGGACTTGTTGGAGTTGCTGACAGTGGTTGTTGGACCCCAGCAGTTGCGCTGACAAGATCACCATAAGTTGGAAATAATTTGAAGGCACACAACAAGATCAAAATAATACCTTAAACCTGGCTCAATATTTAATTGGCACCTAGTACAAGATATGTACTGAAGCAACAGGAGGCAGCCAGAGCAGTAAAAGTGGAATAGCAGCACTATAAGAGTGTAGTGCAGTAATGTGGGAGATCAGCATAGCAATGCTTGAATGAGAGGTGAGGTTATTTAAGCAGGCTTTTAAATCTAACTGGATCCTACCTTATCATTTTTGATGGAGTTCTTGGAATGCGGGTGGGAGGGATGGAAGCTCCCAGAATTCCTCAGTCCTCCCAACAGTCACAGGAGCCTGGATGTTCTTCCCTTTGCCACTGAAGTCACAGAGCAACATAAATACATTGTCAGCATCAGCCATTGTGCTCTTTCTCACAGAAGTAGCTGGTTGTATGCCGCTTTGATTGTCTCAACAAAAAGTGGGATAGAAATAAAAGTTTCATTATATTATTATTATGTCTCTCATGAAGCAGAGCTTTAAAAAGTTAGGTTATTGGAATGTATCCCATATGATGCCTGAAACAACATAGCCACTCTCTGTGGTTCTAAAAAGTACCTTTTTCCACCTCTGGTCAATTACGTAATTCACAAGAAAACATGCTTCTACAGTTTCTCAGAGTTAGCATATGTGGCCTTTAGGACAATATTCATTTATCTCCAAAATGGACATATCTACCTACAGTAAACAAGGTATTTATTTTTGCTCAGTCCTTCCTTTGCATGAAACCCAGAGGGGTGGTGGGAGGGGATGGCATTTGCTTCTTTTGCAGTCTCCATGAATTGGAGGTGATATTGGTGTGTGGCATAATATGTCAGAAAACTGAAGATCCAAGATAGTTACAACCTTCAAAAAATGACAAAGGGCTTTAAAAGTGAGAACAATAATCAGAGTGCAGTATGCTGCTGTCTGTTTTCATTTTTGACACAATCAATGGCACAACTAAGGAGAAATGTTATGTCAGCTTCTGCTTCTGTTACAATCCTTCCCCAGTAATGAAATATCAACATTTTTATTCTGTATACACTACATGAAATATAGCACTTTGCCTGAAATCTTGTGACCTTTTCAAAACCCTACCTTTTGATTTTCTGGCCTGTCTGCTATATCCCGCGGGTAAGTAACCTCCCCTTCTTGCAGCATATCAATGGGAACAAAGAACAAATTCACAAGGCATTGCACAGGGAGGCATGGAAATAAAAGTGAGCATAAATTCATTGAACCAAATACTGGTTTTATTAATTTGCTCATGTGAATTTCTGCTTTATATATGTATCTGATGCATGAACTATTGTTTTAAATTCTACTGATGTGGTCAAGTCTAAATTAATTTATAACTTGATAATAATGTGTCAGTTCTAACTTACACTCTGTAACCTGGTTTATCCAGTCTGCACACCTACCCATAAACTGTCCTTGGGATCCACTAAAAATAGCACCTAGCTAGAATTAGATGATGATGATGATGATGAATAGAGATACATCTATTTTGACTGTGTGGACACATACACTATATCTATATGTGGAGATGAAAACGTAGGCACTATGACTTCTACAATCATCCTAGTACTTTTTCAAGATATTCCAACTATACTAATCAAACCTCACTCTCTGATATGGATGGAGTCAGTTTATATGGTTGTTGCTATACCATTACCAGTTTTGAACAGTTGTGGTAGCTCATTTCATGCCAGAGTGGGTGTTTCTGTCTAAAAGAAATAGGTCTATGTGAAGCCAGTCAGAGACAGCATCCGTATAGGAGATTATCACATGGCGGCTTACTGTCCTTAAAGCATCATCCCTAAAGTGCGAGGGTGTGATCACTGGTTGCGCTTGTCTCCTATGATGAAATTGTGATGGAGGCATCCCGCCATTAAAGGGTTTGTGGAGCCATGGTGGAACCGCCTTTTCTCTGCATAAAGGAAGTTCCCATTAGGCAAAGAAATGGTAGTTCCACAAATGCTTTAATGCAGGACACCTCCACGATGATTTCACTATGGGAAACAAACGTGACTGGCAATCACAACCTTGTGCTTTAGGGGTGATAAAGCGATGTGTTAAGCCTCTGTGTGATAATCTCCATAGTGTATTCTCCATACTATTGCTATTACATGTAGTTTGTCTGAAGATGTAGTTCATCTGATTTGTGTGGAAAATTCCTATGCCTTCAACACATACCCTTGGTTGCTACCCACTGGAAAATCTCTTCACATGGCCCCAAATATCAATTTCACATTAATGTCATTTATTCATTTTTCTCTTCTTTCCTTATTTTGTTCTTCTGTTTGTTTAGGACACCAAGTTGTTGCCAAGGTGATAAGGTACCTATGATGGATCATAGTTTAGTTCTGCAGAGCACTTGCTCTGTTTAATAAAGTTCCTCACTTCAGTCTTTGGCATCTCCACAGTGGCATCTAAAATGAAGTAGAACTTGATAGACAACACTGCTTCCTGAGATGGTGACTACAAAATTGCAGGCTAGATGAGTTTTCTGGACATAATTCAAAGTGCTAGTAATGATCTATAAAACATCATACAACTTGGGATCAGGCTACTGGAAAGACCATATTCTCCCCACAAGCCTTTGCAGGCTATGAGATCTTAAGCAGAGGACCCTCGAGGTTAGAAGGAGGGCATTAGTGTTATATGTATAGGGTATGGTCATTGGGCCCCAGTCTAGCATTCAAATCTTCCCAGAGGACTACAAATGAATTTGGATTCTGCAATATGAGATTCCAGTTCAGCCCACAGGTTTCTGGTTTGGGATTTCTTCTTCATTGGAGACATTTATTATCAGCAGAGTACAGTGGTTAAATTGGGTCACCACTGCCATGGGATATGTTTTAAATGCGGGAAGATGCTTTGTTATAGCATGTAGAGTGGTGGAAACCAGGCTTCCCAGGCTACCCTTGCTCTTCCATGCTTTGTTTCTAGCTCGGCTGCAACTGGAAATGAGTGAAAACCATTCAATAGCAGATCCTTAGCAGTCCAGATTCCTGGATCAGTAAAATATAATATTGGGCAAGAAAGTCAGTGAAACTGACTTTCAGTTAGATCTTCAGTTGTAATGCAAGGTTTATTTCTTTATCCTCCCATTTTTTCAGTACTAATTTTCCTGTTTTTTATTATCAGATCTGGAACTCACTTAAACCTTTTTATTAGTGCAAGAAAAATAGCCTCTAGTAGGATAACTCCACTGTAATTTCCTTTTTGCTTCTTCATCTCTTTATGCTTTCAGCAGCTTACTGTGCTTCATTACTTTGGCTACATCCCCATGTGAACCCAAGCCATAGTCAAATCACTGTACCAATGAAGGCTCTTTCACTAATTTTGTTATCAAAAGATAAGGGATTAGCCTTCTTCTTACTGGAAAGTTTATTTTTTTTATGATAACAGGTTCACAGAAAAGAAAGCAAATGACTTGAGAGACCCCCCTATTAACAAAAGAAAAAAATACAACTATATGAGATCTTCTCTGATTAAATAATGTAGCTGCCATGAAAATACCCACCCCCCGACTACTTCACCAAAAGTCACAAATGTTCATTTCCCATATTTGGATATGCATAGGTTTTCTAAGGTGCGGAATCTCAAGAATCTATATTCTTTGGGGATAATCTATTATCCAGATTATGATGTTCTCTGGAGGCAAAATGCAGTTTATGTTGCTGAACCCCACAGGATTAACCAAACATCCATCAGCAATGTAATCAGGTTTCACAATAAAAGGTGTAACTTTGAGCATAGTCTCTAGTAATCTTACAGGCTACCTCTTCTCTCTCTTTCCTGTCCTCTTCCATACCCTCTCAAATTTCACACATGAAAACTGAGCCATATTTGGCCAGAGTGGGGTCATGGCAAAAGTTATTAATAAGGAAAAACCCACAAGATAGCAGAAGCTGTAGCAATTGGCTGTCGCCTGAGCCTACTGGAAAGGACATTTTTCCATCCCTTCCTCTCCCACCTGGTGAGTTAACTGAGTGCAAACTACTTGTTTGAGACATTTCAAAAACAGCGAAAAAAGTAGAATAGGAGAGGATTAATTGGTACTGTCCTTACCAAATTGTGATCATTGGAAGGTGTGCCATTCTGATCTCTCCATAGGGATGGATGAATCAGTTTAGGGATGGCCCATGTCACTATTTCTGGCCCATTTCATTTTTACAGATATTCCGTCATATATCCATATTCTGCATCAGCCCATGGTTAAAAAAACATACCAAAATGTCACATTCATTTTTATATATAATTTCCCACGAAATACACAGTTTTTGAGCCAAAAATATCTCACAAGATCTGAATGAGTGCAATTCTATACAGGCTCAGAAGTCAGCCCTACTAAGTTTAATGGAAAGTGGGTATAGGACTGAAGCCTTAGGAGATTATCAAACCGGGGAAAATCAGGTAGGAGAGGCATACACCTGCAAAGTAGCACGATCGCACTGAAGATTTTCAGACAATGTTGCTCTTATCCAAGACTTAACCCATGAAGAATCAGCAGTGCTCCAGCAACAAACCATTCCTGGGACTTCCCTGTGAATGGTTTGTTGATGGAGCATTCCTGGATCTTCATGGGTTAAGTCCTGGAAAATCACATGTGTCTGAAAATCTTCAACAGGACTGTGCAACTTTGCTGGGAGTATGCCTTTTACTCCCAGCATTTTTTCCCATCTGATACTCTCCTTAGAGTTCCACTGTTTTCAATGGAGAGACTTCTGAACACTTGCTGAAATCAATACTGGTTTGGAAGTATTCCCTCTCAGATGGCTTTGGCGGGTTACAGACCGCCAAAAAATACGTATGAAATACGTATTAGGGTTAGGAAGGGGCGGTGCCTCCGCACCCCCCTAACCCTAGTACGTATTCCATACGTACAACATGGCGGCGCCCCTTCCACATGGGGGCCGCCATGTTTACGTATTGGACACATAGCGTCCAGACGTGTCACGGCGCCTATGACATCGCGAATGCGCCAGCTTCTTTTTTGCTCCGTGCGGGAGCCGTGCTGTTTGGCTGCTGCAGCTCCCTCACGGAGCAAATGGTGCCGGCGGGAGACCGCCGCAAAGCGGCGGTCTATATCCCGCCTTTGTAATAATGCAACTGGGACCTTACGCTCTCCTCCACACTTCTCCCTAACTCTGCCTCCCTGCCCTATAACCTCACTAGTGTGCCTTTCATGTTTTTTTATTTTATTTTGGGGATTTTAAAAATCCAATTACAGAGGTATGATAACACTTTTTATATACATAAATAAGAATAAAATATAGTTTTAAAAGGGGGAAAAGCCTTTCTTGTGAATAGCAAGACACTGACATCATGTGACTTCCCAATACCAGAAATGTCATGCAAAGTATTTATCACATTTGAGTACAAATAGGACAGCAGCATGTTTGGGGACATATTGATGGATTTTCTTATCTGTGCCAACATGCACTCTAACCATGCTTGGATGGCAAGGCAGCAATGAGATGGAGACAGGGTGTGTGATAAGTATCACCAAAGGAGGTATTTTTGAACTTTATTGGCAGTTTAAAGCTGTGTATGATAAAGTCCCAAGTCTTCCCTCCAAGATAACAAAACACATAATGAAGGTTTTTGAAAAGAAGCAAATTAAACCTAACTTTTGTTTAAATACTGGTTCCAGTGGAACAGTCCAGAAGATAAACTAGTTTAATGCTAACATTCTTGACATAATGTAACTGGATGTCTGCCCCACTGAAATCAATGAGAATTAATTCCAGGTAATAGCTAGGATTGGGGAAAAAAATCCTACTATAGGCACTGTTATGTTTAAAACACTTTCCTTTGAACTGCAGACCCCAATTTCTTTGTCACAAATTGCTCTTAAATTTTCTTCAGTTTCCAAAAGCGGTTTGCAAAGTAGAAAAGAGAAACACAACCTGCAAAGCTCCTTTTGGGCAAATGGAATGAGATCTTTGGAGCCTGACCAGTATGCTTAGGATGTCACTCAGCTAAGTTTAATTTCAATTTCTCTCACTGAGGTGGTCTGCGGTCAGGGCTGCAAATCATGATATCCCAGGGGTTTAAATATTTCTGAAGTCCGTAATGTACATCTGGGTAGCTTGGCAGGGTAAAAAGACTTCACCATTTAAACTCTGTTTTAAATTTAACTGTTAAATGTTAATAGTTTTTTTTAAAAGAACTTCATTTAAAACATACTTTCTCCCTTCTCTGCCCTCTTCAAGGGAAAAGAGCCCTTCATATTAGAAAGAGACTTTGTAAGTGAAGGCCTGTTTAGAGGTGAAGGCTAGCTCAATATGGAGGCTTTAGATAATACAGAATAAAAAAGAAGTCCAGAATCTGTGCTTAGTGTTCAATTTCTATTCTGTCCAGAGCAGCTATAAAATTGGAGAAAAGTGAGTAATAGATTTGAGAGTCATCAGAAATATAAATTATAGCCAGACATTTCCTATCAGCTCTCCATGCAGTTAATGATAAACAGTCAATGGGATGTATGCACTTCTAGCATTTTTATAATGAATCTATTGCTTCCATGACAGTTTGCTGTCAAACATTATGCTTAGGAATTTATAACTCTTGATACCATATTAATAGATGGTGCAGATATGTTACCATCTCCTGCTTCTATCACACTTCCACACGGAAGTTTATCAAATTCATTTTAACCCCTCGTCTCCAAACCTTCGCTTACTATAGAAGTCAAATAATAAAGCTATTCAGAGAATGTCCTTATGCTACATTTTGAAGATGTTGGATGACTCTCACAAGTGAGTTCTTTCTTGGGTTATATGTAGGAAGGTCTTGTATGAATAATATTAACTACTTCCCAACAAATATGTGAAACAGTAAAGTCCTAGAAACAAATGGCGGGTCAGAAAGAAATCTGAAATATGAAGTTTATTTCCACAGGTCCAGTTTGGATTAGATTAGATTCCACAATCTAGGTATCATCACAATTAAGGGTGTGTTGATATATCCTTATTACAGCAAATGTCAAAACACCTTCCTGCAGTCTGAAGTGGAACATCCCACAGGTATACTCATATCAGGGACAATTAAATTCCATCTTCTCACATGTATATAGTAGAGTAATTTTGTTTAGTATTTCAAAGACTTCAAATAGCAACAACTTTAGTTTTTTGTGGGTTTTTCGGGCTATGTGGCCATGTTTTAGAAGAGTTTATTCCTGACATTTCTCCAGCATCTGTGTCTCGCATCTTCTGAAGATGCCAGCCACAGATGCTGATGAAACATCAGGAATAAACTCATCTAAAACATGGCCACATAGCCTGAAAAACCCACAAAAATCTATGGATGCTGGCCATGAAAGCCGTCGACTTCACATAGCAACACCTTTATATTTATTACAAAAATGATTGGTTTATTTCTCATTCCTATAGCATACTTCTCCTTTAGTTACTTATTCTCAAGTAGATTGGGTTCAGTTCTTTCAAAATCCAAGAAGGTGCTTGTCCTTTATATGAAAGGTATGCTAGATTACTAGAATTGTCCAATTGTCTCTGACCAGGAACAAAATTGCACAATAAAAGTGATAGACTGAATTCTCTATCATGACCTAGATTACTCAACTTTATATATATGCAGCTACATGAAAGAGTTCTGTTAATGAATTGGGAAGGTACATACTTAGTCCCATTGTGCATTGGTCACTTCACTGGCTCCCCTATGTAGTAACATCACAACAGCCTCTTATTGAATATGGTCATGGTGAAACTGATCAATCCCATAGATATAAATATATGTACAAAGTCATACGTACTTTACTAAATTCCAGCCAATGTTGGTCAATTGAAATACAAAATGTTGTTGGAAATGCACCATAACTTTTGAAGGAAACAGGGAGGTGTTACAAACCGCCGCTTTGCGGCGGTCTCCTGGTGCTGCTGTTTGCTTCGCAAGGGAGCCGCCGCAGCCAAACCGCGCAGCTCCCTTACGGAGCAAAAAAGAAGCTCCAAAATGGAGCTTCTTCTGGCGTCGCGCTCATGACGCTGCGAGGCGCCAATGGTGCACTCGCAACATCATTAGTGCTACACGACGGGCGGACACACAGCGTCCGTTACATCAAGATGGCGGCGGCTATGTGGAACGGCCGCCGCCATTTGTTATGGACAGAGTCCGTAACAGGAAGAGGGGCGTCTGGAAGAGACGCCCCTTTTTTAAACTGGGACATTCTGAGGACGTCCCAAGTGGCAGTTTTTAACCCGCCAGTATGTTCAAAGCCAGTCCTATGGACACTTGTACTGCTCCATGTAAGTAAATGTATGTAGAACATTACTGCACTTGACATGTTAACAACAAATAATTTCTTCCCAAAGGGGAAATTCTTCCTGGGGATAGAATGAGGACATTGTCCCAAATAAGAATTCTGCCCCTTCCTGAAAATTTCCTTCAGTCCCTGGATTTCTAGCATTTCAAGTGAACATTTTGAAATACGGTGCAGGTATCCAAAGCAAAGGAAAATGCATTCTCAACTTTGCTAGATATGCTTACACCATACAGATCAGATTACCAAAGGAATATAAAGTGGACAATTCCTCCACAGGTTTTGCAGAGAAAACATTGCACATTAGATTTCATTAACAACTCATTATAATAGAATGATTTGCACAATATTCATTTACCCTTTAATCACTGCTGTTTCTTTACACAACTATTTTGCATGTGGAAAATTTTGTATTTTCAACTGATTTGCTTTTCTGGAAGCTTCCTAACATACTTTCTAATTAAAATGCAGTAGTTGGATGATTTTTGTCATTAACTGTGGAAACCTTTCCCTGCAGAAATCCCTCTATAGTTACTGATGTCCAAGCCCTTTACTTGCTCCAGTTTCTGTCACTGCCCCCATTGAAAATTGCTTTGTTACACCTCTGTTTCATCCCAGAAGCATTACTAATTGCATGTTTCCATTTCCATAAATGGTAATACATGCTATTAACTGGGTTGTGTTAATGAACTTAAGTGTACTAGCACTACTTTGCTCTTTCTCTTTTACTTCACACATACCAGATAATAATTCATATCCTTGGTAACCTTTCCAAATGATTTCCTTGGAGGGTTTTTCTTCATCAATAACCAGAGAAAACCAACCGCTGACATCATCTTCTAGAAAAGTAATTAGCCATGAATAATTTTTTTCCTCCTGACATCTTTCTAGTTTTACATTGATTTTTTAAACAAGGTGATCTATTAATTGTAGAAGAATTAGGCATCTATTTTGCTTTTGCTCTCCCATCCCTTATTCTATGTCGGTGTGTTTTGTTTCAAGTGCTGTGGATTAATTTTCACTCTCTTTGTTTAAGGTCGCTTACATATTTCCCATTTTATTATACTTTGTGTTCCAGACTGGCATAATAGATTTTTTCCTCTGCTGTTTTATTACGTTCGATTTTGCAAGGCCTTTTTTTTTTTTTTTTGGCTTTCCCTAAGTTTTTTTTAAAATGAAATTTAAATCACATTTATTGGCAGAGGTTTGTGTAATTTGTCTAGCAAGGGCTTGTAATGTGCATCTTAGGAGCCACTTCTATTAAATGACTGTACATAAAGTTTCCCAGCTCCTTCATACAGATGAACTTCCATACAGTGAATGGGACTAGAATGCACATAAAACTAGAAAACTCTCCAATTTTCATTAAAACCTAAGCTACAGGGAAATAAGGACTTAAGGAAAACCTGTGTGTGTTGTCTACAGGACTCTAGAAAGCATAGAGGTTCGATGGTAACATATCATTGCCAAGATCAGTAATAGTGGCCAAAGTTTTATAAAAGAGTTTGTTAACTCACTTCTTCCACTACATAGTTGCATGTGACTGGCAAATATATACATGAGTGTACTTCTATACATGCTGATCAGCAATGAGGCCCACTAGGCCTGTCAGCATGTTGTATAAATAGAGGCCTAGTGTGCATTGGGTTGACATAGATTTCGAATAGATGAAAACTGGTGTCATAGGCTAGACACTCTATTTTGGATACATTTTGCAAAATTTAAGGTGCTCAAACCCGTACCAATGTGTCCACACAGTTGACAGATTATAATGAGGCCAATTTAAAGTGATCAGCCACTTAGCTATCAACAATAAGGATAAATATAAGATAAAGAGAGAGATACTTTGGCCAATAGGAAAAAGAAAAGGAAATGAAAACTGATAAGGTGTACTTGATTAGTAAAATAGTCCTTTAAATGAGCTGAGTCATACATGAAGCAAACACTTGATGAAGGACAACCAATATTAAAATGATTAGATAAAAATGTATGCGACTGGAGAAGTAGTGGCTTTGTACAAAGAGCTGGTGAAATCACATTTCCAATTGGATAATGGCTGACCTTGAAAAAAATGGACTATTACATATCTTGTCTAATTGGTTGAGGACAAGAGACCAGTTCAAATCTGATCTGATTGGTGGCTATGTCTCTATGTGAGATCTATAACTACAGAGAAGATACTTCCATTTGTGGTAGGTCTCTGAACATGCACAATATATGGAAGATGTGAAGCTACTCATTGTCTCCTACTCCCTAGGATGGGTGAGATTATGTTTGGGCATGAAATGATGATAATTATAAACTATAAGAGTTAAAGTATTTACTGCACAGAACTGTTACCTATTAAAGACACAGAAGCCCTACTTTGTAATTAACATGGCACCCTAAACATCACTCTTGTAACATAGAATCAGAAATTCATAGAATTGGAAGATACCCCCAAGTGGTCATTTAGTCTAGCCCCTTGGCAATAAAAAATCCAATGCTAAAAGACCCCTGAAGGGAGGGAATCCAAGTTCTGTATAAAAATCTCAATGAAAGGGGATACATTGTTGGGTCTGCACCCCACTATCCTCAAAGTCATCCCTACTACACAGGTTATGGCTCTGAAATGCCAATTTTACCATAATTTCTGGCCTGATTCTCTGAACAGTGCAGTGTTGGGTAGCTGGGTCTACTGCTATATCAGTTCCCCACAATACCACTCCAGGACATTGTAGGACATTAAAATGTCATACATTTAATGTATCACGTGTCTTGTAGGTTGTTGTCAAGAATTGGGGAGGGCTGCTATGAAAAAGCTGGAGAAGATAATGAAATGTAAGGACATAACTCTGAACACTAAAGTGAGGATAGTCCAAACCATAGTATTTCCTATGACCATGCATGGATGCAAGAGCTAGACAGTATTTAAAAAGCCTATAGGAAGGAAAATCCTTTCATTTGAAATGTGGTACTGGAGAAGAGTATTAAGAATATTATGGACAACAAAGAAAACAGTTTTAGAACAGATCAAGCCTGAATTCTCTGGAGGCCAAGATGACCATACTGAGGCTTGTGTGTTTTGGCCACATCATGAGGAAGAATGCATCATTAGAAAAGACAATGATACTAGGAAAGGTGGCACTCAGCAGAAAAAGAGGAAGACTGCATGCTAGGCGGATAGACTTTTTTAGGGAGGACACGGGCATGAGTCTTCCAGACCTGAGCAGAAAGGTTGAGGACAGGGAGTCTGGGAGATGTCTCCTCCACTGGATCACCATGAGCCAAAGCCAACTCAATGGCAGCTAACAACAACAACAAAAACAAAGCTTTTTTTGGCACAAATGACACTATTATCTACATTTGGTATGAATATTTCTTTATAAGGTGTATTGCATCAAATAATATGCTTGCTCTTTCAAAAGGTGAGTTTTAATAACCACATGACAAGTGACCAGTTAAATGGCTTGGCTCTTTTGGCTGTTGAAGAAAGGTGTACAATTTTCTGGATCGGAAGAGAGCTGTTGACAGATTTTTTTCACAGGTTTCTCTGATATTGAAGAAGAATATCATTCTCAGCACCAATGACAGTTTTTAATAAGCTAAATAACATGTCTTTTCAATGTAACCTCTGGTGTATAAATAGTTGTTTTGGCCCCAACACACAACTAAAGTCGCATCCAACCCACACTTTCATATAAATAAAAATTTCAACTTTATTTATAACAAAACTTGAACAGCAGCTAATAAACTCAGAATATCACATTCTTAACTCAGAAGATGGAAGATGAGAAGGTGGAAATAGATAACAATATGAAAAATGGTATGGATGAAAGGAAAGAAATACAAGTCTAGGCCTGCTAGGTTGCAGCCCAGGATAACTGGAGCGAAAGATTCAGAGGCAGATTACTTTTCTTATAAAAACCAGCCAAGAATAGATTCATATTACTTAATTATAACAACATTCTTAGTTTAAGGGAGACTAAAAATTCATTCTTGAAACAGGCCAAAACATGGTAACAAACTGTCATGCCTAACCCTAACCCTAAAATATGTTTTAATTTTTGTATTAAGTTTTATGATTCTATGAAAATAAATTAATAAATACATACATACATACCCCAGGGATCTACAATGACATTTCATCAAATATAACAGTGGCTCTCATACTCTGTCTGACAGTATGCTATCAAATTGTGAATGCATCTTTCTACACAGGTGTAGCTGGTTGATGTCACTTCAAGTGTTGTAGATCCATCCTATGAAATCCAGTGAGTTGTAATTTGGCAAGTTACTTATAATTAGTTCTCCTTCTAAGGAGTCTAAAGGTACTCAAGCACTAGAACACTCTAGCAGGGAATTCTAAATGATTTCTAAATAATAAATCCACAGGACCCAGGATTTCTTAGGATGGAGCTTTGGCAATTAAAGTCATATCAAATTACTATAGTAGTATATAATACTAAGAATATTAATATTTAACAATTTTCTCATTCCAAATGAGGGCAAATAATTTCCATAATTTTCTCCACACAGCAGAGAAAATAAATGTTACTGTGCAGTTTTCATCTAGTATTCACACATGTTAAAGATTTTAAGAAAATTATTCTGTACAAAAATGCATGGTTTGTGTACGTGAGAGAACTGTGCAACAACTTTTTGCATGAAGCACTCTTTTCGGACAGCCACGTCAATTTTTGTGTGCATGATTATTGTTTGCTATGCAAAAACAACAATTTTGCAAAACAAACCCTTCACAGCAAAAGTCTTGTATGGAAAAACAGAAGCATGTGGTTATTTTTTGGTGAAAGACTGTCATTTTCTACATACAAAGACAGCAACACAGCAGAATAAATATCTTCTACAGAAAAATCTTGTGCAAAAACTATTAATCTTGCACCAAATATATAATAACCTACTTGTGTCTGCTAGGTTTCTTGTGTGACCACCTACTCCTACAGTTCTCACAGAAAAAGCAATGTGTATTTTCATATAGAGTTGTTTCCTGAAACAGCATGGAACATGCAAATACAAGGTGAAAATTGTGTAACATCCCTACCACTATATTCTAACTGGGTCTCCTGAATATTGGAGAAACTATTTTTCATCCAGGAAAACATCTGTCTCGCTTTCTCTCTCTCCCTCTCTCCATTTCTAGATAATAATTTGAGATAGAACTTCTAGCTTTCTTTATCAGCCTTTACTTGGAGAGCTCAGTTGGCTTAGAGCCTGTCAGTAGTTCCCTCTCTATCCATGACCCCTTATGGTGCTGACAGGCATATGCGCTCATTACCACCAGCCTCATGACTTCCATGGTCTAGGCTTACACTTACATCAATGTAGAAGCAGATCTAGGGAAGAAGAAAGCAATTGCAGAAGCAATGGCAATGAAGTAAAAAATGATATAGGGTAAACAAATAGGATGATAAAGTGCAGCCTTGTCTAACTCCCTTGCCAATTAGAAATCTTTCTGTTTCTCCATATTATGTCTTGTCGGAACCATCTTCTTCCAAGTATAGATTATGCATCAGGACAATTAAACATTGGGTACACCCATTTCTTTAACAGCAATCCAACATTTTTCATGAGCTACACAATCAAAGGCTTTGCTATAAACTAAACGCACAGACTGGTTTTCTTCTGAAATTCTTTGGTGCACTCCATTATCCAATCAGTGTTTGCCTCTTTGTTTCCGGAACCAGCTTGAAAATCTCACATTTCTCACTCCAAAGTCTTGTAAAATTTTGAACATCAGTTTGCCTGCATAGGCAATTACCTGCTAATTTCTGCTGATAGTATGGTGTGATCGGCATATCTTAAATCGTCGATGTTCCTTCCTCCAATTTTCATGATTCTTTCCTCTTAGTCTAATCCTGCTTTGTGTACGATTTGTTCAGCACACAAGTTAAACAGATAGGGTAGTAAAATGAATACTTGCCTATACCCTTTGCCAGTTAATTAATGTGATAGTCTTGTGGTTACTGCATTCCCTTTCTTGGTGAGTGGAATGTATATTGAGCATTTCCAATCTATGGGCATTTGTTTTCCATATTTGTTGACAGATGGATGTAGTGGTTTAGTGATTAAGATGCCAGTTCTGCTGATTGGAAAATCAGAAGGTTGGCAGTTCGAGGCCCGAGTGCTGCATGATGTGGTGAGCTACTTTTACTAGTTCTAGCTTCTGCCAACCTCACAGTTTGAAAGCATGCAAATACAAGTAGATATATAGGTGCCACTTCGGTTGGAAGGCAACAGCATTTGGTGCAGTCATGCTGGCCACATGAACATCATATTAGTCCTCAGACAGTGCTGGCTTTAGAGAGAATGGAGCTTCTCCATTTTTGGCTTCCATTTATTTAATCTATCTGATTTCTATACAGTCGGCCCTTCTTATACACAGAATTTTTATACACGGATTTAAGCATACATGGTTTGAAAATGTTCCCAAAAAGTATAAATTTACCTTGATGTTCCATTTTTTATTAGGGACACCATTTTGCTGTGCCATTATACTTAATGGGACTTGAGCATACACGGATTTTGTTATACACGGGGGATCTTGGAACCAAACCCCAGCCTATAACAAGGGTCCACTGTATTTTCTATTGGGTGATGTCCATGTATACAGTGACTTCTTGGGTTGCTTGAAGAATGTGTTTGCAATGAAAAACTGTTGGCCTCACAAAATTTGTTATAGGCTGAATAGACTATCAAAATGATATGCATATTTCAGATGACAATTATCATTAAACCATTAAGTATTTTTAAAATATTATCTAGGGACACTTATTAATACATACAAAAATATACATCTAAATGATAGATATTAAGGCTTCTTACCAAATATTCTGTGTAGTTCAACTACTTGTGTTTTATTCTATTAGTAAAAGGAAGAATTGATATCTTTCTTTAAACTTTCAGTGGGATTGTTTGTATTTTTCCTCTCCCTATTTGCTCTTTCTTAAACTGGCACATATGAAAGGTTATTTTTCTGCTGCACTCATGCTTGCTAAAACTTAATAGGAAAATTCCTTGTAAGCAGTACCATGGTATCTGCCAGAGTTGCAAGCAATAATTTTCCCCCAAAAGCTGTCTGATACCCTTTTCTAGAAAATATGCCCTTCTGATACTGAAATTGGAAAGTCTCAATGTAAGCAGGTAAAAAAATAAACAAAACAAAAACCAACAAGCGAACACCACCAAACCCAGCAAGGCTGAAAATGGCTATTGGTTTAGATGGATGAAACTCTTTGAACTCATCTTAGTATTTTACAAGATGCTCCTCACAGGAAATTTTATTAGCCAGGTCTCTGCTGTGTTTGGAAAATTCCAAAGGAAAATTGGTGTGGTTGTTAAAAAGAAGCATTATTACTTTAGAACAGAATATTTTGTTGTTACTGTATAACATTTTCTTAGCAAAATGTTAGACTTGGAATGTTCAATGAGACAAATAAAACTTTCAAAAAATCAGGTTCATTGAGTGCAATAGGAAATTAGAATAATTCCACTATCTAAAACTGACCAAAGCTCAGATAAAATTACTTTATATATTCAGACCATGGCCAGTCAGGGGCCTTTTGGTTTGTGGGAGTAGAGCTATGTCCATCTGGCAGCAATTATGCTGTCGAGCACAACTATTGTGTAAGAAAATACTGTGCATCTGCTTGTCCAACATCGAACAGAAACAGTAACTAAGGTAACCCCAATTCATGGTGGTATAAACCTCAGGAGAATTCTGGCCTTATATTTATTTCACTGTAATCAAATAATCTGGTCATCCTAATCCCAATTTTTATACCTAGGCAAATATCAGAGAAGTGTGTAGAGGTAGATAGAGGTAACTATCACACAAAATCTATGCATTTACTGTGCCCATACCAACTGTCATTACTCTGGCCTTTGAGGGTCTGAAGAGTAACCAACATTTGCTGGACTTGATCCCCTCCCCTACTGCCATCCCCTTTAGCAATAGGAAGTATATTTCTATACCTCTTATCAGTGCATTTAAGCACTCCCTAAGTGGTTTACAAAGTGTTTTGTGCCTTTAGGAGCCCTGGTGGCACAGTGGTTAAATGCCTGTACTGCAGCCATTCATTCAAAACCATAAGGTTGCGAGTTCAAGACCAGCAAAAGGGCCCAAGCTCGACTCAGGCTTGCATCCTTCCGAGGTTGCTAAAATGAGTACCCAGACTGTTGGGGGCAAATTAGCTTACTTGCTAATTAGCTTACTTGCTGTTCACCGCTATGATCTTTGGAATAACGGTATATAAATAAAATAAATTATTATTATTATTATTATTATTATTATTATTAAATTGTAAGCCTAAGGGAAGAAAATTGTCAAATTAACAATTGGTAAGCTGTTCTTGGAGTCTTTTTGACAAGAGTGGGTTATAGAGCCTCTAAATTATTAATTAATTAATTAATTCTCTTTATAGTTGATTCTATTAATCATGACTTCTGCTTCAAACACATTATTTCTCAATTGATAAAAACATTCATCTAAAAGTTTATTTGGAGAAAATAGAATCAAACATATAAGAAAACAATTGCACAACAATTGTTATTGGATATAGCTTTAATCATATTCATCTCCAAGCCTTCTAATATAATAGTTGGCCCCTTTGGTGAGTCACCACACAGGGAGTATGTTGGTTGGGAGAAAGCTGTAGGTGGCCAGATGAATGTTGTAGCACATATACTGCAAAGCCTTTTTCTTTTATGATACAAATGAAGAAGAAAGGGATCACACAATGACAACTGTACAAAAGTAAGCAGCCAAGGGCCATAAAAAGATTCTACAAAGAGAAAAAATAGAAAGAAAGAGAGAGTTCTTGAGTTTGACAAGCTGCAGCAAAGCTTATTTCAGAAAAGAACCTCATAACCAGTGTTTATATAAGGATTTTCAAAGATGCCATTTTGAGCTATGTTTCTTTACTCAGTGATGTGTTTTAGTAGAGAAATAACTGAATGCCAGTTCCTTGCTTCTGAAGCTCACATAAAATATGTTACTATCTTCTGTTTTATTTCCCCTTTCAGACGGCAGCCAAGAAATATATGTTGCAGTGACAGCATCTTTGACAACACATGCTCTTTGTTCTCCTGTTGTTCTTCCTCCTCTGAATACTGTGGGGCAAAGATTGCTGGAGCGTATTGATACTTGCCTCACATAAATAAAAAAATTCAGCAAATGGATACAATGCACTTTCTCAAGGGCAGGACTGGGTCTTTAGATTTGGTCTTGAATAAAAACTTGGAAGAAATTCTGATGAAGAGTAGAAGGCTCTTTGGTACTTATCTCATCCAGAAAAGCACTTGGCAAAAGGGGAGAGGTCACTGACCACTGAGTGGAGCAAAAACATTTCCGACATTTTCAATTTAAGGCTGCACTCCTTTACTACGTGAGGCTTCTGAATAGAATGATATAGGATTGCTCTGTAATAGGATATATGTTAGCAATGACAGTGAAAATATTATGGCCATTAAAGTGTGCTGTTGTTCTTTCTATTGCCCATGGTTTGGATGGTTGAGAGCCTGATGCATGTGAGGAAACAATTTAGCATCCTTAATGAACAGGGATCACAGTTTGTCTGTGGTCTGTGTTCAGTTTATTTGTGGTGGTTATGCAGACAGGGAAGAGGTTGTGTGCTGAAATGTGGGTTAGAAGTAGAGTTGTGGTAAAGCTCCAGAAGGAACATTTTGGGGAAAGCATATATTGGGTGGATAAGGGCAAAAACTATCCTAATTTAATATATAAATTATATATTAAGCCACTGGGAGAGATCATCTGGAGACATGGGGTGGGGTGTTATTAATATGCTAATGACACCCAGGTATATATCTCCATGCCTTGGACTACAGCATTGACTAAGGATAGCATCTCTCCTCTGAATGAATGCCTTAAGGCAGTAATGGAATGGATGAGGAAAAACAGACTAAAACTGAATCTAGATAAGATGAAGGAATTCGTTGTTGGGTCTCCTAATCTGGGTATAGAGATATGTCAACCGGTCCTGGATAGTCACACTTCCCTGAAAGGGCTGTGTTTGCAGCTTGTGGGTGCTCCTGGATTTGTCCCTTCAAATGTCAACTCAGATAGACGCAATGGCCAGAAGTGTTTGTTATCAGCTTCAGCTGATATGCCATCTGCGACCCTCTCTGGAGCCAGGGGACCTGAAAACTGTAATACATGCACTGCTAACCTCACGACTTGACTTATGTAATGTGCTCTATATGGGGCTACCCTTGTGCCTAGTTCAGAAACTTCAACTAGTCCAAAATAAGGCAGCCAGATTAGTTACCAGGAAATCTAGAGGTGACCATATAATGCCAATTTTAAAATCTCTTCATTGGCTGCCTATTAGTTTCCGGGCACAGTACAAGGTGTTGGTGATGACCTTTGAAGTCCTTCATGGCTTGGGTCCAGCCTACTTGCTGGATTGCTCTCTTCCATATAATACATCCCACACACTTAGGTCCTCTAAGAAAAACTTATTACAACCAATAAAGACCAGGCTGGCTACGGTCACCCAGAGAAACTTTTCATCTGCTGCTCCCAAATTATGTAATGGCCTGCCAGAGGAGACCAGACACATAACTAACCTTGACAGCTTTAAAAAGGCTGTCAAGACAGATCTTTTCTGTCAGGCCTTCCCTAAATGACTGACCCAGTTACCACCACTTATATGGATTGTTCTAAGGAATGCCCCATGAGGTCCCATTCTTGTTACTACTGTTTTAATTATTTTAATTGTATTTATTATAGTTTTGTTGTATTGTGGAGCCATTTTAAGGAAGAAGGAGGTATTGGGGTTTATTTTATTGTACTATATGTTTTTTATGGATTTAAGTCACCTTGATCTTATTGAAGAGGTGGGACAGAAATAATAATAATAATAATAATAATAATAATAATAATAATAATAAATTTTATTTATATACCACCTAAGGATCAAGGCAGTTTACAAAAATGCAAAAACAATTACATAAACAATTACACAACATATACACAACTAAAAATTCATCCCCTTATTTTAACTAAAATATCAATATCAAAATATAGTTAAATTAACTGCATTAAAATATATTAAAATATTTCCTCCCCTACCAGCCAAACGCTCCCCACAAAGGGGTGACTCCCTTTTGCTACCGCCCCGACCGGTGACAGGCCCAACACAGCAGGCAGCCAGCCTTTATGCTCTTCCCAAGGGGAGCAGGTGTTCCTGGCTGGGTACCTGGGGCCTGGTCCTGACAGGAAGCAGCCTGAGGCCAGTAGTCCACCAGGTGAGATATGGAGCATGCAGGTAGCAAGCAGCAAATCCACACAGCAGCAGGAGGTAGTAGACATCTCTTCCTGGGCTGGTAGGGTGATCAGGAGAAGAAGATTAAAGATCAGGAGAAGAAGATTAAGTAGAGGAATGCAAATATTTGGAGGTGAGGGATAGCCTGTGTTCATTGCCATCAAGACAATTTCAATCTATGGTGATTCTATGAATAGAGACTTCCATGATACTTTGTTATTAACAGTCCTGCTCAACTCTTGTGAACTCAAGGCCTTGGCCTCTTTTATTGAAGTAATTCATCTGTATCACATTCTTCTTTTTCTTGTATTGAGTACCACTTTATCATCTTTTCTGATGAATTATATTATTTCATGATATGGACAAACTATGATAGCCTCTGTTTAGTTATTTTGGTTTCTAGGGAGAGTCCAGGCTTGATTTGATCTCAGACTCATTTATTGGTCTTTTTTTTGGCAGTCCACAGTATTCACTCTTCCAGCACCACATTTCAAATGAATCGATCCACTTCATGTCAGCTTTGTTCAGTGCCCAGATTTCACAAATATACATAGAAATCAAAAATACAATGGGATGGGAGTGGGTAGTGGCTCCGAATAGCTTGGTAGTTGTTCCTGTTTTCAGTGTAGTTTTTAAAGCTTAAAGCACAATGTAAACCAGGCTTAGGTATGCCCAGAGGTTTGTCCATTATAATGGCTCTGCATGATTGAGGTTGTTTGTCTTCTAGTCATTCCTGAGATATGGTGACCCTCAGGTGAAACTATCATGAGTTTTTCCAGAGCTGAGAGTGTAATTCACCCAGTGGGTTTCCATGGCTGAGAGGGGAATTGAATCCTAGGCGGGTTATAGACCGCCATTTCGGACGTCCTCAGGACGTCCCATTTTAAAAAAGGGGCGTCTCTTCTAGATGCCCCTTTCCCTATCACAGATTCAGTCCGTGACAAATGGTGGCAGCTGTTCCACACGGCCGCCGCCATGTTTACGTCTTGGACGCATAGCATCCAGACGGGTCACGGCGGTTATGACATTGCAGGTGCGCCATGGGTGCCTCGCAATATCATAACGGTGCCGCAGGAAGAAGCTCCATTTTGGAGCTTCTTTTTTGCTCCGTGAGGGAGTCGCGCGGTTTGTATGCTGCGATTCCCTCGCGGAGCAAAGAGCAGCGCCGGGAGACCGCCTCAAAGCGGCGGTTTGTAACGCCTCCCCGTCCTCAGAGTCCTAGTTCAATGCTCAAATGAATACATCATGCTGGCGCTGTATGATAACACAGTATAATTCCGAGGATCATACTTGAGAAGAATAAGGGCTGTCATTGTGAGCACACATCTTCCTGAGAACTCCCTTTGGAATGATGCTAACTTATTACATATGATTGTAGCCGTTGCTAGATTGTCTAAGTAGCTAGGTGTCAAGCAGTTGTGCTCAGCCCAAATCTCTCTGTTTAAGAATAAAAATATAACAAAATGAAATAACAAAACAAAATAGAGTCTAGCCTTGTGCAATAAATAACCCCTGCAGAGTGCAACAGTTTTGTGCCTTGAAAAACTTAGGAGTTCTGCTGTCTATCATTGAAGGTGATGAAGTTTCAAAGAAGAGGAGCAGGTTTCTACAGAGTCCTCATTAAAATACTAAATCCACAACATTTTAGTTGTCCTCTCTATATTTTGTGGCAGAGGTGGTTTTATACTAAGAGCTTTGAAGAAGCTGCTCAAGGAAATATGGATTCATTTCAGGTGTGTGAAGGTCATTGCATTGACAGTATTGCTTGTAAGAAAATTAAGACAACAAAAACTGCTGTTTGTGATGGTGGATTTGAAATGAGATATCTAGTTTGTGCATCAACCTGAGAAATAGTAAGAAACCACAGGTATTAACACTATGAACCATGAAAATGTGATTATGAGAAGTAAACTAAAGGATGAGCATTAGGAATGCAATAATCACCGCATGCTGGGAGGGGCTGTAAACTGGTTTGCTACTAAGTATACTCTGAGAATTACCATAGCGGATATGACATTTAATAATGAAGAGGTAATAAATTAATAATACCAAGTGTCCTACAGTGCTTTCTTCAGATCTCTTCACAAACATTAATTAATTCCCTCGTTAAGCAGTTAGGCAGATAAATGCTCAGCAAGCATTCTATTTAGGCTTTCCTCTTCAGAAAAACACCAAGAACAACCAAGAATTATTAGCATATTTATATGGATAAAGAAAATAGACTACAGAGAGGTTACAGATCCAGTCTGATTATGATGGAGGAAATTTCTGCTAGATCTGACTGGAATTAAGAATACTTTAAAGTGTGATGTGTAGATTGCAATATACTTGTTGCAGTCCACCAGCGGGGGCACAATTGCTGCACAATCAGATATGCAACATAATACCACATAAGAGTATCAGTGCCTCACAAAATATTCTCCAGTTTCAGTTTTCAGAAAGAAGTCAGTTATTTTAAGTGAGTTAAAAATCCTGACAGATCATGTAAGTATTAACCTTTACAAAACACAAGTTTGGTCCCTGGCTGTAGTGATTGACAAATCTGTCAATTCCCCCCCCCCCCCCCATGTTCCTAATGTTTACAGTCTTAACGTTGAAAAGATCTGTTCAAAGCTGGTGGAGTATAATCTCAACCAGAATAATAGAAGATAGACAGATTTCTGGTCATTTTTTCAAATTGTAGATTTGGCGGAATGGCAAGATATAAATAATGTAAATTAATAAATGAATAATAAATGATAATAAACCAGTGCATGAAATTACACAAACATTTTTGTATTCATTCCTCCTAACACATGCTTTTTTGAATCCAGTTGTTTGCATTTAATTTCCTAATGTATGCATTTTCTGTGAACATTTTAGTCCTTTTTTGGCTTGGAAAATTTCACAAAAAATTCAGAGAGGTTAACATTTTAAACTGAGTTTGCTTGGTTTGTATATTGGCTGTAAAGTATATAGTTTGGTTAAAATGAATTGCTCCCCACCACTTTCTAGCCGCTGTGTGTTTGCTTTCTCTTTCTTTCTTTCTACTTTGATCTTCCTTAACTTTGCTTTCTTGGTGTCTTTTCCCAATTCTTGGGTGGTTCACAAACTAAAGGGGTGTATTGCTAAATAACAGTAGTAAAAAAATGCAAGCGGTTCTAGCTAGTTCTTATAGCAGCTATATAGACAGTGCTTTCCTGTTCCCAGTTACAACATAGTTTGAATAATAATTACATGCATGAATCCTGATGTTGGGTGGTAATTAATGAATTACATGGTTTCTTCTCTGTAGGACTTTTGCTTTCTATTTTTTTTAGTAATATATCTAAAGGGATGTCCTTGGCCTAGTGGCCATCATTTATTTATTTAGTATCCTGCCTGTCAACCTCAGTTTGGAGGTTGTCGTCACTGTTGTTAATTGCCCTCAAATCGACCCCAAATGATGGCAACCCTGTGGATGAGACATCTCTAAGACCCCTTGTCCTCCACTGCATTGTTTAGGTCCTGTAGATTCAGGCCTGTGGTTCCCTGATTGAGTCTATCCATCTATAGTGCAGTCTTCCTCTTTTTCTACAACCCTCTATATTTCCCAACATCATTGTCTTTCCTAATGACTCATACCTTCTCATGATGTGGCCAAAGTATTAGAGCCTCAATTTGATGATCTTGGCTTCCAGTGAGATTTCAGGCTTGATGTGTTCAAGGATCCATTCATTTTTTTTTTGGGGGGGGGGGCTGTCAACGGTATACTCAATACTCTTCTCCAACATCACATTTCAAATGAGTTCTTTTTCTTCTTGGTTTTCATCACTGTCCAGCTCTTGCATCCCTACGTAGTGATAGGGAATGCAGTGACTTGGACGATTCTAACTTTAGTGTTCATTTGTATATCCTTACTCTTTAGGATCTTCTCTAGATCTTTCATAGGTGGGTTACACACCGCCATGAAAGTACGGAGTCAGTCCGTACTAGGGTTAGGAAGGTGCGGTGCTTCCGCACCCCCTAACCCTAGTACAGACTGAGTCCGTACAAAATGGCGGCTCTCCTTCCACATGGGGGCCGCCATGACGACGTCACGACCGTGCCGCCTCTATATGGGGCAGCGCGGACGTGATGTTGTCGGTCCGCGCCAGGGCGCTTAGTGCGCCCTTTCGGCGGACCAGGAAGGAGCGCCATTTCGGAGCTTCTTCCTGGTTTGCGGCGCCGCTTTGCCTCACTGGGCGCAGCCTTCAGACGGCTGTGCCCAGCGAAGCAAAGGAGAAAGGGGCCAAGCGGCCCCTTTCTCCTCCTCCCCGCTGCCGCGGGGTGTCCTTGGGGCTTGAAGCCCCAAGGACACCCCTTTTCAGGCTGCAGGGAAGCGGCGTTTTGCTGCTTCCCCCAGCCTGAAAAGTGGCGGATCGGGGCCTCAGCGGCTGCCGTTCTAGCAGCTGAGGCCCCGATACACCGGGGAAAGGGGCGGGTACAGCCCACCCCAAATGGGCGGTCTGTAACCCGCCATAGTTGCCCTTCCAATTCCTAGTCTTTTCCTGATGTCTTGATTGCAGTCTTCATTCTACTCAATGTTTGATCCAAGGTACAGGAACTCTATAATTATTTCAATTTCCTCATTGTCTAGGTTGAATTTATGTAGATCCTCCCTGGTCATTAATTTTATTTTCTTTATTTTCAGTATTAAGCCTGCCTTTGAGCTTTCTTCTTTGACCGTCCTTAGTAATTATTCCAAGTCTATGGTGTTTTTCTGCTAGTAGTATGGTGTCATCCACATTTCTTAGACTGTTGATGTTCCTTCCTCCTATCTTCCTTCCTCCTTCTGAGTCTAAACCTGCTCTTCGTATTACATTTATTCAGCATACATGTTGAATAATTGAAGTGACAGCATGTAACCTTGCTGGACGCATTTGCCATTTGGGAACCATCATGTTACTCCATATTCTGTTCTAATCATAGCCTCTTGTCCTAAGTACAGATTTCTCATCAGGATTATCCAGTGTATTGGCACTCCCATGTCTTTGAGAGCAATCCATAGCTTTTCATGATCTATGTAGTCAAAGGCTTTGCTATAGTCTATAAAAGCTGATTTTTCTCTGGAATTCCTTTGTATGCTAGTGCCTCTCCCTTTCCTTAACCCCACTTGCACCTCTGGGATTTCTCTCTGCATATATTGTTGGAGTCTATGAACCTTATCACAAATGGGCTCCCCAGAATGGAATGAGAACGGAATGGAAGGGGCTGGGAATGAGTGGGGGATGCATTTTACTGCACATAGAAGTCCCTCACTTGTTTAGTTTCGTTTTGTTTCCTCCCCTTCCATTTCCAATCTGTCCCAGAGGACATGATTTTTGAGAACTGTTCAGAACAGTTCTCAAAAGTCGCCTCCTCTGAGATGGATTGGGAACAGAAAGGAAGGGAATGGAATGAGTGAGGGACTTCTGTGTGCAGTAAAATGCATCCTCCACTTGTTCTGTTCCCTTCCCGGCCCCTTCCATTCCATTCTCATTCCGTTCCAGGGAGCCTGTGTGGTAAGGTCCTATGTTGTAGAATTTTGAACATAATTTTGCTTGTGTGGAGAATTAATGCTATTAGTCCTATAGCTGGTGCAGTCTTTTGTGTCTCCTCTCTTGTGGTTGGGGATGCATTATTGATTGTTTCCAGCCTGTTGACAAATATTGGTTAGCACTAGAGATGATTATGTCTGTGGATTTAGCAGTTCAATTGGGAATATCATCTGTTCCTGGTGATTTATTTCCCCCAATTTCTCTTAATGAAGCTTCACCTTGCTTTTTGGAATCTGGGGACAATCTTCGTATGGTTCCTTGTTCCTTGTGTCATTTTTACTTCAAATCCTCCCTTAGAAATTAAGCTCTGGTGAAATCAGTAGGAATTACTTTGAGATAAACATGTATAAGAATCATCAAATGGATCTGTAATTGGTTGACCGGCCGAACCCAAAGGGTGCTCAACAATGGCTCCTTTTCATCCTGGAGAAAAGTGACCAGTGGGGTCCCACAGGGCTCTGTCCTGGGCCCAGTGCTGTTCAACATCTTTATCAATGACCTGGACGACAGAATTGGGAGCATACTTATCAAATTTGCAGATGATACCAAATTAGGGGGAATAGCTAATACCCCAGAGGACAGGATCAAGATTCAAAATGACCTGAATAGACTAGAAAGCTGGGCCAAAGCTAACAAAATGAAATTCAACAAGGAGAAATCTAAGGTATTGCACTTAGGGCGGAAAAATAAAATGCACAGATATAGGATGGGTGACACCTGGCTGAATGAAACTACGTGTGAAAGGGATCTAGGAGTCCAAGTAGACCACAAGTTGAACATGAGTGAACAGTGTGATGCGGCAGCTAAAAAGGCCAATGCTATTTTAGGCTGCATCAATAGAAGTATAGTATCTAGATCAAGGGAAGTAATAGTGCCACTGTATTCTGCTTTGGTCAGGCCCCACCTAGAATATTGTGTCCAGTTCTGGGCGCCACAATTCAAAAAGGACATTGAGAAACTGGAGCGTGTCCAAAGGAGGGCGACAAAAATGGTGAAGGGTCTGGAAACCATGCCCTATGAGGAACGACTTAGGGAGCTGGGGATGTTTAGCCTGGAGAAAAGAAGGTTATGAGGTGATATGATCGCCCTGTTTAAATATTTGAAGGGATGTCATATTGAAGAGGGAGCAAGCTTGTTTTCTGCTGCTCCAGAGACTAGGACCCGGAACAATGGATGCAAGCTACAGGAAAAGAGATTCCACCTGAACATTAGGAGGAACTTCCTGACAGTAAGGGCTGTTCGACAATGGAATGCACTCCCTCAGAGGGTGATAGAGTCTCCTTCCTTGGAGGTCTTTAAACAGAGGCTGGATGGCCATCTGTCAGGGATGCTTTGATTTGGATTTCCTGCATGGCAGGGGGTTGGACTGGATGGCCCTAGTGGTCTCTTCCAACTCTATGATTCTATGATTCTATGATTCTATGATTCATACACTAAGGCTGCATCTGCATGGCAGGAATAATCCAGTTTGGCACCACATCTTAGTGCTGTAGAATCCTGAGATCTGTAGTTTTGTGAGACATTAAGCCTTCTCTGTTAGAGAGGTCTGTGCCACAACAAACTATAAATCCAAAAATTTCATAGAATGGTGCCATGGCAGTTAAACAACAAACAAACAAGCTTCATTTATATACCGCTTCATACCGCCTAAGCAGTGTCTAAGCGGTTTACAACTGTAAGCTAATTTGCCCCCAACAATCTGGGTACTTAAGGTGGTGTCAAACTGGATTATTTCTGCAGTGCAGATACAGACTTAGTGCGCTTTAAAATCCTTCCCAAAAAAACCTAAGCTAAAATCATCCTGGTGTGTAAAATCGTCTATTTTCACCTTTCTGCATCCAGTCTTCATGTTGCCCTGTCTTTAGGTTACATCAATCTGAAAGGCAGGAAGAACTCATGGAATCGCTGGACAAGAACCTCCAACCAGTTCACTAAATGCTGTGAGGTTTTTTTTAATTGGATTAGTTGGTTAACTTTGAAAAATGGTCTTTTAGAGGAAATGATAATTGACTTAAATCCAATTTCAAAGAGAGCTATTGTTCTCAATTGCTGTATACCTTTCTTACTATAATGGTTATAGAGTTAAACATTTGTGAGACTGGATTACCAAAGTAATGACAATTAACAGCAAAAGGAATAAAAATAAGGAGGTAAATTATTGAAGCAGAAAAATCATGGAGTGCAAATCCTTCTAGCAAGCTGTAGATGCCATAGTAGTTTCAGATCAGCACTTAGAATTACAAGGCAGTTATGGTGAGTAAAAAGAAAAGATTCACAACAAGGGAACAAAAGCCTGGCCAGACAATCTACAAGGATTGCTCTTTCCCTGGGCCAGCATGAGAAATATTGTTGCAAATGGTCCCAGTAAGACAAGGTGCACAGTACTCAAAGTCAGCCACATTATTTTGGAACTCAAAGAAGAGTACCTTATTCACATCTCTTCCTGTTCCTCCCAGTAAAAATAGAATAAGAAAAATTAAGTAGCCAAAAGTTGTTCCTTTCATGATAACAAAAATTGCTATCAGAGGATAGTATTTCATCCTGCCTACTGGTAGTGCTTCTCTCAAAAGGATAGAGTTTGGGCAATACATATTTTGAGGGGAAAAGTACACTCAGTATTAAGTATGACATGTTTAAATCCTTGTCCATTAGTTATTTAAATACATCTGGAGATGGGGTATTGAAAAGCTAGACTCCTGAGGTTTTAGGTGTGTCCTTGGGGAAACAACAGTCTGCCAGAGAAACTAAACTTAAAACAGATGATTCTGGATAGCTACCACCAGGTTTTTAATCTTATCTTTTTGCTTAAGGCAATACTGAGGGTGTTAGGGGAGCAACTCTCTTGGATCCACTAGACTTTTTGGAGGGTTTTGGTGCCACTCGCCATGGTGTCTTTGCATGAGCATGCATTTGAAGACTTTCCAGAAACTGCTAGCTAGTTCAGACTATTGCACCTAGACTACTGGCAAGATCAGTATGAGCCAGACTTTCCTGTATGGAAACAATTGCAATGTATGTTTCTGAGCTCAGTTCAAACTAAAGTTTTAGGACCACCATCTTCAAGTTTAATTAAGTGGGATCTTCATTTGAGGCTTTTCTCAGGGTCTCTCCATCTTCTAAAAAACAGAGTGTGGAGCCTGTGGTAACTCTTCATCTTTGGAATATTAGAGAAGCTTGTACACATGATTGTCATTTGGTGTCAGAGAGTGCAAGTCATCCATCATGTTGACCTAGGCCGTATCTGTCCTCATCAAGCCAGAATTCATATTAGAATGGATCTAAATAATCAGTTTCTGACTTGGAAAAGTGGCTGCAGAAGTGCACCTGGGAGCTAAGATGTAGCCAGCCTGTACTCGACCCACTTACATCCTGCTAGTGTGCAGTCAGGTTAAATGTGCATGCTATAAGCTCCATAGAGTCAGTATAGTGTAGTGATTTAAGTACTAGACTAGGATTCTGGCAAACCAGGATTCTAATCTCTGCTCAGACATGGAAACTCACTAGAGGGCAATGGCAAACTGTCTTTGAAGAACTCTTACCATTAAAACCCCATGACAGGTTCACTTTAAGGCATTAGAAGTGACTTGAAGGGACATAGCAATGGAAACAAAGGATAGCTGCCTAAATGTTTTTTCCATGAAAGAGACTTCCTACCTGAGAACATGTTAGGGAGAGGTCTGGGCTCACACCATATTATCTGATAACAGTCAGCCCTCTTTATCCACGGATTTTGTATCCATGGATCCAAGCATCCACAGCTTGAGAATATTCCAGAAAAGTACATATTCCAAATATCAAGCCTTGATTTTCCATTTTATATAAGAGATACCATTTTGCTCTGCCATTATATTTAATGGCACTCAAGCATCCACAGATTTTGTTATCCATGGGGGATCATGGAACTAAACACCAGCGGATTACAAGGTCCCACTGTATTGGCTGTCGTTGTGTGTTTACTATGGAAGATCTTCAACTATGCAATTTCAGACTTGCACCTGCAATCTGAAATGGTTGAGTAAGAGCTGTGAATCTGTTGCCTATGTGTTTTTGGCTCTGAGATGCAGAAAGACAAGCCAGAATAAAGAATGACTGGTTTATGTCTCATTGCATCTCTTCTTTCTCCACCTTTTCTCCCATATCATTTACCATGATGTGATGTCTTATACAAGCCATTGCAATAGATCAATACAATAAACAGAGTAATCTGCAGTGCAAAGCATGGCTGTATCCATATTCCATCCAGCATCCAGCATCCAGCAAAACAACAACAACAACTAGAAGCAGATACTGGATTAAGAAGCTTTCTCCTATGTTCACATTTTCTTCTTTATTTTCTTCAGTTTGAAATGTCCTCATCCACTCCAGAGCGTGTTGGACGTCCTCATATTTCATTGCTTTGTTTTGTTATGACATTGCTGACCTTCACTGCTTTCACACACTTGGTATGCTGTGAAGAATATACAGTACTGCACAACTTAACTCTGACTCCTATATAAAACAAAGAAACAAATCGTGTTTGTGACAAAAGAAGCAAGGATGGCAGCAAACCCTGTAAGTGTTAGAAGTAAATCTGCCTGCCAGAAGGAGAGTTCAATTATGTGTCACTGGCAGAGCCCATGAGACGTTCCCTGCACAATGAAGTTAGGATAAAAGGAGAGGGAGTTGTGTACTCCCATTCCCTTAAAAAGTCCAGACATGAGAGAATGCACTTACTGATGAGGGATATAATTGGAAATGACTACAGATGAAGATACTTTTTGAACATTTTTGTAAGGCACAGGAGGTCCAAATAAGATAGGTAGGAGACTTTGTGATTTTAATGCATGCAAAAGTCCACATTTGACCCCTTGCTAATGCCTCTTAGCATTGGCTCAGGTTATTCAGATCCCTAAAATGAAAGACAAGATGGTTTCTCGTCTGCATTGCATACACAGAAACTGACAATAGCAGTAACTCAAAGGAATGCCATCTGAATCTACCTCAATGGAAATTAGGTCAGGGGCCCTAGTTATATGCCATGTATAGCTCTGCTCTTTAACAGAGAGGAACGGTTGGAAGGTTTTTGAGGAAACTGCCACCACTACCCCATAGCATCTGATGGTTTAGGTGCCTCATTTTGGCCAATGGGAGGTCCAGCTCTGTCCATTAGATCACTTTTTCCAACAGCATCAAGAGAGAGCCAAGATTTAATATGGTCATTGGCATCTTTTTATGCTGCCGTTTTATTTACTTCCTTCTGCAACAAGCCATGTGCTGAATAAATCCATAACATCCCCCCCCCCCCCCCCCCCCCGCAAGAGAAACAAAAATAGGTGGGTACGAGGAGAATGAAAGCATTTCCCTCTAGGTCCCTGCTCCCTCTTTCCTCTTTTTTTGCACCTCTCCTTTGCTTGTGACTTGAGAATGAGGACTCACCCTATGCTCTGAGAGAGCTGTATTTTCAGATCTGGAGGCTAACAGGGATAAGAAAATACTAGTGAGTGGGAAGTAATGATTGAACAGCTTGCCCTTCTTTGCATCTTCAGCTTTCTATACCTATGTGAAGACAGGGATAAAGATATCTTTGATAAAAGTGATATTTAGTTCTCAGAAGTCAGGGCAATGTGAGTGCAAGCAACTATGTGTGGATATATAACATCTATTAAAGTATGTAGAGTACTGCAAATTCCGACTTTTACTGATTTTTAAGCTAGTTTTCTCACCCTCATGATTTAAGTGATGTAACAGCTATTATCTTCAAGTATCCCCTGTGACTGGATATATTTCCATAGATATCCTGTAACAGTTCTGACCTTCTTCCTCTTACCACATTATACAATGTAATGAGTTGTATAACAGGGTATGGCTGGTAGTAGGTGGGGGGGGGGGGGCGAGAAAAGAGAGTATTCAGTGGAGGCTTCTCAGTTGCACATTTTTTGGAATTGGTGCTTAAGATTTACTTACTAATGTGACTTCACAATCTTGTTAAGAGAACCTGACAACTATAGAGCTGACAAGTGTGTTATCTTCTAATTGTTCTTGCACTGCAACTCCCATCATCCCTCACCACTAGCTATTCTATCTAGGGCTTGAGGAAGTTGCAATCCAACATTATCTGAAGGACTACATGTTCCCCACCCTGTATTATTCTGACATGAAATAAAAGAAAAAGGAGGATATATAGCAATTGCATAGTTCCTCTTAGTATACACCTCCTAGCCAGGAATTCAAGCATTCCTTCCTTCAGAATAATCTGTTCTATTCCCTTCACCCAATTTTCTGTTTTTTTAGCTGTCACTTACTATTCCGTGCTTTGAGTATGTTCAGTCTTCACTGAATTGTTTGAAATTTGTTCCCTTAGGATCCCCTCCCCAAAGAATTTCTTTGCACAATAGCAAGCCTCAAGTGTGCTCTCAAGCATGCTGACACCTCCTTCTTGTTTCTCAGTGGCTTAATTTTGACCACATAACCATCAGCACTTAGCTCCTAAGTTTGCTATTATAAGGAGTAGTATCTGTCAGGCAGGCAGAAATCTTCATGAGATGTAGGACACTTGACATTTACATCTGGCATTGGACTCTGACTTGATAGTTAATAAGGTAATCTCATTATTTGAAAACACTGTTGTCACTGTGGTATTAAAACATAAAAGTATGCAATGCCAGCTAAAAGGTAATAAATATGTACATTTATTTATTTATTGGGAAATCTAGCAACTTCAGGCACTCTAATCTGTTACTTAGGCTGCAGGGCTTCGTTTAAATTTAAATCAAAATACAATTAATGGAGGCCATTTACATTCCTTCGGAATGTGAACCCTGCCTCGTTCCTCTCCTCTCAAGGTGCTCTGTGCTATGTTTTCTGGTGTCATTTTGTCTCTGGACAAAAAGCGTGGCTTGCTCCCTCTTGAATTCATCAGCACTTAAACTGTGTTTCTGCCCTTGTGTAGCATTTCCTCCTAATCTTCCCTGTGCATAACAACGTAATTGCATCCTGTGAGCAGAGGGTAAGGGCATGGTGGAAAAGAAGATTTTGAACATGACATTTCCAATGCAAACTGCTTTGCCCACAACTTGAAAATGCATGCATTCTAGGGCAAATAGGCAAGGCTTTATCATATCATTTTCTTTTTTATGAACTGAACTCAGGGAAGAGGATATTCTCTGGTTTTTGTTTTTGTTTTGTAAACGAATCTGACATAATTATCAGTTCTGAGAGCCAAAGGAATGTCACCATATCTGCTCTGTGTGATGTCTTGAGTAAGGTGACCTAGTGAGCTTTCTAGCCAATTACACCTCAGCCTATTTAACTGGGAATATAAAACTTTCCTCAAAGAGATAACAGAACAGATATCTTTAACCTGCACAATACTAGTTGTTGTTGATGAATTTGTTATACAGTCATCCCTTCCGATTTGCGAGGGATCCATTCCGGACCCCCCTGTGAATTTGAAAACTTGCCAATATTGGGGTCCCATGTACAGTCAGCCCTTCTTATACACAGATTTTTTATACACGGATTCAAGCATTCACAGTTTGAAAATGTTAAAAAAAAAGTATAAATTTCAAGTATCAAACCTTGATTTTCCATTTTTTTTTTATAAGGGACACCATTTTGCTATGTCATTACATTTAATGGGACTTGAGCATCCACGGATTTTGTTATCTACGGGGATCTTGGAACCAAACCCCAGTGTATAACAAGGGTCCACTGTATTTCAATGGGCGTGTGCTGCCACACATGGGCCTGCGTCCATGCCTCAGGTGCACACATGATTTTGTTCCCTCCCTGCTTGTCATCCATAAAGAGAGAGGTCACGAATCCCAAGGCCATGAAAAGGGAGGGACGACTGTATTTCTATTCTGTCTTTTTCCCAGATTGGGACTCAAACCAACTTACAACAAATAAAAAAGACAATGGAAATTGTTGCACATGCTGTATTCCATCTTTCTCCTGATGGGTTACAAGCACATTTGAGTGTCAAAGACACGTCTTATTGCATTCGCCTGTGGCTGCCTGCCTGGAGCCCATCTGTAACATTGGCTTATCCCACAGCTAAAATCCCATGAATGAAAATCCACCAGAGAAGCCCGGGTTGCAGATGGGCTGCACACAGGTGGCCATGAATGAATGTGTTAAGACCCATCTTTGACACTTAAATGTGCATGTATCCCGTCTGGAGAAAGACAGGATACAGCATGTGTGATCATCTCCATTGTTTCAAATCCACAAGGTACAATAAGATTAAATAATAATCAAAAACATATTAAAACATACATTATCAAACATCTACGCACACATACTCACGCACACCAGCATAACAATTAGCAATTTCCAGAACATGGTGCAACACTGGCCTTATATAGTCACACATCTGAGCCTCTTTGCTTGTGTGCAAAAAGAAATTAGGGAGGGTACCACTATAATGTCCCTGGGATGGGAGTTCCCAAATCTGGGGGCAGCCACTGAGAAGACCCTCTCCCATTGAGTGTGATGTCTTGAGAGGTGGGACAGAGAGAAAATCCTCCCCAGCAGATCTCAAAGCGTGGACTGCTTCGTAAGAGAGAATATGGCCCTTTGAATAAACTGGATCTGACCTGTATAGGGCTTTAAGGGTAAAAAAAACAGCAGTTTAGCTGTTGCAACAACACAGTTGTGTGATCCCTGCAGGGGGTGATGCTGTAGGGATGAATGGGTTAATTCCCATGTTAGCCAGATGCAAAAGGAATAAACAGAATTTAACACATCTTGTTAAGTGGACAAGCAAATCCTGTTTTTGCTTTGATGGGTCCTTGATGTGAAATCAACTTCTGCTAGATATTTGTTTCTGTTCCTCACTTAACAAATTTGGCAAAATTGTTATTTACTAGAAAACTGGTATCTTCTGTGCTTGACTTTGATCCTTATTTCATAACTCTTCAACCACAGTAAGTGCCCTTAAAAAGCATCCATACAGAAAACCTGTGTGAAAATAGGATATAGATTTCCTACCATTAAGAGCTTGCCTTCAAGTGCAGCAGATGCTGACATCTCATCACGCCATGGTCATCAATACCTCCTCCGATGCCTATAAAGAACGTGCACGCTTATGTGTGTATGTGCCTGTGTGTTTTCCTCCTAGGCCTTGTGAAGTGTTCAACAAATAAAAAAGCCTTTGTTCTGAAAGAGGCATCTAGATTCAAAATTAAATTGCATCCATGAGTATCTGTCAGAGAAGCTATCAGATGCTATTCCTTTTAAACATATAATCTAACATTCTGTAGCGGCTCTTGAGCAAACAAAGGTTTATTCATGCTCTCTCTCAAATAACTCTTGTACTTTTTATTAACTTTCAAGATGGTTTAGTTGCATTTATAATAGGGACAATAAAAGAATGGGCTATGGGAGGAGATGGATGGCCAGTATATAGCATCCATCCCATGGGATTCTCCTAGCGTCTGTGTGATGGAAAGAAGATTCCTTGCTAACAGTGCACTGTGGAAGATGGCCCCAGGAATCCCCAAATATCTTCAGTCAGCGTGCCATACTGATAGAGAGGAAGGAGAGAGCTTCCCTCTTGCTGCTTCTGTTTGGTGTTCAGAACTGGATTAAAATAAATATGTGAGGAGAAGTGTGCTTGCCCCACTCCTCATATTACCTGACTCTTAGGAAAATCTGAAGAGACTTGCTGCTGTGTATCATCCTGAACCCTGAAAACCAGGGGCGCCCAATGGCATGGACAGCCTCCATGCATAGAATCACTTTTTTTTAGATTGGAATGTTGTGTTCCACAAGGGAAGAATTACAATTGAAGGGATGGGACCAGCTCACTCCCCCTCTTTAGGCATTCTGTTTAACTGCATTTTGAATGTCCAAATAGGGCAAAGTGTGTTGGGATGGGTGTGTTTTTTCTAGATCAGAGACAGCAGCCATGATGCCAGTGACAGCTGATGGCTTTCATGTCAGTGTGGTGGTGAACCTGGTTCAGGTTCAAGTTCAAAGAGCTGATAGGGTTGAGCACCCTGGATAGCCCCTAGAAACCCAGAGTAGATTCACTGCTCTCTGACCACTAGTGGGAGATGGGCAGGTGATATTTCTGAGCTCCTTGAAGTTCTCAAGTAATTTCTGTATTAATTGATGTGAGTTTCAGAATATACTCATCTCTGCTCTCCATGCCCATCAGGTTCAGGATTACTGCCTTAGTTGTTTTTGTTTTTTTTTAAGAGACAATGGGCCCGAACGGACAGGCCAAAATAAAGCTACTTTGGGTCACTTTGGAGGTATGCTGTTTAAATGACACATGCATCTTAAGAGGCCAAAATCTGTGCCAAAGCTGCATTCCAGTCCTTAGGATTGGAACATGGCTTTGGTGCAGCTTCCGGCCTCTTAGGACGCATGCAGCATTTAAACAGCATACCTCCAAAATGACCTGAAGCAGCTTTATTTTGGCCTGTCTGTTCAGGCCCAATGTTAAATGGGAAAACCAGTTCTGTAATATTAAGCTAAAGATCATGATAATAACATTATCTATCAAAACATCCTTAGGTGAGAAAAAAGACCTCAAGGAGAACAAATTAGATACTGTTATTTTTTTACAATACATTATTCCTGTCAATGTGTCACATTCTTCATTGCATTATCCACCTGCCATTTGTATTGTGGTGGTTAGCTAGGTTTACATTATACTAGATCTGGATGGAAATTTTGAGTCCAAACTTTATTTGGAGGAGTAAAATGTATTTCTTTCATCAGAAACATTAACTGACAGAGCTGAGCATCAGCTCCTAAAAAATTATTACAGGCATTCTGAGACAATAAAGATTTGGAACATGAAAAGAAAATGCTAAAAGAATTCTTACGCCTGACAGTTCATTTCATTTCTTCCTTTGTTTCTGCTGCATTATTTAAGATGAATATGTGTGTCTTTTCTGTGCTTTTTCTCACTTTAAACTAAATTGGTAATAAGAAACACTTCTTGGAAAAGAAGAGAAATAGTTTTGTTTCTAGAAACTTCCACGGGTTCTAGTTTTCATTTCACCCATTGCTACGCTATTTATTCTGGAGTATTATCACTGAAGTAATTAAGCCTAACATACAACATATTATTTATGTAGTTCTTCTTGTTACTGTTATTTATACACTGCCACCCCCACCAATGTTGCTTGTTGTTTTTGTTGCTCTTCTTGTGTGCCTTCAAGTCATTCCTGATTTATGGCAACCCTAACATGGGGTTTTCTTGGCCATTTCTTCAGAGGGAGTTTGCCATTGCCATCCTCTGAGGCAGAGAGAGTGTGACTTGTCAATGGTAATCTAGTGTGTTTAATGGCCGAGGGGTAATTGAACCCTGGTCTCCAGAGCCATAGGAGATTGTTTTTTGTAGGGTTTTCGGGCTATGCGGCCATGTTCTAGAAAAGTTTCTTCTTGACATTTTGCCAGTATCTGTGGCTGGCATCTTCAGAGAAGGAGATTCTCAGGTGCTTGACAGTGATGGGAGAAAAGGGGGACATTTCCATCACAATCATTTGATTGGGACAAGAATATCAGACAACGTTGTGCGATGTCATCTGATATTCTTGCCCCAATTGCACAATTGTGATGGAAGTGTCCCGCTTTCCTCCCATCACTGTTAGTTGTCTGATAAACTCCATAGTCCAATATTCAAACCACTATGCCATTCTGGGCATGGGACACCTTAATTTTACAAAACAATTCTGGTGTCTTTGGAAACATGTTATTATTACTCCATTCCAGTTATCAAGAATATAGCTGTCTTCTGTAAGATTTACCACCACATTTCTGTAGGTCTGTCTATGGCCCTTTTTTGAGAGGTAGCCTTACCATTATAGGCAAAGTAATGTGGCTGTCCAAGGCATCAGATCTAGTGTGTTACAAAAGGACAGAAAATGATCAATTATTTTGGTATTATTGTATTTTTACTGCCAGATATGGGGAGATTTCTCACCAGATATGAGGAGTGGGAATTGTGGGCTTTGGGTTTTGTTTTTGTTTTTTAGCTCATTTGTCAGAATATCTTGTCTGCTAGGATATAAATTTTTACTTGGATAGATGTGGGGAACACAATTTACTATTTCTCAGATAGCAAAATGTTTTGGGCTAGCCTTGACTCTCTTCCTGAACTGCTCTGTGATCCTGAAAAGGGGAGATGTTAGAACAAACAACATTTGAGTTTCTACAAACTTTCACCTGATAGGCACTATCAGGTGAATAGTCATTAGCATTATAGTCATTAGGAACTGCACATGAAAATACTAGTTATTTTCTGGTGCTAGAAAACAAAGGGCATCATTACCTATCTTTCCTATTTAACAACAGCATTCATTATACAGTACTTACTAACCCATTTCTTGTACTTCCTAACCCATCTTTGTGGATTAAACAACCAAGTCACTGAACAGAAGGAGCAAACATTGCTATGTTTGGCTATGGATGCAATGGAATGGTCATGAATGAGTGTACAGAGGGACAGAAAAATAATTACCTGAAGGTTCAGTCCAGATAACTCCCATTGTCAGAATTACCCTCTATCCATTTGTTTAATTGCCTTTACCTAAACATATACCAGGCATGCTGTTTTCAAATTTAAAAGGAATGTTTTATTCTACAACTGTGTGAAGACTATTGAATTTGAAGGTTTATAGCAAACATCCAGTTCTGCTTTGAATTTCCCTTTCCCTAAGTGCCATGCACTCTTTGGACTACTACATTATGATTCAATCCAACAGAAACATTTGAGCATTGCTAGCAAATATTCTAAATTCTACTCGTGAAGTCGGCATTGTTTCCCCTCATACAGAGAGATTTCCACTTCACACAGTTCTTCTTGTGACAACATGTCTCTAAGCAAACGGAAGGAGGTTTTATTTTAAATTTATGTTTTCTTCTTACAGCATACTGGATAGTTGTATCCTCTGTTTACAACTGTACAATTTCCTGGGGGGATAGATGAATTGCTTGGCAATCGAAAAAAACGAATAGGTTGGACATTACTGTAGCTCTCTATTTGATGTGTTTTCCCTGCTGGGGTGTATCTCGATAGAGATATGGAAGAGAAGGGGAGCATGTGGTTTGTGTGTGTGCATGTGTGCTTTTTACTGCTATAGCAAGAATTACTTTCTAGTGTAGAGAGAACAGATTCCATCAGGTTTAGAAAATGCTTTCATCTTCATTGTTTGATGCAGAAGGAAAAGCATGGGATTAGGAATGTGACCTGTTAACAGGAATGAGAGAACTCAGCCTAGCTCAGTATATCCATTTTTGGCCTACTAAAGTCCATGGTCAAATCATACAAGAACTGCAACACTGTGACAGGGACAATGGGGGGAAAGCACCCCTTGACAGAGAGAAGGCAATAAATCTAGAGTAAGAGAAGAGGTAAGGGGAAATTACATGATGAAGCATGTTTTTCATTTGGCTTGAGAGATTGTGTAGTTGTTGTAGCTAAGAATGTGAGCCCTGGCTCAAATCTCAGCTGAGCAATGAACAAATGAACTGGAAGTTCAACTGGCCCGGATGGGCTCATGGGGGAGTTCTATAAAATTCTTTCTGAGGACCTGTGCCCTCACCTTGTAAACTATTTAATGAATTATTATTTACCTCTTTACCACCACCTAGCTGGAAACTCTCAAGAATCATTCCACTTCCTAAAACATCTGCAGATAATCCCATGGTAAAGGATTTCAGGCCCATCTCACTTATTAATCAAGATGCCAAGCTTCTTTCATCCATTCTAGTTCACAGGATTAACACCTTTATAACCGACTACATCCATGATAGTCAGGTTGGTTTTATGCCAGGCCGAAGATTAGCTGATGCAATTAGGAGGATGCTGAACATCATATATGATGCTAATCTCTCACATTCTCAACTCTCATTGTTATCTTTGGATGCCCTCAAGGCATTTGATAGATTAGAATGGCCTTATCTTTTTGGGGTTCTGGAAGGTATGAATTTTGGTTCACAGTTCACAGCTCTAGTCAGAAAACTTTATATAGGGTCAACAGCAACAATTTATATAAACAGGCAAGAATCTCTAGGGATAGATCTCTGCAGAGGCACCAAACCAGAGTGTCCCCTTTTTACCAGTGTTATCTGCCTTAGCAATACAGCCCCTTGCTGACTCCATTAGGAATAATCCTAAAATTCATGGTTGGCTGCATGGTATGCGGGAGCATAAGTTAAACCTTTATGCAGATGTTGTTCTTGTATTTCTTCAAGACATGGACACCTCATTTCCCGCACTAGAACATGTTCTCCACTGCTTTGATGTAAAAGCAGGCTTCAGAGTCAACTTACAAAAATCCAAACTACTTTGTCTTAATACTCCCTTAGATAAGCAATTGAAATGGCAGCGTTTGACTAGCCTCCATCTTTGTCCATCGGGTTTCACTTACTTAGGTATATTAATTACAAAAGATCCACTCCAGCTGCTCCCATGGAATTATAAACCACTCACAGATTGGATGAAATCTAAATTGAAACTCTCACTGTTGGGTAGGATAGCTTTATTAAAAATGAACCTTCTACCCAAGTTTTTGTTTTTGTTCCAAACGATTCCTCTGTCCCCTCCCAGTTCATATTTTATTTCATGGAGAAAACAAACAACTTTATATTTGCAAGTAAACAAATCCAGTTTCCTAAAAATTGTTGATATATGAAATCTAAGAATGAAGGTCTTGCTATACCCAACCTGGAATACTATTTTGCAGCATTTCAGTTAATCCAAGCTATCCAGCTTATTAAGAGATCTACCTCTACATTTTGGGTAGAAATAAGCATAGGAAAACCTCAATCGGTTAGCCCTTCTTTTCCTAACATCTCAGTCAGAACTCTAAACAACATAGAAAACCCTATTTTTCAGACATCACTTTCAGTTGGGAGGAAACGGTGCCATCTGATGGCTCCCAGCCCTTCCCCAATTAGATCATTCTTACTACACCCTTCTTTTTTTAGCCCAGATAAATTCACACAATTTAAAGGATGGGAAGATAATGGCATTTATACCATACAGGACTTATTTCAAAATTCTAGACCTAAAAATACAGAAAGTATTTTAAATGTGTTGTTGCCTCTTAGACCCTCTTGGATCCAAATTCAACAAATTACCTCATTTGTGTTCCAGCTAGTATGGTCAGGAGAAACCCTTAGATCATTGACCAAATGTGTACAGTCCCAGGTCCACCAGTGAAGGAAGGTTCAGCTGCATTGTATAACTGGATGGTTGAAAACTCCTATGGGAGAGGTACTTTTTATAAAACAGAGTGGGAGCTGGATGTACTGTCAGTTATTTCAGATGCAGAATGGCATCATATATGGTCATGTCCTCCTTATAAGTCTAAGTCATCTGCCCTATGAGAAAACACATTGAAAGTGGTATACAGATGGTACCTGACCCCTGTCCAGCTAGCACGAATGACAAGGAAGACATCTTCTTTGTGCTGGAGGAGTTGTGTGGGAAGGGGTACATACCTACACATGTGGTTGGAGTGCTCAATTGTCCAACAATTCTGGGCACAGATTGTTCAATTGATGTCAGACATCACTAAGCAAAAAGTTCAACCCACCCCGGAATTGCTTCTCCTGACAATATTTCAATTTGACAATAAATTTCTCCATCATAAAGAAATTATATCTTTTTCAGTTGCTATAGCTAGATTAATCATTGCCAGAAACTGGGAAACAGGTCATCTGTCCATGGGTCAATGGTGGACAAAGTTTCCGGAAGGATGGTTAATGGAGAAGCTTGCAGACAATGCCAGGAGAACCTCTGAGGCAAGGAACTGCAACCAGTTCAAGGAAAAGTGGTTACCTCTTATAGATTATCTTAACTCCAGTTCTCATGCTCATGTTCCACCACAGCACCACAGAAGATTTTGGTTTGGAGTTTTGAATGAGACCTCAGCTCTGTAAATCTGTATTTTAGCTCATGTTTTTAAAGTAGAATGATGATGTAATTGTGTTTTACCTTTTGTAAACAATAAATAAATAAATAAATAAATAAATAAATAAATAAGCTGGCACTGTTCATGAGCTAGTGTGCTACATTCCAAGCTAAACTTGCTATCACCACCAATTCCTTTATTTTTGCTGTTGCTTTAAGAGGAGAAATACAGAAGGAGCCCTGGCCTGAAAAATTCTCCTGCCTAAAGAAGGGGACCCCATTCCCTATGCAGAAGTGAAATGGTCAATTTTGTCTTCCAATAGAACCCAGAATGGCTGAATTGCTCAGGAGAACGGAGCGGGGGGCATTTACCACCTGCTAAAACCTTCCATCTGAGATGGTTGCCTCACTCTGCACTGAAGAGGTGCACTTTTCCATGTCCCTATTTACTGAAGCCTCGCCTGGTTTTATTCTACAATATTATATTTGGGGAGGGGGGCATAAATAATCCACAACCTCTCAAGTTTCAGGCACACAACTTTGTACAATTTATAGAAAGCCCAATAGATGTGCTACCTTCTTTTTGCATATGGTTGCTCTAGAAGCAGACCTTTATGTTTTAGACAGGGGCTGAAGATGGTTCTCTTTTCTGTACAGTCAGGAGGCAGTGTTCCAGGGAGCCCTACACAAGCCACCACTTTCCATGTTCAGCCTCCCTATCTCTTACTGACCTACCCGACACAGTTGTTGTAAAGTTCACCGAGTAAAATCCCACACAAATTGTTTTGGTGATTTAATTATCATAACTTGAAGCTACTGTAGAGTTTTTCATCTTCAGAGAGCCTTGAGAACATTAGCCAGTTTAATTAATTTCATTTTTGATATGTTCCTTCTGCATTTCTTCCTCCACTGAACACGGTGAGTACAGACAGTTACAGCTGTATTATAATTCAGAAGTTGTTATGGTAAAGATTTTGACAAGAACAGAGCGTCCCTCATGAAAATAATCAGTGGTGCTAATTACATTGGAGATTAGATAGCAAGAGATGTTCAGTTCTACTTCTGAATACACCATAGGTCTATTAAGACTCAGCACTTGAAGAGTAAGTATCTAACTACATTTACAGTGTTGCTTTGGCTAGGGCAGGGACATACACTTTCTGGCATTACTAAAGCAAGTTTTTAAAAAAGAAGAATGTTAACATTCAGCTACAAGTTCCCCAAAGCTCACACTAAGGAACTAAACTTGCTTTGAAGCTTTTTGTCTTTTAGATTTCAATTCACTATTAGCTCTTTCACTATTTGCTCATCCCACTTCTTATTTCAGAAGCAGGAACAAAGGAACAGAATGTGATGTTGAAAAGAAAGAGTTTCTTTCAGATTTGATTAGCCCAAAAAAAGAACATAGTGCTACTATTTTATTAATGTAGTCTACTCCACGTTTTAGCCCTGAATGAGATCAACAAGTCATATCTCAACAATTTCCAACAATAATATTTCTGTCTTTAATGGTGTCTAAAATTGGTTGAATTCAATAGGACACATTTTGTGTAACTATTCAGGGTGACTTGGGCTTCTGTGAACTAGCTGTCCCCTCTGTGTGCAGTCTGAATGTCCAAAGAACTTTTTTGCATTTGCAAAATAGCCTTTGGATTTTAAAAAGCTATTATTTTTAAAGCACCAAAATAGGATATTTCAGAGGTACAAAATGTGAAGGAAATGGCAACCAAAATCATCAAAGGGAGTGAACAACATTACTATGAGGAGAAGTTATAACATTTGGAAATGTTTGAAAAAAGGGGGAATAATAGTGCTACTCAAAAGCACAAGGATGGAGAATGTTCAGTGAAGTTGCACAATGATTATATGGGGAAGGGACAGAAAGGTGGGAGGTGAGGGGTTGCAATGGAGTCAGCTAGATGAAGAAATGTCAGGAGCACTCCAGATTTTATTTATTTAATTATTTATTTCCAGGATTTACATCCTGCCTTTCTCCACAGTGAGACTTGTTGCTGGTTCCACTTGTGAAAACAAATACAAAGCTCTGTACTATGATAACTCAAAATGTGTGCCTCTCCAATTTGTTGGATGTAGCTTCTTTAAGTTGTCAATCCTATAGATGAAGGCTCGGGATCTTGAGGCACTGTGGCCAAATCCATGCCTTCAGGGCTCCCAAGCTGACACCACCTCTGAGTTCTCCAGTAAGCCACATCCTTTTCCTATCACACCAATCATACTGGTGGTTTCCCAGGCTTTGCATGTTTTCTCCCCTGTTCTCACATTTTAAATGTCTCTCCTAAGCCTTAGTTATTGATAATAAGAATTAGATTAGATTAAATATCCTGGCATTTTTTATCCTACTCATTTTCCATGGATCCCAGGAATGGGGACCACACCCATTTCTGTGAAAGGGAAGATGAAAGAGGTTCTTGACCCTTGCTATAGTATGAACCTTGAACCTAGGGTATGGAAAGTCTGCCCTCTGTCACTGAATTATTCCTTCAACCCCAGTCGCGCTGATTCATGCATAGGTTTCTTCAGACAAATGTATGGATAGCTGTACCAATTGTAAAGCAACATCCAAAGTATACATTGTCATTATACTTTTGCTAGGCCACCCAAAATGGCTCAAATTAATCATTGTAGCCTTTGAGGCCCACTGGATTCTTCATCAGGCAAAGATGGTAAAAAATTATTCAGGGGAAGAAAAATTACAGTAGAAGAGTTAGAGGCCTACATTTTGCTTGGAACAGACCAGTATATAGCATGATAACAGAAATACATTAGGGATCTTTTTCTTCTTGGGCCCTTTCCCCTTTTTATTCCTTCCCAGGAATTCTAATAATAAGGGAACCTTATCAATTATTTTGATTAGCAGTATTTTATGAGCATGCAATGCATGGACGGTATTTGGTAGCATTAAACATTTCAGAAAACTATAGTTTGGCCCAAAACAGACGGGCAAAAAAAGGTGCCTTCTGCATGGTTTGGGGGCATGGCAATTGGATGATGCATGTCCCCAAACCATGCAGAAGCTGTGGCTAAGGTGGCCCAAACCTGACTGCAAAAGGAATGGATTTTATTTGCATTTTGCCAGGGCCTGTTGGGGACTGTGACAACAGCCAGCCTCAGTACCACAGTCAGTGGTCACCATGTTGCTGCAGCAATTGAGGTGGAAGCAACTGGTCACCATGGTCCTGCAACAATTGGATCATTCCTTTTGTCCTCTCATCAAAATATAGAGAAGGTGACTTAATTTGTTTGGCATTAGAAATTTTTAGGAAATTTTAGAACTTTTTCTCTTTCCATGTTGCAATGCTGAGAACCTCAGGCAGGGCAATAGCCTTTGAATGATTCTTCGCTCACAATCACCTTCACAATCTTTCTTTCTTTCTTTCTTTCTTTCTTTCTTTCTTTCTTTCTTTTTCTCAGAAACTGCAGATCTTAAAAATATGTTTCCCTTGGCAGCAACCTTTTCTCTCTCTACCATAATTCTTTATTGCTCTGTATTTGGTTTATTAGGGAACCATTTTTTAAAAATGTGTAGATTAATATTTTGGAGACTACATTCTAAAAGTCAGGTAGCATTTAGTTGTTTTCTTTATATCTTCATTATCTTTCTGTCAAATGTTTATTTACTTTCTGGCAAGATGGTCATTAATGCCCCGTGGGTAGTTTGCAGTCTGCAAGGTTGCCAATATCTTGTTCTTTACTTGTATTCTTTATGGGAAGGTCTTTCATTGACTTTCTTTTATGTTGCATATAAATTACATCTAGTCACCCCATCCAGATAAAAAAGTCCATGTATAGAAGTAAACTTTTCTATGTACATAATTTGCTTCATTGGAAACCATAGGTATAATTGGAATTTTCAAATGTGAATATAGATTTTGCCTATTAATATTAGACTGCTTTCAGTCATATCCCAATGTACATCCCTACCTATGTTCTGGTGCAGAGTATTCAACACTGCTTGCACCAGACAGCCATATAAAAGGAGTTGTAGCACTAGGTCTAATGCAAAAACAAACAAACAAAACAACAAAGAAATGTGCCTTTCAGAATTACTCCAGATTTGGTCGATGATTATGCCTTATCAATGCTAAAGGTATAGGACATGGAGCAGCTATTCTTAGGATGACTCAGAATTCTTTCTTCTCATATTATGTTCCCACACCATCACATTGGGATTCATCGCAATAGGCTATTCATCATTATAGTTGTCACCATCATCTTTTAGTATTTGTATATTGCTTTCAAGTGTTCAAAACACTAACCCTACACACACTGTAATCTTTACATCAGTGCTGTAAGGCAGGTTGGTAATGTTTCAGATGGTGACTCTGAGACTGTAGCTTGCCTAAGGCGATCTACAGAGTTTGTGGCTAAGGTGGTATTAGAATTAGTGAGACATGAGCTCCCTAGGCTTATTCTTGTAGCCATCACTTTTTGAGATTTTTCCTTGTGCTTGAAAAACAGCAATATCCTCAAGCCTTTTCAAGTACTAACACAAGATCACAAAAAGCGAATAGATCAGGCAATCCCACTTCTGCTTCTACGTGAATCTCTAGACTAGTAGGGGTGGGCAACTACACTAGGTGTAGGGGACATTTTTACCTCCCCAAGCCACCAGTGGTATAATTTCAAGTTTAATTTGTTGCATAATTTCTAGTTTCATTTGTGGACATTTAGAGCTTCCTCTCCAGTTTTGGGCAGGCGAGGAAGGCAAAACTACCAAGTTTTACAGTAATTTTAAACAGAGCTTGGGTCATAAAAATGACTTGGATGTTTTTGATCTTTTTGGCCTTGAGATATTGGGTTGGGGGATATCTTTGGGGACTCCAGGGTCAACAAAATCAGCTTCAGGGGTCATACATTGTCCACAGAGTTCACTTTTCACATTTATGCTGTAGAATCCTTTCTCTCCACCATTTTTTTCTCCCAGTCCTATCTTATACTGAGTGAGAAACAACTTATTTCTTGGTCAGGAATGGAGCATCCCATTCCCTGAAATTTCAGGGCCAAAACATGAGACCAAGGTTGGGTCTTGTGATGTCAAAGAGGCAGGAAAGGCAGGAAAGGAAAGGGTTCAGAGGGAGTCAGCTGAATGTGGAAATGGCCATAAGAACAATTCAGGTACGTGAGTCCAGATGTTGAGTAAAACCCAGCTAACCAAGCAATATGGTAATGCAGGGCTGTGATGGATGGAGGAGAAACCAAAAAAATTGGAGGTAGGTAAGTACTGTAGCTCACCAAAAGGCACCCAGTAGCAACAACAGTTGTGGCTATTGCCATAAGGACTTGCATTCTGCACAACCATAGTTCAGCGAATCGTTCCCAGGCACTGCGTGATTATCATTTGCTATTTGATGTTCTTTTGTTGTCTGTTTTATTGAACCATTTCCTATATTGCTATGTATTTTATTTGTATTATCCTATCATTTCTTATATTGTATGCCATAGGCAGGTTGACTCTTTTATATTTGTTGTTTTTATGTACAGCGCTGTGCAAATCTACAGCGCTATATAAATAATAATAATAATAATAATAATAAAATACCATTGATCTAAAAAACAACAACACCATTCCCACATGTATATTCAGACAAGAAAGACAACACATCTAGATAAGTAAGTAATTCAAGCAAGATTCAGCAAAACTATCCAAGTCATGGACAGAAAACTCAAAAACATAAGGTTATTGCATTTGTAGGTTCATATACCACAAACAGGGCATATATATATATATATATATATATATATATATATATGGCAGCCTGATAAAAGATGTGTGACCCAGAGTCTGGAATATTGTGCAAGTAACAGAAAAGTGTCAATGGAATGACAGTGCCATGACCAGAACAACATTAACTAGCTTTTAGGCCATTTTGATAAGATTATACAAGTCCTCCACAAGGACTCACTTAAAACCATAAGATTTAGCACTGTGGCTATGTCATAAAACTGAATGACTGCACTCAAAATATAGAGCAAGGCCAGGCAGTGGAGCCAGGGAACCTGCTACTAAAATGGTAACAAACAGAGCAAGTAAAAGATTGAAGTTCATAACACGTTATGCCATTGTGCCTTATTGTTCCATCCAGTGTAGAATAAAGAATAACAAATTCCAACAAGAAATAGGGGGAAAGAAGCACATACACTTTAAAAGTATGCTTCTGTAGTCTGCATGCAAGGATGGGTGGGCGGGTGAACAGATTTCCCCCCCAAAGAAAACAAGATAGGACGAAATAATACCCGTATGCTCTACAGAGTACTCAGATTTTAGCGAAGTGGAGGTCAGAAATATGTGTACTGTATACATGTATATTACATATTCAGTTACCAACACCATCATTAAAGATGGAGAAAGAGGGAGAATGGCAGAAGACAACTAATTCCAGAACAGCAAAAAGTAACCCAAATTATGCATAAAGGAAAACACAATTTTGAAACTCCATCTGTTCTAGACCTTCACAAATGGATATGGCAGGAGGTACAAGCTAAGGCAGTTTAGACCATTTCCAGTTAAGTCTGATCCATTAATGCACTGGTGACACCCAGAAAGGTGCTGTTGCATTCATGTCTTGCTTGTGAGTCACATTTGATATTTGGTTGTCCACTGTGTAAACAAAATGCTGGACTATATTGGCTTTTAGTCACATCCTATTCATCTCTTAGCTAGCAAGTACATTTCTATACCGCTTATCAGTGAACTTAAGCACTCCCTAAGCAGTTTACAATGTGTAAGCTAATTGCCCTCAACAAGCTGGGTACTCATTTTAGCTACCTCAGAAGGATGCCAGGCTGAGTCGACACAGAGCCCCGGTTGGTACTGAACTCACAACCTTGTGGTTTATGAGTGAGTGGCTGCAGTACAGGCATTTAACCACTGTGCCACCAGGACTCACTAATGCATTCTTCAGTCAACCACACTCATAGCCTTGTTCCTTGAGCAGGTGTAGGTTTATAGTTAAGCAAATGCATGAGGTGGGTAATGGGTTATGTGTAGCAGCCACTCCATTAGTGCTTAGGCCATTGCCAGGCATAGCAGTACCAGCTAACGGATATACTTTCTCAGTGTTATTGGTATAGGACTGCTACACCTACTGAGGTAGGACATGGAGTGCCTTTGCATGAGTAGAGATCCTAGTTTCCATTGGTCATTGCCATACACTGTATATAGTTCTTTAATTTTTAAATTCTTACATTGTTTAATTGTATTTTAAGGGGGGGGGGGTTGAGTGTTCAGATTGTATATTTTTAATCTTTGTAAGATGCCCTGATCTTTGTAAGAGCCTTTTGTAGAGAGGCAGAATATAAATAAATTATACACACACACACACACACACACACACACACACACACACAGAGAGAGAGAGAGAGAGAGAGAGACAGACAGACAGACAGACAGACAGACAGACAGAGCGAGCAAGGGCAATTTGCATGAACTAACCATTTGTAAACATGCCATACCATGAAATAAACTTGGTTGATCAAAGTTGGATGTTTCAGCACCACTAGTAAAATGCAATATAATCTGACTGCAACAATTATTTCTGTTACATATAGTGGCCAAGATTCTGCATCATAGCTACAGCTGATGATTCAGTCCACCCAATCTCCTTTTTAAAGCCAGACATCTGTAACAAATGAAGGAAATCTGCAGTGCAGGGTGCTGAAGGATGGTATGTTCAGCCTCTCCCCACCAGCAAGTCATGGTGTGAAAAACAGCACCAGGGGTCCTGTCATGACTGTTTCATGTTCTGCAGTTTGCTTGTGGGAGAGGACTAGACATACCATCCTGGCTTTGAAGGTGGGGCTTGGGATACATTTGTGGTGGCTGCAATGGTGCCATGGCTTTACATATGAAATCCACTATTTGTGATGTCACAGGTATGGCTCACAATATTGTAAACGCTGAACAAGATGCCAATCAGTGTTGGGTAGAACTTCCCCCAGCTGGATTCAGAATTGGCTTTTGAAGAAATCTCATGTTCCTCACGAGTTCTCATAAAATTGAAAAATCCCATATTAGGGAAGTGTTTGTGTTGCTGCCAGTATCTGCAGAGGGCTTCCAGGATGTATCGACACTGCAGCCACTGATGGCACTTTAACTGCCATGGCTCAATGCTATGGAATTCTGGGAAGTGTAGTTTGGTATGGCACCAGAATTCCATAGCATTGAGCCATGGCAGTTACAGCGGTGTCAAACTGGATTATTGCTGCAGTGTGGATGCAGCCTCTGTCACTCAGTGCCAACTTATCAGGTTTCTCAATTAAGCAAGCTGTAAGGAAAAGTCTGGAACAAAATCAGAAGCCAAGAATAGCGGCAAAAGCTAAGGACCCATTTTAAGTACCTGGCTGCCAGAGTGCAATTAAGGCTTCTCATCTTTGTACCGGGGGGATGACTCCCAGAGTGCCAAGACAATTTATATTTAATTATATTATTCAATATATTTTGGCCCACCATGCACTTGGGGCTTTCCCCAAGGGTTGAAAATAAAACAGAAATTACATTTTTTTTTTAAAAAAACAGTACATAGTAATAAAGCAAATGATAAAAGACAGAACAAATATGTGTTGCCCTAAGGTCTATGTGCAATTACTCATGATTAAAAAGTCTGCTGAGATCTCTAAATAGGATTCAAAACAGGTAACTGAGGTAACTGACGACTGGAAAGAATGTTTAACCAATTTTTGTTTTTTAAAAATAAAACTCTTGAACTACACAAGGGTTGGTAACAAATTTAGGATTTGTGTTTTTCTTGTTACAAGGATACCCATCAATCAATCAATCAACACACACCAAAATTGAGAAAAATTACCGCTTTGTTGTACAATGCCCACAACCAGCCTCCTTGTGAGAAAATAACTTTTCCAAGATCAGACAGAGACACATATTTTTCTATATTTTCACAGGTATAAAACATTAATCCAGTTAAAAATATAAAACAATAATTAAACTACAGGGACTCTATTGGCATTGCAACCTGATTCTCTGGATACTTTTACCTGAAACTGCAGGTAAAAGAAAAGTGCTTGATAGCTATCTGGAAGAGCCTACCAGTGCTGATACCTACCTTCTCTGGGCCTCATTTGGTCCTCTTCCCATTGGAACCACGTGGCCAGAATTCTACATTTCCTCCAGGAAAAGTCCCACCTAACTATTAAAACCACCATTGGTTCAGTCGACCCTCCTTATCCATGGATTTTTTATCCATGGATTCAAGCATCCACAGCTTGAAAATATTCCAAAAAAGTATAAATTTCAAATAGCAAACCTTGTTTTTCCATTTTATATAAGGGATGCCATTTTACTATGCCATTATACTGAATGGGAAATGAGCATCCATGGATTTTGTTATCGACAGGGGATCCTGGAATCAAATCCTAGTGGATTGCCAGGAAAAGCCAATTTCTATCATATAAAGCCAGTATTGGAAACCCAGCATGTGATGTTCTTTGATTCTTGGCAAAAGCTGGAATCATCAGTGGGGATACCTTGAGGGGACTCTCAAGTTTGGTCCCTGGACTGGGGAGACTTGGTACTTTCTTCCCATGCCCATTATCTATGCAAAATAGCACATTAAAAGTAACAGTGCCACACATTACTTTTTGGAGTAACATGGCCAACATCATTAATTTTAAAATATTTGAATATCATGGTTTTAGAATAAATGATAATGGTGCTAGGATACTGGTGACAGGTTTCAAATCTCTGCTCTGTACGGCTGTCAACTTTGGGCAAGTCACACTCTCCCAGCCTCAGAGGAAGGCAAAGGCAAACCCTCTCTGAACAAATCTTGCCAAGAAAACCCTGGGATAGGTTCACCTTATGGTCACTATAAGTTGGAAATGACTTGAAGACCAAAACAACAACAGATATGTTCTAACTGTCAGAATCCACCTTCAGTTAGGCATTCAGGGTGTCTTCTGCCAGATAGATAGATGGATAGATAGAGGGATAAATAGATGGATAGATAGATGGATAAGTAGTCAGGCATTCAGGGTGTCTTCTGCCAGATAGATAGATGGATAGATAGATAGATACATAGATAGATAGATAGATGAAGAGATAGATAGATAGATGGATAGATAGATAGAGGGATAGATAGGTAGATAGAGAGATAGATAGATAGACCGACAGACAGACAGACAGACAGACAGACAGACAGACAGACAGATAGTTGGATAGACAGACAGGTAGATAGTTAGATAGATAGATATAGATAGACAGATAGCAACGTTGGGAAGAGTGGGGGAATGTCGACATGGGGAACAAGCCGGATGGTCACGTAGGGCATGGCAGTAGGCAATTTATGAGGGGTTATTGGGAATCTGAAACCAACCCGGTATACAGCTTTAGATCTCTGCCTGATAGAAGAGCCAGGAACCAAATGGTCCAACCCCCCCTCCTTACTTCCTACAGATCAAAGAAAGGGATTCTACATCAAAGAAAGAAAAGCTGGGAACCAACTCAAGGGGAGGGGCTGGAGAGAATTTTAAGGTTCTGATTTCATTTGGGGCTCTCAGTTTTGGCAAAAACGTGGCGAGAATACTTTGTTCCAGTTCTGTCAATAAATTTTCTGTACCATCTGAAGTTTGTTGTGGATCTTTGGTCAGAGTATTTCCAGAGTCTCACACTAATATCATGGGGTGGGTGGGTCTGGAAAGCTTTTTGCCATTTTTACTGACCCTTTGTTTTGTTTTGTTTTGTTTTGTTTTTTTAAAAAAACCCACCCCACAAAAATAATTCAAGTCACCACATATTGACTCTGGAATAACAAGAAATATGCTACTCACAAAACATCAACGGACAACGTCTTACATTTTAAATAGCAGTTTTCCCATTGATAATAATTATACTGAGAAGAGCACTGCTTGCACACTGACTGAGGCATTTGCTGCCACACAGACTATTATACAGTTCATGTACTCATGTCAGATATTTTTTCTTCTTCTGCAGACAATGGTAATAGAATCCTTTCCTAATTATTCTTAATGTTGCAATAAAAATTTCATTACTGTTCTCCCAATGGCGACTGTAGTGTCAATAGGTCTGCAAACACCTTCTTGCTAGCACCTTATCGTGTGAGTGTGTGTGGTGTATGCATGCGTGAATCAAAGGTTATAGCCAGCCTAAAGGTCTTGAGCTGCTTATCTGTAAAGTCAGAACCAACTGGATAAGACACAAAGCATCTACTTCACTAGCCTAGTGGGCCCAATTATGGCTTCAGTTTGCCAAGCAATACAGCAAAATTATACAGGCTCACAGCAGTATTGATATAAGACAGGAAATATAGCTGTAATCACACCAAGCATCAGAACCCAGGGCAAAGAACCAGCTCAGTTTCCCCACTGACAATAAAGTATCACCTGGGTCAGGCTTCCTATTTGTGTAAAGCTCCTCAGTATTATGGCCTTTGAGGGAAGTGCTTCTCTCCCTGTTGCTGCCAACCTCGAAGGCTTGTTTGGTTGAGATTTTAGATGAGACTTGTTGGTGGCTGCCACCAGGTTCAGAAACACCCTGCTGGGTGAAGATAGACCTGCCCCCTTCCTTCTCTTCTAGACTTTTTATTAAGACAAGCTTTTGGCATTTGAACAAGGTTGCTGCTAGACAAGCTTTAACTTGTTACTGTCATTTTTTTAGCTGATACATTTTCATTCTTAGTTTTTTGTGGGTTTTTCAGGCTATGTGGCCATGTTCTAGAAGATTTTCTTCCTGACATTTCGCCAGCATCTGTGGTTGGCATCTTCAGAGAATGGTGAAACATCAGGAATAAACTCTTCTAGAACATGGGCACATAGCCCGAAAAACTCACAAAAAACTTAGGATGCCGGCCACGAAAGCCTTCGACTTCATATTTTCATTGTACTTTAATTTGTCTGTATGTTTCAACTGTACTTGTTTTATTTGAATTTTATTGTTTGGAGGAGGGCTGACTGACTAAATACATATTATATTTTCCAAATTTAGCACTCATATTATTTAAAAGCAGGAGATTATGGAGCGTATTACACCCAGGAATCCTGGCGGGAGAGATGCAGGATCTAAAATGGGATGTTATTACATTTACTCATGCCTGGGCTGTAGGTAGCCCTGTATTCACTTGGGTACTCCATGTGCAACCTGGACTTCTTCCATGGCCTTTTCAAGAATGGGAAAATCTTGTTCTTGAAAAAGCTGCTGGAGAAGTCCGGGTTGTAGATGGGCTGCCCAAGTGGATACTGGCTGCCTACAGCCCCGACATGGGTCAATGTGTTAACATCCATTTTCATCTTTTAGATCCTGCGTCTCTCTTACCGGGATTCCTGGTGCAATAATCTCCATCATACAGAAAGACACATATTATCATGGCAGTTATAGTGGAATCATAGTGCTATAACTGTGTGGTGTTCCAACTAAGCATTTCTGCAAGGACTTGATACCTTGTAACCTATCTCATGCCCTAAAGCTGAGGTACTTACTTATATTGAAGCAGGAAAATATAGAGGTCATGGAATTAAATGCACGGGATAAACCCTGCCCTTAGTCATTCATCAGTTCCTGCCAAGGATTGGAAATTGAACGGCTGTATGGCTGTCAAAATTCAGGGGCAGGCTCTGAGTCTCAAGTTTTCATGGATATCTCCAGGCAGGAGACAATGGTGTAAATTCAACAGTTCTGGCAGTCTCAGCTACAAAATGGAGAAAAAGGCTCCATGAAAAACTCCAGCCCAGCTAGTATGGCTACAGCTTGTTACAGTTTGCAAGGCTTAAATGATTTTTACTCCAACTTGCCAAGACTCTCTCAGAGGCCTATGAACTTACTGTTAGCTTTCTCTTTCCTTCCCAGATGCGATTCACTTTCTGCTCTGCTCTGCATCTACATTGCTGTTAGAAACAAGTAACCTATATCTAACCACTCTAAATGAATGATTCATCTTTTTTCACCATTACCTTTATGTAAGATTTCTTGGTTAATTTCCAAAGAGAAAAATCGTTATCTCTATTTTTTATGTGTCTCAGTGCCAAGCTATGAGCAATTGCGGTTGGTACTCTTACTGATGTCACCAGGACCATTCCTAGATCTCAGGTTGTTCCAGAAACCCACAAAATGGGATGATCCTGAACTGGCAGCCCTAACTACCAGTGCCAGAATCCCTGGTGGCTCCATGTGTACCCTTTCCTCAGCAGAAATGACTATGTAGTCTGTGTCCTGCTTGGGTTGAGTTCCATTGTTAGTTCCTGGTGGAAAAGACTTCTGCAAACCCTGGAACCACCATTGTCATCTCCACCATTTTGATCTGTCATGGAGAAGATGAAGAGGGAGGTGATGATTATGGCAGCTCATGGGGTTACTGCAAGCATAGCCTGTTTCGACTTGAAGAATATCTCTGTACATTTTGATTCTGCTTGCAGGACCACTCACCATATGTCACAAAGCCATTTAAAATATAAACCATGAGTTACTTCAGAAATGAAGCCTATAGAACGTATATACATGGAGCTACTACAATATTTGACCATATTCTCTTTCACAATCCTGCTCATGGTCTGAGATCTGCTGGAGATGCCCTCCTCTCTGTCTCACTACCCTCATAGATACTACTGGTGGAAACTGAGGAGAGGGTCTTCTCAGTGGCTCTGGAATGTCCTCCTAGAGAAGTTAGATTGGCACCCTCCCTACTTTCTTTTAATAGACAAGTGAAGACTTTTCTATTCTTACAGGCATTTGCACTGGATATTACTGTTGTGCTGGCTTGTATGTTTTAAAGATGTATGTTTTAACCTGGTTTTAATTTAATTAATGTTTCCTTTTAACTTTCTCTCTTGTTGTAACTTTGTATCGTGTGGATTTTTAGCAATTAAAAAAATCATTGTAAACTGCTTTGAGTCCCAATATGGGAAAATAACAGGATAGAAATACAACCACGACCACCAATAATAATAGAAAGTAAATGAAGAACTCCAGAGTCAAGAATGGTTGTGGAGAAGGATATTGATTCAAGATATTGCAACTAAAATTCCAAGTTTTTCTGAAGTAGAATCACATTTTTTATTTTGTGTTGAAAGTACTATATTGAAAGAGGCAGAGAATGTGCTCCACAAAGGGACATTGCGGGCATAAAACATAGTACCACAATGCCTTGCCAGTTGCCCTTACTAAGCCTCTGAGCAAATGGGCATCTGTCTTCAAAACGGATTCCACCCCCTTAAAAACGGTACTGCACACTCTGAATTTCAAAAGAAAATGTTAGACTATTTAAATGTTACTACATTCAATATAATACATGCTCCTTCATATCAACCATTCAGCTCTGTCCAAGTTATATGCAAAGTAGGCACCTCTTATCACCTCAACTTAGTTAAATTTCTGGAGAACTCTTGCATAAACAATCTGTTTATGTCTCTGTAGTATAGAGATGGAAAACATGCATGCTTCCAAATGTTATGGGGCAGCAACTCCAAACAGCCCCAGCTAGCACAGACACTCTTAAGGAACACTGGGACTTACAGTCCAAAAACATCTGAAGAGCTGCACGATTCCTACTCTTGTTATGCAGAGAGGAACACTATGTATAAAATGATCCATGAAACATTTTTCTTTTTCTTTTTTTTTTAAAAAAGCTTATTTATTCTGGTATCTAAAGGGATTTACTGGTGTTTTCTTTCATTTTAATGCTGTCTTCATTTACTCCCATTATACACTCTATTCCTGTTTCCAGCCTTTGTATTTATTGGCTAGATAATCAATATCTCCCACATAGCCAGTGCCATGACTACAAATCCTACAGATTCTCAGGTGGACCATAAAGCAAACTTCTTTTTTTAGGAGCCTCAGGACAGTTGGTAGGCTGCATCAGACCGATTATTTCTGCTTGGGGTTTTCAGAAATGATTATAAGTCCACTTATTACTTGTCTTTGAAACGGGGGGGGGGGGGGCTTTTTTTTATTTTTGAAATGCTGTACTTTGCAGTAGAGGGGACCAAAACCTTAATGGCATCATGAATTTAAGATATAACAACAAGTCATTTATCCAAGATAGCTTTCCAGTTCTATTCTACATCCAGTAAGCATATTGGGTAAACATGTCCACCATTGTTCCACAAACACTCATAACAATAAATGATTGACTTTTATTAAAACTTGATTTATTTTCTTATTCTCAAACCTGTCTCTCTTGACAAACCTTTCCAGTTTGTCTGTCTGGAGGGAATCTGTCTTCAAAACGGATTCCACCCCCTTAAAAACGGTACTGGACAAATAGAATGTCTTGTAGCTTCTCACATGTTCATTGTGGAGACAGGTTCCTATAAGGTACAGTAGAGGAACTGTGACTGTGATTCTTCATTAGGAGAGCTGAGTTGCTTAGCTGCTTAAGAAATAAAATGGAAGTAGGAAAACACAGATGGGTCACCATCCTTGGTTTATCATGCAGCCCTATTCTTGTTTACTTTGATATAAGTCTAGGGCTCATCAGACCTAACATTAGACAGAGGGAAATGGTCACTTTGGTTAGCCACTTCTGGGAAATAACATGTGGTGTCAAGGTGCTTAAAGGGAGAACTCTTGTGTACCACTGTAACAGAGGTAGGTGCTTTCTGCACCGGCATTTGGGACGTCCGGAGGACGTCCCATTTTGAAAAAGGGGCGTCTCTTTTAGATGCCCCTGGGCCTAGTACGGACTCCGTCTGTACAAGATGGCGCCGGCCCTTCTACATGGCCGGCGCCATCTTTGCGTATCGGATGCTGAGCGTCCCTTGTGACGTAGCGAGTGCACCCCATTTTGGAGCTTCTTTTTCAGTCCGCAGGGGAGCCGCGCCGTGTGGAGGCTCCGGCTCCCCCACGGACTAGCCGGCGGCGGTGGCAGACCGCCGCAAAGCGGCGGTCTGTACCCCGCCATAGAGAACCTTTGGCCCTCCAGAGAGTTTGAACTTTAGCACTTACAGTCCTTTATCACTGATTTGTACAGTACTGCATTGTGCTGATGGAAGCCATAGGCCAAGACACTTGGCAGTCAAGAGTCTCCCTTTCACTTATTAATTTCTTACCTTTCTTAAGACAAATTGCATTTTTTTAAAAAAAAGTACAGCCAACATATTGCTATACAAAAGTTTAAAATTAAACTATTAAACTATTAAAAGCACAAAGTTAAAACTGTTTAAAAGAGAATAAAAAGATAAAAGCACAGCGCAGCACCTTAAAAGACTCTTCACTCATGTGAGATAAGAACTAAAGGCCTACCTAAATAGAAAGGTCTTTGTCTGCCTATGTCTCTGTGTGTGCACACATGCAACTGAACCTCCTGTGAGAGGGAGTTCCACAGCCTGCTATGAAAAAGCTCTCTGCTATGTCCTCACCAAATGCACCTGTGATGGTGGTTGAACTAAGAGAAGGATCTGATCATTCAGGCAGGTATGTATAGGGATATATGGTCTTTCAGATAATTTTAAACAATGAGATCATATATGAACTAGCTTTTAAATGAAAAAAATTAGGGCCCAAATCCCCTTGTTAATCCTAAACAGAATAAACTCATTGAATCAATAGGATTTACCTATGTGTTGATTCAGCATTCAACAATTGGTCCACCGGGTCTACTCTGTTTGGGACTAACCAATGAAATTTGGGGCAGGTATGGCAGTTCCCTAGATGTTAATTCATACTGATTCACTCTTCTTTTTGAAATCCAAACTAATGTTGGTAATACCTTTATTTGGCCAAGCAGAAGGAGCAAAATAAGAATAATAAAAAAAATTATACTAGCTTTCAAAACTCAGTGGCTTATTTGTTAGATAAAACTGTTAAAAGTGCTTTTGAACTGTGCCATAGGGAGAAATCTGTAGCTCTTTCCAATTCATGTACACCGTGTTTTCAGTCACAGTTCTGCTTCATCCCATTTCCACATTAAAATGCAATTTTAATTTAATCCTCATACAAAATGCATATTTGAGTAAGTAATATTATCTCGGAACATGTGTTTAAATGTGCGCTTTGATATGTTTAAACTGTTGAGAAATGCTTTCAAAATATAGGGAAAAATGCAAAATCAGAAGAGATATCTGTGTTCTAGTTGACACAGGGTTTTGAGAAGTTTAGATGAAGTAATACACTACAGGAATTCACAATGACCAGTCTGCACAAGCAACAATAACTGAAGGGATTTGCAGAGGAAGGGGAAGAAGTCCTAGCACCTGTGAGGACTACTTCTCAAGTGACACTTTTTATGTGCACACTTGTCTTAAAGATGAATATAATAAAGGCTTTTGCAAACATGTGTTTTATATAGATACATTAGTCAAGGAGCATCAAGTGGCTGGTGCTGTGAATGGAAAAGAACACTGAGTCTATGGGAGATGTTCCATCAGTATGAACAGAACCACAATTTCACAGCTTTTATCTCTGTCATGCAATGAACATAATGTTAGTGTGATAGAACAGCAATAATTAATTAGTCATGGGCCAGTCCTTAGAAGTAAAGAGGAGCTACAACCACCACTGATGTTGACTTTTCTCAGACACTGGCTCATTAATAATAAACAAGGGCATAAAATAATAATACCGAATTCTGTATTTTCTTCATTACTGTAAACATCAGGCTCGTGTATAACATTGTTCCTTTCCTCCTTTTTTTAACACTTAGTACATGCATATGCATCAAGATGTATTTAGGCATGTGCAATACCGGATTTTTGTATGCAGGCTCAACCGTCGTACTAGATTAAGCTCCTGCTCAGAGTTTCCCTTCCAGAACTCGAGAGGAATTAATCCAATATTCTCTCTGCAGTGCAACAACTTTTAACTGGGAACATTGCTCCAATTTTTCATGTCATGTGGAAACAGTACATATTTATCAGGGCTATTTGTATTCAAGTAAGAACAGTAAAAACTGTCAAAATATTTGTACAAGAAAGCAGAATTTATAATGCAAGACTGCCAGTACAATCAACATCAGACCTTGTAGGAGACAAGTCCCACTGAGTGCCATAGTCCTTGATCCCAGGTAAGAGTATATAGGTTTGTAGCCTTAGAGTTCCATAGAACCCATCCTTAGGTTAAAAAGCAGTTAAAAGTTAAAAGAAAATAAAAGAATAAAGATTTGGGCTTGTTTCCTCAACTCTTCTGTTCCATGGTAACTGTTCATTTCATGTCACTGAAGCAGTAAAACTGCTCTGGGTTTTAATCCAAACTTAAAATATTCTGCATGGGACTCCCTTTGAAGAGTGTTTGGGAAGTTTAGTTAGTGCTGCAGCTGCAGCCAGATTGATAACTGGGCAAGTTACAGGGAGCATCTTTTTATCTCACATGGGTAAAGTGTGGACTGTCACTGTCATCCCAATTTTGCATGTGAAATGATAAAGTCTTGCTCACGATCAGCCAATGATATTGTGGCTGACAGCAGCGTTAATTCAGTCTCTTCATTACCAAAGGCAACTGCTTGCCTCTTCCAGACTGCAGAAGGACCTTGACTTCCATGCTTGGCAGCAAAGGGACTCCCATAGCTCATCATTAAGAAATTATTGCCCCAGAATGCAAGGAGCCTCATGCTCATTTGTCATGCTCAAGTCACACTTTTTTTTGGCTTTCTATTTTCTTGAGGATTTCAACAGACTGCTTTGAAAAATACAACTTTCCCTATTAGCTTCAGTATTAACCAGTATTAACTCTGTAGTTCCTGCTACAGAGAGGAGGAGGAGAGAGGTAGCTGGGCAGCCATTGAGGATGCCCACAGTCCTGTTCCAGTAATTTCCTAAGACTTTTCAGTATGGACACTGACGGAACCATGGCAGTCACCTGCAACACTTGTGGGATGTTTGTCTTCTTGCCTATGGAATTGGAGAGCTTCACATGCCCCAAGTGCAAGTTGGTAGCCCTTTTGGAGGAGAAGGTGCAACAGTTGGAGTCCAGAGTAGCTACACTTCAGCATATTAGGGAGCAGGAGGATTTCCTGGACACAACAGAACTAACAATCCTGGACGAATACCACACAGAGGAAGATGCTGGAGCCGAGGAGGTCACTTCACATACACAGGAGGCAGACAGCTGGAGGAATGTCACACAGAGAAGTAGGCCAAGAAGGGATTGTTTGGGGAGCTTGCAGCTAGAGAATCGATTCAAAGCTCTTTCCCTTATCAAGGAGGATGAAGAAGTATAGTGTCTAGATTAAGAGAAGTAATAGTGCCACTGTATTCTGCTCTGGTCAGGCCCCACCTGGAATATTGTGTCCAGTTTTGGGCGCCACAATTCAGAAAGGACGTTGAGAAACTGGAACGTGTCCAAAGGAGGGCAACTAAAATGGTGAAAGGTCTGGAAACCATGTCCTATGAGGAATGACTCAGGGAGCTGAGAATGTTTAGCCTGGAGAAGAGAAGGTTAAGAGGTGATATGATAGCCCTGTTTAAATATTTGAAGGGGTGTCATATTGAGGAGGGAGCAAGCTTGTTTTCTGCTGCTCCAGAGAACAGGACCCAGAACAATGGATGCAAGCTACAGGAAAAGATATTTCACCTCAACATTAGGAAGAACTTCCTGACAGTAAGGGCTGTTCGACAGTGGAACAAACTTCCCCAGAGTGTAGTGGAGTGTCCTTCCTTGGAGGTCTTTAAGCAGAGGCTAGATGGCCATCTGTTGGGAATGCTTTGATTTGGATTTCCTGCATGGCAGGAGGTTGGACTGGATGGCCCATGCGGTCTCTTCCAACTCTATGATTCTATGATTCTAACCAGCAGCCCCCTTTTTTGAAATGATAGTTTTATACTTTATTTTTTTAAAAAGCAGATATAATATTGACTTTGTGAGAAGAAATGCTTCCTGTTCTACAGTGCACACTCTCAAAATGATATCCTGTGAGTATATGAAGGCTTGCAAAATGGGTGTTAACATCAGTGTTTTGAGGCTTGGTTATCAAAAGTTGAGAGAAGGAAGTGTTTTTCAGGAGCACTGAAAGGTTTCAATGAGCAAAAAAAGCCATTGCTATTAACAGTGTTAGCTGAATTGTAATGCACCTTACTGTTCCTGGTAATTTGGGGGACTGGTGAAGTGAAAATACAGTCAAGATAGGCCAGAGGTGGGTAGGAGAGCTCAGTGCAAAGGATGCAGGGAACAGTTTCTGAAATCCTTTCATTGTTTGTAAAAATTCAAAATGCACCTTTCTTTGTTTTTCAAGACAGGTAGGGGAGGGGGTGAATATAATAGGTATGTCCTAGAGCTTGGAAACAATTCATTTTAGGCAATGCCATTGCTGCAAAAGATTACCTTTGATGTTGTGCCATTTCTTTCCTCGGATAACATTATTCCTTACCCAATTGTTAGTGTTTTCTGGAGATCAAGTGATAGATTGGGCAAAGGAAGTGTTGTCCTTTAGTGGAGCTTCTACATGGCTAAAGGGAGGGGGCTTAATTTTCTTCTGGTTTTTATTTCAAAAGGGTCCTGCAACACAAGGACCTACTCCTTCCTCTCCCCTCCCTCATACCCAGTTCAAATGATCGCAGAGTGACATGATGTGACACAACAGGCAGTGTGTACTTAGGCTGAGCCTTTTTTTATTTGTTTTAAAAATATATGGGTTTGTTTTCTTGAGGACTCATTCATTCATTCATTCATTCCTTCATTCCCCGCTCTTCAGCCAAAAGGCTATCAGAGAAGCTTACAAATTGTTAGACATTTCCCTGCCCTCAGGCTTACAATCTAAAGAGACAAGGCACAAAGGAATGGCAGTGGGAAGGGGGAAAGTTTAGCAGATCTTCTCTCCCTCGGAGGCTTGGGCCATGGCAGATGGACTGGAGGGAGGGCCCTTCTTCTTTCTCTGATTAGGCCCAATGGAGCTGGCTGGCCTTTTTCTCCCTCTGGATGGTGGATGGAAGGAGGGCCTTCTTCTATCAGGCAAGTCCTGATGGAGCTGTGAAAAAGAATATAACACTTGTGTTATGACACTTGTGAGAAAGAAGAATATAAATCAGCCTCCTCGCCTACTGCTGTCTAGATGTGTTGGAGTACAACTAAAACTAAAACTACAATTCCCTTCATCAGCAATTAGGCTGGCATAAATCTAGGAGGGAAAAGGAAGGAAAGGGAAGGGAAGGAAAGGAATTAAGATACGGTTTTATGAAAGATATCAGTCAATATAGCCTCTTGAAAAATTTATGAATCTCATGGAGATTTTTGCTCTAACAAGAGCTGGATTTTAAAGCAACAACAATGGCAAAACTCAGAATTCTTCACATAGCTTGACCAGAAAAAATAGAATTTTGGATGTTTCTCTCCAATAAATTAACCTTTTCAAGCATGAATTCTGCATATTTTATACATATAAACAAATATTATGCTGACTTTAAAAATGCAAGATGTGGGAGCTCCACAGGAGATAACAGAAAATAGATTTTGAGTGAAATACACACTCAGTATCCTTACAGTTTGAAATCCTTACAGTTGAGATTGCTCTGGCTGAAGACTCACATGTTGAAAAAGAAAGAAGTTTTGCACAAAGGATCTGTGCTGCTCACCTGACTTGATCCTTGATTCAAACGCAAAATAGAGACACTGCTTCAATGGAATTCATGTTACTCAGAAGTTCTGACTGTCCCACCCATGTCATTGCCCATACTCAGCCTTCTACCATTCTTTCCCACCTCCTTTCCCACTTCCAAGTGCAAACTACTAATTAGTTCATTTTCAAAAGGTTATAGTTCTGACTTTGAGCTACTTCATGGGCAGGGATGGTTACTTGCTTTTACAGAAAAAGAGAGAGCAAAAGGAAGGCAGAGAAAAGGTGGGAAGAGAAAGGGAAAAAGTGAGAAGTATGTATGCATTCTTCTCACAGTGATGAAACTGTGCCATCCTATCCCCCCACTGTCTTTGGGAAGATGTGGGCTGTGAATAATGGATATGGTCTTCATTGTGTCAGAAATTTTAGAATGGGGTCATCTCTCTCTCTCTAACAAAATTCTGATGATCAGCAAGTACAAAGAATTTCAAAAGACTTGTGGCATATGCAGAGAATACAATTAACCTTCTCTTAAAACCTTTCAAACCTGGATTTTCTAGACATGATTCAAGACAGGATTTTTCTCCTTTCATTAGAAATGCATAAGGAAAAATGCTGTCAATATGGTGGAGGTTATGTCAGGGAGGGGTCCTTTTAAGTTTGGTGGGGCTTAGCCTGCTTTATGGCAATCACCCTCCAGTGCTGTCAACATCCCTGCTGAGGAGGATCAATTTAGTGAAGCACATCTCTTGGTCATTCTTATCTCTCAGCATGCCTAAAACATGTGGAGGTCAAGCAGGTATACAAACAAATAAAATCAAGTCATGAATCTTTGCAAAGCTTGGAAAGGTTATTGTGTTTAGTGGAGTACATTTCCCATTTCAGAAAACTTTTTTTAAAATTAAAAAAGTAGATCCCAAAGTAACATTTCCAGTCTCTGATTCTTGATTCTTGAAACTGCATGGATCCCTAACAACCCAAAATTATTCTGACAGCAATCTTTATGACTGCAATTCCATGGAATTATTTCAAGGTATGACCAATATGGGGATATACCTCATTTATTGTTCGTTTGCAAAATCCTCTTTTGTAGAGTTTGTTTCTAGTCCTGATTTGGGAGGAGGGGGCAGGCAGGAAGTTGCCTTGATCATATATTTCAACAATCTTTAATTGTGACAGGCTTTTCAGGTTGGTAAAGTTTTCATTTATTTCCCAAGTGCTGAAGCAGAATAAATTGAGATGAGTGAAGTGGGAGAATTTTTGCAGAGCCCACGATAAATTTCAAAACATGACAGCAATCCTGGCACGTTCTTTATAACAAGCGACAATGCCAACTGATAGTCTCAACATAACTAAGAAGGCTTGACTATGCAATATTGAGGCTTCAGCCAAAAGTTTTTAAAGCTTGGGTAAGTGACTGCAGTTAAGTACAGACTGTACTTGCCCAGGTGTTAATGGCAGCCTATTCGGAACACATTACCATGATAATATTCGATATGTACTGGCTCCCAGTTTGATTTTGAGTCAAACTGAGTTTGATTTCAAGTCCATTTTGAGGTGTTTATTTTCAGCTTTAATTAAAGCCCTGAACAGTTTTCATCCAGGCATTTGATGAAATGTTTCTGCTTTCATATGTTTCTGGCCACCCATTGGTATTTTCACTGCAGACTGTGCTCTGCATCTCACCAGCATCACAAGTAAATTTAGCTGGAGAGCTACAAATTAGGTATCCATTGGCCATGCTGACTTAGTGAAGCCGGCATTTGTAGTCTAAACATAACTTTTCAAAGCTCTGGCTTGTAGTGGTGCTATCATCAGGGCAAGATGATGGTGCAGAGGTCCAGCACCTCTATCAGTAGAATGAGCAGGGTGGGGGCAGGAGTTTGTGTTGGAAATTTTATGTATTGCATTCTCTTTTACCTCTCCCTTTCTCATTCAATCATCTGACTTTGGTCACTGACCCATAGAGGCAGCTTAACAGCTCTTCCCAAGATTCTAAACTGCTTCAAGCAGTCAATGGTTGTGTTCTCTTCCTGCCATATATATATATATATTAAAAGATGGTGAGATTTTCTCTCTCTACCCAAACCATCACCAGTTAGGGTAGGATTTTATTTATTTGCTGTTCTGCTGATGAAAGCTGAACTCTAACAAGTTTAATTTTCATACTGCAAATTTTTGTTTCTCTTTAAAGGGGTTAACAGCTGGAAAACTAAAATTGCACTCCACAGTTTGTAAAAAGAGCAGGGATAAACTTACAAATTTTCGAAATAAGTGACAAAATGTACAATATAATCTTAAGAGCTGCCCGGATAATACTGATAAAGATAAAAATTAACTGCACTGTGGGAGGCTTGTAGGCGAGACAGGGTCTTATTGGCTACAACACTCAAATTTTTGAATTTCTCCCACTGGGAAGCCTGTCTAGTCCCTTGCCTGTTAACTTTCAGAAAGTCAGTAGATAGGGCACAAATTACATATGGCTTTGTTATGAAGGCAATGAAGTTAGCAGCTTGATTTTTAGAGTACCTGTTTTTTTTATCTTGATACTGTTTAACTGCCTGGTTTGGTCAGTCTTTTAATTTTGTATTTTGTTTTAGGGATGCTGTATGTTATTTGAGAGATCATATTAAGATGAAAATAGATTTATAAAAGTTAATATAAACATGAATAAAATACTACAAAGACATCTGAAAATCAAACTAGGAAGCAGCTACATAGATAAAGATACAGATGTTATAGGCCTAAATGCAATTGTTAGTCTCAACTAGAGTAGACCCAGTGAACTAATGGAACATTCCTAAGTATGTATAAGTAGCGTTGTACCTGACAGAATGTTAAGATGTTCGGGGAAGGTTTTCTCTCTGTCCCACCATCAGAGGGGCAGAGTGTCAGAATCCACCTTCAGTCAGGCATTCAGGGTGTATTCTGCCATGAGGTTTGTAGAGATAGATAGATAGATAGATAGATAGATAGATAGATAGATAGTCACTTTGAGAATAGGGGGGATGCCACCATGAGGACTGGGCCAGATGGTCACGTAGTGCACGGCAGTTAGGCAGTTTTATGAGGGGTTGTTGGGAATCTGAAACCAAAGATGCATACAGCCTTAGATCTCGACTTGGTAGGAGAGCTAGGAACCAAATGGCCAAAAAAAAACCCCTCCTTTCCCCCTTCAGACCAAAGGGAGAAATTCTACATCAAAGGCTGAAACGTAGGGAACTAACTCAAAGGGAGGGGTTTGGGGAATTGTAAGGTTCTGTCTCTATTTGGAATTCCTCAGATTCAACAAAGATGGGGCCAGGAATACTTCTACTTAGTTAGTCCTTACAATAAACTTTCTGATCTACCTGAAGTTTGTCGTGGATTTTTGGTTAGAGTAATCCCAAGTCTCACACACAGAGAGAACCTTCTCAGTGGCTGCTCCCAAATTCTGGAACTCCTTTCCACTGGGAGGCTAGGCTGGACCTCTCCCTGCTTGTATCTCACAAGTAATATGAGGGTATTTGTAAATAGAAGGTGACCAAAACCCAGTTGCACTATGCATCCTCACAAGGTCTTGCAGAGAAATAAAGCCAGATCTGTGGATGCAGCCTTCTTTGTAAAAACATATGAAGTAGGTTTAATCACAAATACCATATATACTCATATATACATCAAAGAGAGAACATAGGATGAGCTAAAGAGAATAGAATTTGTTAATTTGAGGGGCTACAACTGAGGGTGTTCTGACATTGCTGATCTCAAAATGCTTACTTTGAGACAAGTACAGAAAGGGAGAGGAATGTAAATGAGAAAAAAAGAATGACAATGTGGCCTGAAAGAAAAAGGAGGGTGGAGAAGATCAAAGTAAGCAACCTGCTTCTATTAGAGACTAGTGCAAAGGCAGAGGCAAGAAGCCCCTCTTGGGGAAGAATCATTCCCATGCCATTACCCTTTCCTTGCCAGAGAAAGGGTAATGGCAGAGAAGAAAGGCAGTCCTCTTTTTTTCTCTGCCTTTTTTTTTTCCAGCCTGAGGAATGTCATCCACCATTTGGGCTGCTTGAAGTGGAGCTGAGCAGTTGCACCCATTTCTAATTGGGACTCACAGGCAAAATAGAGCAGCAGATAAGAGCTGGGTTGGGGTTGGCATCTGAGCAAGGCATTTAGATGCTGCATGTTCTGACACTGCCTCCATGCCATCGGGAAGCCTTACATTTGACTGCACATGTGGCAGCTTCATGGCATTTCAGTGGCATGGTGTTTACATGTGCCATGCTGGTGAAACACCAAAAAAACCATGGCAGCAGTAGCAAGGGCATCCTTTTTCCATCCCAAAAAGGAGCAGTATTTTGCCACCCCTTTTTGGGCTGGAAAATGCTGGGTTGGGGGTGTGGCATGTGGTTGCCATGGCCCTGCATGATGCCACCCTTTTAGGGCCGCCTGTTTCAGCCCTTACTGTACTAGTCTCTCTGTAGAGAGTCTGCAGTGGCCATTTGTAATAGGGGCTAATTGTATAAGCCTCTGCAGAGAGGCTGTGATGACTATTTTGAATAGGGACTTACTGTAAATGTTTAAGTATTTATGGGAGCTTCAGAGTATTAAATTAATTGTCCGTCCCCCCCCCAAGTGAAAATTAATGCATAAATATGCTCAGAGACTTCAGTTACAGCAAACAGTTGATAAAGTATTTAAGTAATGTAAACCTATGTGTAATAAGCTGAAATTTGAATTAATCAATGTATCAGCCTTGGAAATCCACCACTTGGGTAATCCCCCTCCCAGAATTTCACTAATAGGTTTCGCACATAAATAAATCTATGTGCCATATCTGCAGACAGTGGTAATCAAGCAGGTTTTAATTCTGAATCTGATGCTGCCTGGATGGACAATTATCATGAATGCATCCTTATTTGATATTCTATTATTTAGAGAAAAGGTTAATGGATGTTGGATGCATTCTTGGATAAGTTAGTCATGACACTGAAGAACGAGAATCTTTACTATACTGAAAGCAATGGACACCTGTTGAATTTAGAGGATTCTCAGTGGAGTTTCTGTGGATTTATCCAAGAAGAGTGTAGCAATTTCACACCACTATAACAGTCATGGAGTAATCCTACAGAATCGTGAGGAATGTAATTTGGTGAGATTGCTCTAGTATTGTAATTCAGGGGAACAGACTACTCTCAGAATTCTCTAGCACTTCAAACTACTAATCCCAGGTTTTCTTAGGATAAAACTATGACAGATAAAATTGTGCCAGACTGCTATAACTGTGTAGCATATACTCTCAAATACAGGAAAGTGGACAAATACAAAGAAAATAAAGGGTTTTCTAACATAATTCTAAATACAATCATTTGAAAAGGCCAGAAAGCTCTATGAATAATAACCAAAACTGCTTATTAATTTATTTCTGATGTTCCAGATCTTGATAATCTGACTGACTGTTTAAAAATGCTTTTGTTTCATTTTCTTTGTTCATCTCAGCATGTAATTTAATTAATGTATGCATGAATACTTTGAAAATATAAAGTGATATATGAATGGTGTAAGAGTCCTATTAATGACTACTCAGAGGAAATATGAAGTAGGAAGGGATAAAACTACAAACAGTGGAAGTAATACATTGGGAGTTGCGGAGGGAAGGTTCCATAACATAGCTGAACAGTGGAAGGAACATCTGTTATAAACTGGACACAAACAGTCAATCCTTTAAAAAGCATTTCTCCATATTAAAAGAAATATAAATAAATACAAGCATATCAACCTTGGCAAATGCAGAATTAAAAAAAAGGGGGAATTTTTGGACTACATCTCCTAATCCCCAGTCTTCATGGCCATTGCACGTGGTGGCTGTGAGTTTCTGGAAGTTGTAATCCAAAACATATTTCTCCCCAGAGGTCTCGGCCATGGTTATGCATCAAATGTATCCAATGGATTCCAAACCCAATGTAGCTGTGATACGGGATTGACATTTGCAACAGGTAAATCACTTAGAAGGTGCACAAAGAATGAGTGTTCTTCACACATTCATTTTTGCTCACATTGTTTGACTGAATGGTTGTATTCGTCACTCATTAAAATCATAAAAAAAATTAAAAAAGCAGGGAGCAGTCCATTTGGCCCACAAACCTACCCCAAAGATCTGTTCCTTTTCCCTATCCTTGTGCCACAGTGCATGGGCACAGTTTTACTTTGGCCTGTGGCAGATTGGAGATAAGCCCTGTTCCCTGTTCAATACAGAATTTCTCCCAGTGCTCAACAGGACAAATGCATCTGTCAGCTGATGTGCATAGATCAGATGAGGAAATATGGCTGGGAAGAGTGAGTGCTAGTGTACATATGGTGCATGTGTGTGTCTGTAAACATGGGGGCATATATCTGTACTGTCTTTGTACAGTTTAGGCAATGCCCTGCTCTTTCCTGCTGCTGTCATGTTTCTGCAACCACTACCAATTTGTCTGTTTCTTTCATAGTTATTTGTTCCACCTTGACAATGTTCATTTCAGGCTTTAGCAATCATAGCTGGGCAAACCAGAAGATCTAGTAGATGGTATGTTTGGGTCACAACAGGTTTCTACATGGTACAATGCTCATAGCTCTTATAAGACTTTATCAAATAGCCCTCCTGGGAAAAGAGTTTTACATGACCAAGAGTTGCAAATAATACTAAATTCAGAACAACTGAAATTTATTACTGATAGATTCATAATGGACCAAAGAAAGCATGACTAACAACAGTGTATCAATCATTTCATATTCTCAATTAATTTGAATATGTTTCCATTGATTTAAAAAAGCCGATGAGATTCTAGGCTGCCTCAGTGGAAGTATATTGTCTAGATCAAGGGAAGTAATACCACCACTTTGAAATGGATTCAGACTACTCAACTTTAGGAAGGACCTCCTGACAGTAAGAGATGCATGACAGTGGAACACACTCCCTTGGAGTGTGATGGAATCTCCTCCTTTGGTGGTTTTTAAACTCAGTATGGATGGCCGTCAGTTGAGGGTGCTTTAATTGTAGTTTCCTTCATGGTAGAGTATTTTATGCCCAGGATGGTTTGTGGCATGTTCTGCTACTGCTGATTTTTCCTTGGCTGAGAATGCAGAGACCAGAGAAGCCCTCTCACAGCCGCAGGAATTTATCGCATACTATGCAGCTGCGGACAAGTTTACATAGGGACCACCAAACGCAGTGTGCAAACAAGAATCAAGGAACACGAGAGGCACTGCAGACTGGGCCAGCCAGAAAAATCAGCAGTAGCAGAACATGCCACTCACCATCCTGGGCATAAAATACTGTTTGAAAACACTGAAGTTCTGGACCATGCCAACCACTACCATGTCAGGATGCACAGGGAAGCCATTGAAATCCACAAACATCTGGATAATTTCAACCGGAAAGAAGAAACCCTTAAAGTGAACAAAATTTGGCTTCCAGTCCTGAAGAACAGCAAAATGAGGACTCAGCAAATGCAAATGGTAAACCACTCAGAGTCAGGGGCTTTCCCAGTAGTTAATTGATCACCAATTAGCAGACATTAATCCTCGTTTGCATTAGCCTCCCAGGCTGAGGCCAGCCATCAATACAGAACAATACACATGCAAATCACTCCTGCATTCCCAGGCTCACACAGCCAATATACACCCAATTTTTCCAGGCAATGCATTCTCTGAAGATGCCAGCCACAGATGCTGGCGAAACATCAGAAAGAAACTCTGCTAGAACATGGCCACATAGCCCAAAAAACCCACAAAAAACTATGGATGCCGGCCATGAAAGCCTTCGACTTTACATCAGAAAATGACCATGATAATCATGAGTGTCAGTTCTAGAGTTGAGGTGGGCAAAGTACAACTCTACAGATGTTTTCGGATGGCATTTTTCACTATTTCCCATCATTGTTGATGTTTGCTAATGCTGATGGGACTTGCAGTCCAGTACCTTTGGAGAGCCACAGTTTGCCAATCCCTATACTAGAGGCATCAGGCTAGATACTGTAGTGGAAACAGAGTACGAAAATAGATGGCTTCCTCAGTTTTTCATTTGTTTGCACTATTTACGTGAATCTCAGTAACTGTTACCAAGCACAAGAATACTTTTGTCTGTATCTGCTTCTTACCCACATCCTCTCCCTGTGCAGATTTTGGCACTTAAACTAATACATCCACTGCCAAACAAATCAGCATAGTTTCTCTTTAGAATGATAAGTTCACTTCTGATTTTCTTCATCTGGTATGCATTTATACTCTTCAGAACAGAAACTCTGATAGGAAGTGGATGAACACTGCTGTTCATTCAGAACCGACGCACCTTAAGTGACAGCTTTGGAATCATTACCTTTTATGCGTCAAGCCAGTCAGTGCAAAGCTGGCTGTCAGTTGACACCATTACATCAATCAGTTTACAAAGGATTTGTACCCTTCAGTAGAAATGACACCTTCTTAATTTTTGTTTTATCTGCTCACTGTTGGCAGACTATTCTGTTAGTTAAATTTCAGAGAGCATCTGTGTATATGTGAGAAAGAGAGTGTAACAAATAAGAAGGAGTGAGACTCATTCTCTGCTTGCTTCAGGAGAGCTACCGTATATACTCAGGGTATTTTCTCTTCTTGATGAAAGATGCACAGGCAGTGATCGTCCCTTTTCTGAAAGCTCAAAAACTAGCAGTCACTCACTTTTGATTATTTTCCTAAGAGAAAAGCATTTACAAAATGTAGCATTTTCCCCTGCAGAGACATGTGAATAATTTTAACACTCCATTGTGCCCTAAATGGAAGAAAGATCCAGAAATCAGACTTCATCCTAAGCAGCAACTACTAAAAATGTAATCTATCCAGAAAACAGTGGAATATTATTTCTCTGAGTACTGAGAGGTGGAGGAGGGGAGGAATATCCAGACCATTATTCTTAGTGGGAATGGGATAATAAGAGTGTCTGTTCAGGGGGCTGTGATGATACGAATCTATATGACAAAATACAGAATCTAGATAACTGGAAGGTTCAGGAAACTATAGTTCAGAGAATAGGTATACTTTAGCTCATATCTTTTCAAACATACTGATATAATCATATGACATTTGCAGAGTTTAGGAGTGATGCGTAAGAGCTGTAATAATTTATGACAAAATTCATGTCCAGAATCTTCATTTTTTTCATAGCTGTTACTTGTAATACGTAACAATGTAGGTACCAGAAACCATAGCTAGAATCCAATAGGTTAGCCCGCTCTATCTTTGTTCACTTCCTGATGAGTAAAGAGACTCTACGGGGGTGTTCTCACTTGTGATTTAAAACGAATTTAAATACAGCGGTTCATTTTAAAACGATTCAAAATACAGCGAGTTGTTATCCCGCTTTTCAATTCGCTTTATTTGTATCGTTCCCATTTACTTAACGTTTTATTTTAATTCGCTGTAATTGACCCTGTTTCGTCCCCATTCAAGGATGAATCGGTGTATATTTAAATTGGTTTTGTTATTTTTTTGTTCACATTCACTTGTTTCGGCTGTCAATTAAAGCGACATCATCATGACGTTACATTAATTCGGAGTAACATACACCGATGTAGCCTGTACCTGCATCCCCACTACCTGGCCGTTTTTAATTCGTTATAAATTTCGCGGTTGTTTTTTTTAAAAGAGCCAATCAGGAGGCGCTTATTTGTCCTCTTCTGTGTCTCCCCATATTAACTGCCATAACTCAGTGCTAGGGAATCCAGGGAATGGTAGTTTATTATGGCACCAGCACTCTCTGGCAGAGGAGGATAAATGTCTCACAAACACAACAAACACAACCATCCCATAGTTCCTCTGGAAAGACCCTCGGTAGCCCCAAATTCGCTTTGGCTGCCCCATGGGGAGAGAATCTTTGGGGAAGATTGCTCCCAGGGCTGTCAGGAGAGCCTTGAAGTAGAGATATGTCCTGCAAAACCCATCCCATAGTTCCTCTGGAAAGAGCCTCGGTAGCCCCAAATTCGCTTTGGCTGCCCCATGGGGAGAGAATCTTTGTGGAAGATTGCTCCCAGGGCTATCAGGAGAGCCATGAAGAGGGGATATGTCCTGCAAAACTCATCCCATAGTTCCTCTGGAAAGAGCCTCGGTAGCCCCAAATTCGCTTTGGCTGCCCCATGGGGAGAGAATCTTTGGGGAAGATTGCTCCCAGGGCTGTCAGGAGAGCC
>NC_056524.1:139111001-139181050 GCF_019175285.1 Sceloporus undulatus | reverse complement strand
ATGAAGAGGGGATATGCCCTGCAAAACCCATCCCATAGTTCCTCCAAAGCCCATCTGGTGCTCAAGCAGAGGTGAAAAAGAAAAAAAGAATAGTTAAAAATGGTGTTCAATGGCTCTCCTCACACATCGGTCTATGAAAGAGGAGCAGAGGGGAGGTTGCAATCCACTGGAGGAAAGGCTATTATGCAAATGGAAGAAAATGGCGCTGGAGATGCAGAAAGAGACCAAAGAGGGTGACACCCCCAGGCCAGCCCATGGCGCTCCACTCCTCCCATCCAGTTGACCCGATTCAAAGGCCAAAACGTTCCTATTTAAATACTCCGAATCCTATCCCGAATCAAGGAAAAATTGTAGGTTCGACCCTTCTATTTTTTTAACCCAGATTATACGGCATCAACACGGATTAAATAAAAATCCACTTTACGATTCGGATTTTAGTGGGAACGATTGTGGGTTACTCTGGAACTGTTCTAGAGTTAATTCGGTTTCTAATAGGAACGCTATACCTTGGATTCGATTTGTAACACGGAGTATAAGCCAGTGAGAACACCCCCTACAAGTCCCAGGTTTTGTTCTTGTGCAAACCAATTTTATTTTAGAGATCCATATGAGGTTTTTCTCATCCTGTGAGTATTTCCTGGCAGCTCTCAGCATTACCAAAGGTTGTTTATTTCCACTTCCCAGGTCAGTTTAAATTAACCCAGTATTTTTTGAAACAAAATGTATCAATTATTTGCTTTGTGTGTTTCTTCTGGTAAAGATTGCCATCAACACAGCTATTGTTTCCAGGACACACTCACCAGGTGACACCCTGGCTTTGTTCCCACTACACTTAAATTGGGATTGGGATCCAGGTTAAAGGGGCATGGTTCCCATTGAATCCAATATTAGAAATCAATTCAGAAAGGGGGGGCATGCTTTCTGCCCCTTTTCCCCCATTTAACCTGTGTCAAAACGACGCTGGGTTTTTGCAATGTTTTTTGAGCTGAATTTATTTATTTTCAAATAAATTGATTTAATCCAAGTGGAAACCACGTGGATTCAAATTGGATTCAAATCTGCCCTGGTTCCCACTGGCAGCCTGGCCCAGCCTGTCACTGGCCTCTCCTGGCCCCCAAATCCCTGCTCCAGCCCCCTTACCGACTTCTTTAGCTGCTGACCAACTACTCTGCACCATTTTTTAAATTTCCCGTGGCTGGGGAGGCTGGAAGGAGGTCACCAAGAAGCCAGATGCCTTGCAACCTCCTTCTTGGCTTTTCCCCAGCTTCTCTGTGATCTCCTTCCAGCCTCCCCAGCTGCAGGAAATTAAAAAAAAAGGTGCAGGAAAAATGGTCAGCAGCCAAAGAAGCTGGTAAGGAGGCTGGGCCAGGGATTTGGGGGCCAGGAGAGGCCAGAGACAGGCTGGGCCAACAAGCTATTCCCCTGCCACTTTCCGATTCCTGAACCGATTCCTGAAACTGGTGCAAACATAGTGGGAACTATGTTTTTTCAGAACCGGTTTCAGGAATCGGTTCAGAAAATGGATTTTCCGGTAAGTGGGAATGGACTACCTAAGGGGTAGTGGTGGCACCACTGCTCCCCAAGCATTTTGGGATAAACAGGCTGCAGTGTTGGCCTGTGCCCCTTTAAAATGCTGAAGAGAGGATGTGGCTGGGGTGAGGAGCAGTGGGAGGAGGACATTTTTAATTTTTAATTTTTTAAAATCTATTTTTTTAAAATTTGTTTTTAAACATTACACCTCACCAATTTTTTTACTTTAACCTTATGAAAATATGTACAAGTAAATTGCATTTTGTCTGTGCATGTTATTGTAAGTTAAAGGTGTAAATTTAATTTCACTAATTGTTTAAGTCACAATTATTGCCATCACATTCAATGATATGTGGGAATGATGATTTATGAGTAACCTTAGTGCAAAAAAGAAAAGAAAAAAAAGACAAAGGATTCTGTATGGTGTGTTATGGGAGGAGGTCAACTAGGGGGTGACACCATGAATTACTGCACTGCATGATGCCAACCAACCCTAGGGATGCCTGACCTCTGGGTGTGTCTGGCCTGTGCCTTGAAGTCATATTGTGCAAAGATCTTTTTTAAAAAATCCTAGAACTTCTATTCAGTGTTATATATTTGTCTGTTTGATTTTTGATTTTGCTACTACTGGTATATTTGTATGCTCTGAATTATGTTGTTGTATTCTGAAAGCTGTTAAACTTCCCTGAGTTTATGATGGAGTACTATTGAATGGTATGGTATAAATCTCCATAGCTACTGAATTAACTAACAAAATGTCACTGTCTCCCATGGCAAGTGGTAGGAAGATGGCTCATGCTGCTGGATTTAGACAGCCAATCCATTAGGAAGAGTAAGGGAAATGGGAGAGGGACGTGTGTGTGTGTGTGTGTGTGTGTTTGGGGAAGTTTAAAAAAACCCGGAGACAGTGGAATGAGCAGTGACGGCGGAGCTGCAACAGTTCATCTCCAACCTCAGGTGATGGAAGAGCTTAAATTATCCCCTCACAATGGGCAGGAATGGGCATTGTTGTCATTTGGCTTATGGGACTTTGAATTGGCTAATAGGACTTGTTCAAGAGACACATTTGACACCTGAGAAAGACTCATCAGAATTATGCAGGGAAAGTGTTTCTATGTGGAAACAGCATTGCTTCTCTGTCCAGTTTTCTCTTTTTCTCCCTGAGAATTAACTGCCATTCCAGTCTTCCTGTATGACTGGAAAACTTTCACACCTGCAGAAATTGTTAGGCTGTTTCATTATATCTCTTTATTTTCCTGTGGACATCATGACACCATAAAGACCTTTCCCCTTGCTCCAAGTAACAGCAGAGTTCCCTACAGAACATATGCTTCCTACACAACATGAAAGGAAAAAAAGGTTCAAAAAGCCTTTATTAAAGGCCATGCCATAGCAGCAAATGGAGTAGTGGTGGCACAACTGCTTCAGAGGAAAGAAAGACACACACAGAGAAAGAGAGAAAGCAGAGGCCAGCTTCCTTTGTGGCTCCTCAAAAGATCTATAATGAAACAAATTTTGGGCAGCATCCCTGAAGTGAATGCCCAGCTGCCTAACTTGGATCTATTTCAGCAGTTCAAAGATGAAATTCAGGGTGACTTGACCTGATTAAACTTTGGCAGTCCCTTTGTTCAAACAAGCGCTTGCCTCATTCAGGGGACGCCTCTGTACTCTCACTGTCTTGGACTCTGTTTACAAAGTAATTTTGTCAGCATGGCGTTGGGCAGTCCATTCCAATCTCTTGCACAAAGAAAAGACTGTCACATAGGAAAGAGATTACATTGAATTCCTGTGTAGTAGTAGAGGTGGACTATTAATTTCTAACAGACCCATTTTCCTTCCTCTGGCTCCTTTGAAGACCAACAGGAAAGTGGCATTTAACAGCTATAGCTGGGAGATGAATGCCTGAGCATGGACAAGGTCAAGTTGTCGGGCTCCAAATCTAAACCTACCTTCAGAATGTGTGTAAGTCACCTTTTCAGCTATAGTGTGTGGGATGTAAGGTTTGTACAGGCTTCCATACAAGGGTAAAGTATTGATCTCAACTGGCAGGGATGGTTTTTTGCACAAAGCTAATGTTCACCGTGACTGGCTTAACCATTTACTTAAGTAAGGTATAAAAGAAATCCACAGGGGGAAAAAAAATCCCAAACCCTTCCCCCTGCTGTGTGACCTGGACAATTGCAGATGACCCACTGTTGCTGGAAAGAGAGCAACCAAAATGTAACTTGAAAAAACAAACAGCTAAAGTTGCCTACTTAAAGATCATTTAAAAAGGAAGTGGTGATTAGATGGGGTTCTAGATTTCCATGTTAAAATAACAAACCAACTTAAGTTTTGCATGAGAAGACATGTCACAACTTTGAAGTATTTTCCTGTGTGGCATTGCTGAAGCAGTTCTTACTTTTGGTTAATTTGTTCTCCACAGACTGCCTGATGTTGGGTGTGGGACTTTATCAATATTTTACAATTATATTACTATCTTCTCTCCTTCCTCCAATTGCCTCCATTTGGTTACATGGCTCTACTCCACAAAGTAGAGCAACTTGAGAGAATCGCTGATCTAACAAGGGTCAGTAAGGACTTGGGATGGCTCCTGTCTGAGACATTCTGTATTCTAACCATCATATTACACCAGTTCTTCAGGATTTACAGTCATTATGGTCTTTGGTATTATGGAGCATAATTATTTCTAAAAATTTCAGTAGCTGTAACTGACACCTGCTGAAAGTGTGAGAACTCTGTATATAAAATATATAAGGAACTGAACTGGGGAATGTTCAGATGTAGGAAAGAGGCTTGGTAGAGCTCTGATGGATCTGTTTCAGTGCTGTACTGGTTCTAGAGATGAAAGGAAAAGCAACATTGGGTGGAGACAGAAAAGATAAGAAAAGATAAAATAATGAAGAAATGACAGGCTGAGAGTGGGCTTGCAGGATGGCTGGCATTGACATTTGGAGAATTTAGAGTTAAGATAGCAGGGAAAGAAACTTTGCATGCTCTGTCATGGAGCTATCAAATAGCCAGCCATCTACGTCTTTGTATATTACATTGCAGAGTTTCTTGGAAGTCTACTGCCAAGGAAGTGGCTCACAAATGACACTATTTTGGCTACATTCCAGTCTCAGAACTGAACCTGGTGACTGGCCGCAATTACTGGACATGGTTGTTGAAGGTTTCCCCATCTGTGGGGAAGCCTGCAGGAAGACAGGTAACATGGTCCATCTCACATCAAATACTGAATTTGCTAAGCGATGGACAGTCCTTCCCTCCCAACAAGAGTAAGCCTAAAGTCTAATGATGCACTTTACACCAGGACTGGGCAACCTCCAAAGGTTCTCCACGTTTTTATACCACCTTACTAAGGTTTCTATATTCTAGCCTCTCAAATCTGTGCATCTGATAGGCATACTGTGCAACCATAATGCATACTATTAATTTGTATTTAAATTGAGCAAATTCAGAACATTAATAGCTATATTTTTTCTACAGTACTTTTCTAGTCACAATTTTTCTGAGAGAGGTTGTGTATAGTAATGTTTAAAGTACTGGACTGGACATAGGACAGGGAGACCCAAGTTCAAATACCTGCTTGGTCATGGAAACTGTCTCCCACATCAAACAGTTGATGAATACCTAACTGCACCTCATAAAATGGAACTTTATTTTTTTTTTCTGGACATCTAATAAAATGTATATATTACATAATATAAATCATGAAAAACAACAGACTCCGTGGAACCTTAAATACTATTGTATTGCGGCTTTTGCCCTGCTTTGTTGCATCCCCTCTTCATTTAGGCCAGTAGCTCATTGCCTTTTGTTCATTATTTGCAAGGAACTCTGTAAAACAGACTTCAGCTTTCTTCCAAAGGCCAATTTTTCCCCAGAGTGGTAATATTAACCCAGGAGAGTGAAAGAGGAATAGTGAGTATGAATCACAAATGTCAATAATAGGCATGAGAGTATGCTCATTGTATAAAAACTCTCCAGCAGGGAAGATTAAAAATGTGATAGAACGTTTTGTTCTCTGTTTCTATAAGGGTTAGAGACTTGCTTTTTTAAAAAAGAAGGATCTGGGCCAGTTGATGGTCCAAATCATCACCTGATGGCATGTGTAGAACCCAAATAAAATTGGCCAACTGGATAATATGGCAACTCTATCTAGGACACATTTTAGGCTCAAGGGAGCTTTTTCAAAATGAGAAACGAGTAGAGCTCAACTTATATCTTGCAGCAGGCTTGATTAGTATGGCATGCCCCATTTCACAGTTGAGAGCACTTAAGACTAAAGGGAGCACACACTGGTCTTTTTGAGTTCTACATTCCATTTATGTCTAGTCAGGGCTTTTGGTTCTTCATATAAGTGGCTGGATTAGAGGGAAACCTGGGGAAATGATGTATAGATTTGTTGGACAGGCTGAATACTTTAAAGAGCTCTGCACTCCCCAGTTCAGGATCTTAGCTGCAGTGGGATTTTTTTTTTACTCAGGAGTACATATCATCCCTGTTTCTTGGTTTCTAGATCAGAGCCATGTGTCAGGCCTTGGAATGTCTGCCTTGTGGACATAATGGAGAGCAATAGGGCAAGCTACAGGGACAGTTCTGCAATGTGGGAATATAATGTGCAGTGTGGAAGCAAGAAGATGAATTCAGACCTTGAGGGAGTGAAATGGCCAGAGGCATATTTTTGAGAGTGTCTGAGAGGCCTTCTCTTCTTGGCATGGCCTTTTAGTTTGTGCCTGATGTATCTGTGAGGCTCAGCAACATGACCATAACGGAATTGATCTGCAATGTTTACAAAGCTATTTTCCAAAGCACACTACCATTTTACTCTAACAAGGGATATGGGAAAGTATGCCAAATTGTATACACACTAACTGAATATATATATTAAAAATGTACTATAATTGTTGGATGTAAGCTTGACTGGTTTTGGATTAACAGTTAGAGCAATATTCATTAATCTGAACAGGGTAGAACAGACAGGCTGTCACAACACAGCCCAGTTCAGTAGTCAAGCAGAACAGGTGAGAGAACACTAGCCATTTACAGATTCTCTATCCAGCCACCATCACTTAGTAAGGAAAAAAATTGCAAAATCAATGAACTGCATCTCAAATGGTGTGTGTGTGCGCGTGCGTGCATGTGTGGAGAATATGTATGAGTGAGAATGATGCATCCCAAAGTCCATAGTCTCAAAGGACAATGTACAACTCGTAGTTATGCAGAATGATTAAACTTAAAGCTTGATCATATTTTACCAGCTCGACTCCTACTAAGGATACCATCCATAAATGTATTATGGCCCATTTGCTGTACATACAGCTTCTGGGATGAAAATATTTCCTGTGGGAAATAAGCACAAAATTCATGACTTTTGAATCAAGGATCAAAAGGCAAGAGAAATAAAGCAAGGACTAATCTGAAAGTAGAAATGGGACAAAAGCAAATATCAGGGCCCAAACCTCTCACAGAGGGGGTAAGAAAGACAGAGAATGGGAGAGAGAAGAAATAGAAAGGGAATGAGAGAGAGAAAGCAGAAATGGAAGTTCTTTGTGGTAGAACCTGGCTCATGCTTGTATACATAATGCCAAACACAGACAACTGTGCTTTGAAAGAAAGAAATTCATTCTTTCATTCATTCATTTATATCTCACCTTTCTTCTGTCAGGGGCACCAAGAAGTGTCCAATAATTTTTAAATCTGTTGATAGATATTCTTAATTTATTTTTCATCTTTGTGCATATTTAAGAATGAGTCACTTCACACTAGCCATTGATCCCCTCCAAGACTCTGAAGAGTGTTTGGGGATTCTAGTGGCTGCTGTGTTGATGGTTTATGCTGGCATCTCTTTGAGGAGGTTGGTACTTGGTTTTTTTAAATCTCTTCCTTGAGTGGTTGCAGTCACACAGCATGTACGTATTCAACCGCTGGCTCACAAGTTCCTGTTGAGGCATTTATGAGGGAGAGAGAAGGCTGGCCCAGTACCATCGGGGGCTAGCCTGAAGAAGGAGGCTCCTCCCTCCCTAACTGTCATCTTTCGGCCTCTGAGGGAGAGAGAAGGCTGGCCCAGTACCATCGGGGGCTAGCCTGAAGAAGGAGGCTCCTCCCTCCCTAACTGTCATCTTTCGGCCTCTGAGGGAGAGAGAAGGCTGGCCCAGTACCATCAGGGGCTAGCCTGAAGAAAGAGGCTCCTCCCTCCCTAACTGTCATCTTTCGGCCTCTGAGGGAGAGAGTAGGCTGGCCCAGTTCCATCAGGGGCTAGCCTGAAGAAGAAGAGCCCTCCCTCCGGTCCATCTGCCTTGGTCCAGGCCTCAGAGGGAGAGAAGAATGCTGGACCTGATTCCCTCCCCCCCTCACCATTCCCTTCTCCTTTTGTGTCGTGTCTTTTAGGTTGTAAGCCTGCGGGCAGGGAACTGTCTGTTATCGCCTCTATTGTAAACCGCTCGGATTCCCAGTGATTGGGCGGTATATAAATAAAACCTATTATTATTATTATTATTATTATTATTATTATTATTATTATTATTTCAAGAACAGGCCCAATCTGTTGTTTTCATTGGGCAAGATTGGGAACATTTTTCAGCCTGAGAATTAAATTCACTTTCAGAGAAGTTCTTGGGGACAACATTCCAGTAGTCTGCAGGAATAAAGGCAAAAGAGAGGGCCCCCAAATACTTGTATATTTTAGTTTAAAGCTCTTACCTCCTGTAGCAAAGCCTCACAAGAGGAATTCTAGCCTTTTAGAATGGGGAAAAAACATTCAAAAGCTAGGAGATTACCAAATGAGAACTTCATGGCAAAGTCTAGAAAGTCAAATTGGGTTTCCAGAAGGGCCAAATTTAGCTCCAGATTCCCTGTCCCTTATTTAATTTACTTTACTTCAATTTAATTTATACTCCCATTGTATAAGAAGCCAGATGGTTAACAATATTTCATAGAGGCAGAGTAGACCACTGCAAAAAGGTGCATTGGAGCCACCCTGGTGCCACTTGTCCAGGCACTGTGGGAACCACATGCCACAATCCCAGTCCAGCCTGGAGCAGCCCAAATAGGAGCAGAAAAGATCCACTCCTATTTGGCTGGTAGAAAGCTACCAGGGTGGCTTCCAAATATCTTGGGGGCATGCAGCGTCAAAATGCAGCATCCCAAGCCACATGGAAGGTGGCTTTACTAGCTGGTCTGTTCCAACCCATAGTTAAAGTTACAAATACCTGAAATCACATGTATTAAATCACAAATTACACATGAGTAGAACTGCAAATATCTAAAAGAAGAATTGGAAATATTTGCTAAAAATATATTTAAATAAAATACCAGCAAAGAACTTGCTGATTCCTTCAAACCTTGTACAAAGAGATACATTTTAAATGGTGCCTGAAAAATAAAAGTGTGAGAGAAGAACAAGTTGATCTCTGATGGAAAGGTTTTCCACAATCAAAGTTCCACCAATGAGAAAACCCTGCTACAGTATAGTAATCCTCTATGCCACACCACTCTGGGGCACCACTGAAACAGTTTCCCTAGATGACCTTAAATATCAGATGGATGAGTACTGGGTCTGATCCTTCTTTGGGTATCCTGAACTGTTTAAAGCTTTGTGCATAAATATGAGTACATTGAATTTGGTCTTGTGTCAGACTATCAATTGACACAGTGATTTTCTTTCTTTAGTATTTTTTAGTATTTGTGGCCACTTTTTAAAAAAATTAAATAAAATTATTTTTAAAATTATTGATTTTCAAGTCTTTGTATGATAGTCAAAGATTATAATTCAACATAATAACAAATAAAACAATAGCCATAGAATGTGATGTTACTAAATGATAATTAATTTGCTGGATTCTGTGGATGGGATTCGTCTGGAGTCAGTTCAGTCTTTTTGTTGAGTTGTAAAGTGTCCTTCCAGAAGTTGCTGTGAGAGTTCGGAGGTTGGAGGTGATGTGAAGGTTCATTTACAAATTCAATAAAGAGCCTCCAGTCCTCATAGGATGTGTCCTGCTTTGAATGTCCGTTACAAAGTCTCATTGTAGTGGAAAGTTTTTCCATTAACCATAGGTTCCATACCCTTTCCCACCAACCTTCAACGGACAGATTGCTATGTATCCAACATTGGGCCACTAGAAATCTCACAGCCGTGGCAAAAAAAGTGATCAGTTTTCTATATTTAATGACAGCATTTCTATCTATGAACACTGAGAGCAAAATCAGGGCTGGACAGAAATACAAAGTTTGGTGTGTAATACATGAGACTTGCCAGAACTCCTGTATCTTGGAACATTCAACCCACATATGGATATAGGAAGCAGTGTCCTTGCACCCTCTCCAGCAGCTCATTGCGAGACTCCATACCATTTTTGATAGCAGAATGGGGGTAAGGTACCACCTATGTATAATTTTGATGAAATTTTTCCCTTGTGGCTGCTGACCTAGACTTAAATGAGGGCGAGGACCATATATGTGTCCATGTGGATTTCTGTATTGATAGTTTTAATTCCGGTTGCCAGAAAGAATGGACAGTCTGGCCCCTTCCATATGTGTATTCCAACAAATGACTGTATGTATATGCCACGATTTCTTTAGTATGAGCTGTAGTTTTGTTTGTTTGTTTTTACAAAAAGTCTCGTATTGGATAAGTGGTGGTGAGAATTCCCCAATAGAGCCTATTCTAGATTCAAAGGAGGTGAGTTGGTGCATTTGGAACCAAATTAGGTGTCTAGTTTGGAAGGACATTTTTAAAACATTAGGAGATTTAGGTTTTCCATCTGCAAATAGATAAAATGTCTTCCTGTTTCCAGGTTCTATCGGGGAGGTAATGACCATCTCTTGGAAAGCTTGGGTGTAAGAAGAAGGGTTTCAAGGGGAAAGGGTTGAAAGCAAGGACATGTCTCCGTTTATTCCAAATTGTGAGAGAATTATGAAGAAAGGGGTTGATTATTGCCTTAAGGTTGTGTTTTGTTGGCTGCTGAATTCTGTGAATTTTAGTCCAGAAAAGTAACATTTCCCAGGTGTGGTGTAGAATAGACCCTCAACAATTTGTACAAGACTGACAAACAGTGATGGGGATTTTAATGGTGCTGAAATACTCCCCCTCCTCCATGCAGCAACTTGTAACATTGTTGTGTACTTTTTTCTTATTAGTATTGTGACGTATGGGTCATGCAAAGAATCCAAGTATCATATTAGAAGCAAGGATTAATCATATTGAGCAGTGCAGTCATTACATCTTGATGTGTGATATTTGGAAGTTGTCGGGGATGATGTTGAGGTGTGGGATTCCAGTGAGTTTCCTTAGGACTAAAGCTTTCTTCATGTGGTGTGTGAAGCGGATGATGATGTCTCTGGGTATGGAGCTTCGATTAGGGACCTCATCGCACGGGTCCTGGGGAATGGGCCCAGTGCAGACAGAAGGGGACGGGAAGGGAACGAAACAGGGATATCACCTATTTTATTGCACAGTTCTTGAAAATAGCCTCCTGTGGGATAGATGGGGAATGGGACGGGGACTTCCAGTAGTGGCAGCGGCATTCTGGCATGCAGTAAAGTAGGTGATATCCCCATTCCGTTCCCTTCCCACCTCCTTCCATTCCGCACTGGGCCCATTCCCCAGGGCCCGTGCAATGAGGTCCTATGTATCCTTGAAGAGATCCTGTGCTATTATTCAATTTCGACATCTGTAAGTGGACGTCTGGACAGGTTGTGTTTAGCCAGTTAAGCAAAAAGGATATTATGTTGTTCTTCTCTGCTTGTTCTGCAATCCCACTCACCCAAATATGTACTCATGATGGATTGAGCTCCCATCATTAGTCCCAGCTTCTGCCAATTTAGCAGTTTGAAAGCATGCAAATGCAAGTTGATAAATAGGTACTCCTCTGCTGGGAAGGTAAACAGTGTTCTGTGCAGTCATGCTGGCCTCATGATCACAGAGTAGTTTCTGACAACACTGGCTCTTTGGCTTAGTAATAGAGATGAGCACTGCCCCCTATGGTTGGACACGACTTGACAATCTTGTCAACAGGGAATACTTTTACCTTTACACTCTCCCAACTTTTCTTGTTTCATGCATAAATGATCTCCTTACTTGTGGAAGTGCAGGAAAGGTGCCTTCTTCTCACCAATAGGAGATGGGAGGGAGGAAATGATGTGAAGGTCCATAACTTTCTCAAATTCTTTCACATGCTGGCTGTCCCATTGCTGTTGCTCACCACTGCATTCCTAGCGGATGTTTTTTTTTAAAAGGTAGGACAGAGAGATTCAGATGATTGCAGTCCTCACTGCCTCTTGCTTCTTGCAGCTCATTCAAAATAGTTCAGAGCAACCATTCATTTCCTTCTGTCCCCTCTTTGTGTTATCTTCTGCCTGACAGTGGATGGATGAACAGATGAGAGTATATTACTTTGCTCATTTAAACCCCCCTCCTACTCTTTAACTTTTTTTATTTGCATATCTATTCTTATATGCTGCTTGTATCCATTGAAAGAAACACTTTTTGTGTGGCTGCCAGCTAGGGATGTCTAAGGCTAGAGCCTTGTGTACTCTCACCTTAGCTTGTTCTTTTGGCAAGTTGCCTGCTTGATGTACTTCTAGGATTATAGCCACCCTCTGAGGTCTTTCATCCTGTTACACTTTCTCCAGTGTTTTTATAGTGAATCAGCATGAAAATACCAGAAAATTAAACTTTGGAGGAAATAACTAATTTGTCCTACATTTTTTTCTTTTTCTTTTTCTTGTTAAAAATTCTGCCATTAATTTAATATGGATTATGCTTATAAACAAATATGTTAAAGTTATATTTTAAATATATTGTCAACCTTCCCAACTTAATTACATAATGGAACATTTAGGATCTAGTTGTCTAAGCTATAAACATATATGTATTTTGATGGAATATAATACATTAGGATGCCATCCGTTATTTGTATTATTGAGATTAGTGTCTTGAAGTATCTGTGAATGCTAATTTTTGCTGTTTGTATGAGCTGGCCATGTGCCTTAAATAAAAGTCATTCATTCATTAATTTAATATCAAGATGAAAGATTTGTGTATCACTTAAGGCTGCAGTTATAAAGATTTTTTACTGCTCAATTAATCCCATTTACTACTGAGATAACAGATTTAGGTTTGCTTTCTTTCTTACTTACTTCTTACCTACTTAATCCAATATAATATATTATAGGGACAAATGTTTACCAGGAATACTGTTAACTATAAGCTGTTACAAATGGGCAGGGCTGGGGAGGGAAGCATTTTTTTCAACTTCAGCATTTAGATTTTGGTTGTATCTTTTATATACAATTCACTCATCTGCATTTTGATAAGGAAAAAAAGGTTGGCAAGTCATACACCCATCTTGACTCTGGATGTACCACTTGAGCATACCAGATGAGCAGAGCATTTCTCTCTACCACCTGGAGCTTTTGTACAAGTAACAGGCATGTTTATCCAAGGATAAAATGTTCACCATCACTAGAGAATGATGAATTATTTAGAAAAGCAGTAAATGATGTGAGAGGTCAGGTGGTTCCATGCAGTTATGCATCACTTTTCAAGAGCTGAAGGAGCAACAGAGAGAAAATATGTTTTAATTTACTCCTTTTCTAAAAATGAATGGAGAGTGACTGAAAGAAAGTCATGCTGTGTAATCTGTACTCTGTAATTCCCTTTAAGATGGTAGGAAGTTGTATCTGTGTACCAACCAGAGCATCATCATCATGTAGTTCAGCCTTCTGTAGAAACATGAAATTTACACCATGCCAGGAACTTCTATGACATCTGGTAAACCAGCCACAGTATACTGGCAGGATGGCTAAGACCCTAGATTTCAGAGATGGCACATTCATTGTCCAAATATTCCAGCTGAGAAGCCTATTTAGGACATTTCCACCAACAGCAGATGGTTGGATGGGTTGCCAGCAGCTTATTCCTCTATCATTAGGTCCCTCCTCTACATAATGCTGAATAAACACACATACACATTTGTAACAGCCATTATCCTACAATGTATACCATTTTGCAGAAAAAATTGTATAATGTACATATGTAGGCATCTGATAATATGCACATAGGAAAAGCCACAAAGAGCTCTCTCTTATCCCTCAGAATAGATGCCCAAGCTGACCACCTTTCATTTTATGAACCAGAGCTTGGAAAAGTTGTTTTGTTTGGATTATACTTCCCAGAATCTCTGAACCAGAATATCTGAATTAGTATTGAGCAGTGCAGTCATTACATCTTGATGTGTGACATTTGGAAGCTGTCAGTTATGATGTTGACTGAAATATTGAAGGACTGGAATGGTTCAAAACCGGAAAACCTCTACCAACCTCTGGCAAAGGACATGTTGGCTGCTGAATTCTGTGAATTTTAGTCCAGAAAAGTAACATTTCCCAGGTGTGGTGTAGAATAGACCCTCAACAATTTGTACAAGACCGACAAACAGTGATGGGGATTTTAATGGTGCTGAAATCCCCCCCCTCCTCCATGCAGCAGCTTGTAACATTGTTGTGTACTTTTTTCTTATTAGTATTGTGAAGTATGGGTCATGCAAAGAATTCAAGTATCATATTAGAAGCAAGGATTAATCATATTGAGCAGTGCAGTCATTACATCTTGATGTGTGACATTTGGAAGCTGTCAGGGATGATGTTGGCTGAAATATTGAAGGACTGGAATGGTACAAAACAGGAAAACCTCTACCATCCTTTGGGAAAGGGCATAGTGTACCCTGTGGGCAACTTGAGCTTGCCAAACATATTTTGCTGGGTTTATGTCAGTCATTTGGAGTGGTAATATGCACATTTTATTTCACATACATGCCTTCCAAATTTATTTATTTATTTGTGTGGGATCCAGCTCTCTATGTCTGTTATAAGTGGCAATTAATACCAATGAATCAAACTGTGATTCTAAAAAAGCAGGTTGATATTTTCATATTTTTGGTTTATCGCAAAATTCCTTACAACTCCAAAACAGCTGAATAACAGTTTATTGGTGACAATTTTAAGTGTTGCGAAGGTGCTGTGTTCACCAATTTTTAACTAAAAGTTTTTTTCTCTTTAAAAGGCCACAAGCATAATTATTTGAAATGGGCATATAACAAGTAATGGGCATATAACACACACAGGGAAGAAAACCAGTACAAAGTGAGATAGATGCCGTATTGTTTCTGTCCCGGCCTCCATAAATAGGAACGAAATTAAACCAAATGCAACTAGGAATGGACTGGATTGAAGCTTGTTTGAAGCAAAATTTCTTAATAAATAATCAGCAATACAGAAGTTAGAAAGAATAAAAGGGTTTCAGAAAGTCCATTCAGAAAGCAAGAGAAATGGATTAAGAAAGGATGGCTCTCTGATAAAGAAGAGCCAATGAACAAATGAAAGCAATACGTTCATTGTTGCATAGACCCAAGCAATAACTGCACAGACTCTGTAGGCATTGCTACTCCTAAGAAAGGGAGAGGGCTACTACAAGGAGTGAAAAAAACTGAAGCAATTTCTGCTATGTTCTATTAGACTTACATAGCTAGTAGGCAGTGAAGTAAACATGCAAGAAAGAGGTGTGCTAAGTCTACCTCCTTTTCTGCTGCTTTCGTTATTCTCTTACTCTGGATAGTGACTGCCTGAAGAGGAGATTCACTCTCCATGCCACCCAGAAGAATGACTGTGTAGGGTGGGGAGTGTGGTTCCAATTTATTTGTTCCCAGCTACTATATAAAGGAACTCCTTAGCAAGTTGCCAAATGTATTCCAAATTGTGTTTTGGTGTTCTGTCATTTGCAGGGAATCTGACTGCCTGAAAACATTACCCCTAAGAACCGTGTGTGTGTATGTGTGTGTGTGTGTGTGTGTGTGTGACACTTCTTTTGGTTTACAGCTATCAGATTTCTTTGCAAGCTTTCTTCTCTCATTTAGGTCCCCAATCAGGAAAAAAGCACATTCTGCCTGCAATTGGAACTATTCCATTGTACAGCCAAGAATTCAATTGCTTCTTTCACTGCCTTAAACGTGTGTGACAGCACACCTTTGGAATGAGTTACTTGAGTTTATTATGTTAAGCTTTTGTTGTTCCCATTAGATCAGTTTCTGTCACCTCTGGATAGCTCATGTTGTTGAAAGTAATGAATATATTTAATATAGTTACATACTCCTTGCCCCCCCCCCCGCTTATTAACATATTTATGACTGTTTTCCTATATTGAAATGACATATGGTTTTTAAAAATGTGTAATGGAGAAAGCAAGAATGATGCCCTGTTTAAAAGTTTAATTTCTTCACAATATGACTTCATTGATATCTGTGTGGACCTGAGTAATACTTTTCTGTTCCTGATGCCTGTTAAGAAGCTGAAAATCTAATTAACCTGTGGTCATTCTGGCAGCACAAGAAATGATCTGCTATTTGTGGAGGATTCCATATTTGAGTAGACCCTTGGTGGGATAAAGACTATATTGAATGCATTCATTCTCAACAGAATAAAATCTAACATTTTTATTACAGGGTAGGAATAATTATACCTGTGTCCCTCTATTGGCTGACGGTTCCAATGTCAGTTGGACAATGATTTCATTCCAGGTTTTGGCTTGTTATAAATGAGTTATCCAAGGTGCTGGACATATTTAGGAATAGGCTTCTTGGAATGCACATTTAATGCCTGGGGTAGAACCTGGAGTGGAGTGTGTCCCTCCATACCCATAGTGCATGAAATATGTATTTAATTTTGGAATGGGAAAAGTATTCCTTAGTGTACTAATGTGCTAAGAGCGCATAGACACCATGCTATTGTGTTTCTCTCCAGAAAGGAGGCAAAAATCTGCAGTGTTTTGTGGACTTTAATGGTATCTTAGGGGCTGTACAGACTGGCACTAGGCACGGTGAGGGCTGAGCATCCAGATGCTCCAAGCCTTCACTGCACTGCCTGGATACCATCTTGGCACAGGCCCATCTATACGGCACACACCATGATGACGCTCATCGTGTGCAGTGGCTTATAAGGGGTATCATCATGGTGTGCAAGCTTCCAGGCACTCCTTCCAGGACTTTGAAGTCCCAGAAGCGGGTTCTTTTTGTTCGCTCTGGAGGCCGCAGCATGTGGTTGCTGTGGTCCCCTTCTGGGGCAGAAATAGGTGTTGTGGAGCTGCCCGTATGTATAGTCCTTTTGTTAAAGAATACTTTCCAAGCCCAACATAATCATGGAAATTAAAATCTTCAGAAGAGGAAACCTGTGCACAGAAAGATACTATTCTAAGTGAAATTTTCTGGGAGAAACAAACATCTAATTACAACAGGCCCTACAGCTTTTTGATTATATACACAACAGAGGTTAGTGAAGAATTAAAATAAATGAAGTATTTATCTAGCTATAAAGAGATAAGAAACCCTAAATAAATTGCAGTCCTCAAGTCACTTTCACATGTTTTCTTCCTCCATCTCTTGGTGAATGTAACACTGGTTACATAGAGTAGATGATTAAACCGAGAGTCTGTGAACCTCTATAAGGCAATCCTATAATCACAAAAAGTCAACATGGGTTTCAGAGAAACAAGTCATGTCAGACAAATCTAATCTCTTTTTTTGATAAAATTACCAGCTTGGTAGATGAAGAGAATGCTGTGGATATAGTATACAGTGGACCTTCGCCTTACGCGGGGATCCATTCCGGATCCCTCCGCGTAAGGTGAATTCCGCCTATGCTCAAGCACCATTGTAAAGAATGGGGCTTGTTCACGGTGGCGTGGCGGCACGGCGGCGCGCAGGGCACAACGGGTGCGCATGCCCATTCAATTGAATGGGACGCGCTGCTCCTTCGCATATGCTCAAGCCGCGTAAGGCGCGCCCGCGTATGACGTGGGCATGCTGTATCTTGATTTCAGTAAGGCCTTTGACAAGGTTCTCCATGACATTCTTGTAAACAAGCTTGTAAAATGTGGACTAAACAAACTAACTGTTACATGGATTTGTAATTGGTTGACTGGCCAAACCCAAAGGGTGCTCAACAATGGCTCCTTTTCATCCTGGAGAGAAGTGACCAATGGGGTCCCACAAGGCTCTGTCCTGGGCCCAGTTCTATTCAACATCTTTATTAATGACTTGGATGACAGATTTGGGGGCATACTTATTAAATTTGCAGATGACACCAAATTAGGAGGAGTAGCTAATACCCCAGAAGACAAGATCAAAATTCAAAATGAATTCTAGACTAGAAAGCTGGGCCAAAGCTAACAAAATGAATTTCAACAGGGAGAAATGTAAGGTACTGCACTTAGGGCGGAAAAATGAAATGCACAGAAATAGGATGAGTGACACCTGGCTGAATGAAACTATGTGGGAAAGACACCTGGGAGTCCAACTAGACCACAAATGGAACATGAATAGTGTGATGCAGCAGCCAAAAAGGCCAATGCGATTTTAGACTGCATCAATAAAAGTATAGTGTCTAGATCAAGGGAAGCAATAGTGCCACTCTATTCTGCTTTGGTTAGGTTCCACCTGGAATATTGTGTCCATTTCTGGGCACCATAATTTAAAAATGATGTTGACAAACTGGAGCATGTCCAAAGGAGGATGACTAAAATGCACTTGGTCCAAATATATCTGAGGAAGTAGATTTAAGTCTACAAAAGTTTATGCTGCCAACTTCTTTCTTTCAGTTAGTCTCAAAGGTGCTGCAAGATCTCTCTACGTTCCAATATTCATCTATCTCTTTTGGGTCATGTCCTTCTACATGAAGAAGTGATGAAATAACAACCTATGCCCTTAGACCCTGCAGCTTCCTACTCAGAGCTTCATAATTCTCTGTCATATCATAAGTCTTCATAATTAGAAGATAGCACATAGAATCATAGAATCATAGAATCGTAGAGTTGGAAGAGACCACATGGGCCATCCAGTCCAACCCCCTGCCATGCAGGAAATCCAAATCAAAGCATCCCTGACAGATGGCCATCCAGCCTCTGTTTAAAGACCTCCAAGGAAGGAGACTCTATCAACCTCCGAGGGAGTGCATTCCACTGTCGAACAGCCCTTACTGTCAGGAAGTTCCTCCTAATGTTCAGGTGGAATCTCTTTTCCTGCAGCTTGCATCCATTGTTCCGGGTCCTGTTTTCTGGAGCAGCAGAAAACAAGCTTGCTCCCTCTTCAACATGACTTCCTTTCAAATATTTAAACAGGGCTATCATATCGCCTCTTAACCTTCTTTTCTCCAGCTCCCTAAGTCGTTCCTCATAGGGCATGGTTTCCAGAATGTCTTGAGACATTCTGTCAAGCCCACACACCATTTCTATTCCTCTCAGCAGGTAATCACCTACTGTTGCCAAACATCCCTTCATCCTTTGGGAGCCCTTTCATCCACAAAAACTGTCAACATGACCTCTCTGAGGACTATTGTCCATGTTCCTGTGCCTCACCATCACTGTTGAAGGAGAAAGCTTGGAATTCATTGCACAGCTCTAGACTCACAGCATAGTTCCTGACAGTTATGCTCCAGTGTGTGTTACATTCTTCTACACATCTAGGGATGAGGTTTAACAAAATGATATTATATCTGTCCAAGTCAAAAATTGTCCCAGTCAATAAGAAGGATTTCCATTTAGATATTGAGCAATTTAGGGTACTCTTCAACCTGGGCTTAGACTTGAATATTCACATCTCCACTGCTAATTCTGCTTTGTACAATTCTGAGGTGCTAGCTGGAAGTTTTTGATTTGGCTATGATGACTCTTGTCTTGAAAATGGTAATATGGATTGTGTGGGGATGCCTTTGAAATCTATTCAGAAGATTTGGTCTGTTCAGAATGCTCTAAACAGACTTCTTCTAATCATGGTGTCTCCCTTGCCAGGTAAGTATCTAAACAGGCTTCTTATGTGGATGGGATCTATGGCTCATGACCTTCTCTTTTTGTACCAACTACATTGTCTATCTTTTTGTTTCCAAGTGCAATTCAAGGTCAAAAACTGCTTGAGAACAGTTGAGAGATCCCATGTAGCTTTACCATAACTTTCCCTCTAAATATCCAGCTGAACAGCAAGCAAGAGGACCTTTCATACATCACACCACAGTCTTATAAACTCCCTCCCTAGGAAATCAAAATAGCTCTTTCATTACTAGTATTTGGGAGTGTACAATTCTAACTTTCATTTTAATTACACATTTGAATACTCCTATATCAGTTTAGATACTTTGGCATTATTTGTTATTATACTTTTTTTAAGTGTAGACCACTCTGTTCTCTTTAGGAACTAAGGGTGGAATACAAATAATTTTTAATAAGTAAGTAAATAAGTACATATAGTGTTCTAAAACAGCCAGTCTTCTCTTCCCTGTTATGTAGTAAAGCATGATACTTCATCCATCACTGCCATGGGCTAAAGCATATATTAGGATGTTGCCTCAAATAGTCAGGTAAGAGAAATATATTTTGCTTCCCATATGGGTGAGATGTCAATAAACTGACCGCTGGCCAGACTGCACTTCTTCTACTTCTTAGACACAATTTACTACTCGATAGAGTAAAAGACAATAAGATGGTTTGAATGAAGAATCTCCTTGTTATGGAATCATGCAAGATTTTTATTGCCTCATATATATCACAGTAGTGAGAATACCAGAAGAACAGTTGGCATATGAACAAAGACCTCTCTGCCCACTGAAACATTAATATTGAAGGGTAAAAATTCAGGAAAGCCAAAGGTTGCATGAGTAGCTGAAATGAATGAGCCAGACCTTTCAGAATTGATTTTCAAAATTAAACTTCAAATTGAAAAGTACAAAAAAGGGTAATGTTTTGCAACAGTGGAGATAGTCTTATGATGGGAGTATAGTTAGGGTATTTATGGTTTAACATTTCAATATAATAAGTAATAATATCATATTCTTGATTTGTTGCATTTTGTATAAGCAAATAAACAGAATAAAGTTGTGTATTTGTTGCAGTCATTTGCCTTAAGAAAGAAAGAAATGGCTTCAAATGGAACCTTTACAACACAACACTACTAGATTTACTATGCATCAAGGCCATAGGTGGCAGGATGGGCATGTGCCCTACTTTACAGAGGACAGACAACTATTTGAAGGCATCCTCTATTGTTTGGAGGGCTGTTCATTCAAAAATAATTTTACAGATTAAGAACCTTATGGCAAGAAAAGTGGTCCATCAGCTAAGCAGGCACACAAGACCCAAGTCACTATGTGGGATGTCGTGTATTCCTTTCCAGTTTATATGAATTATTTCTAAATGTATGTTAATTACTATGTGTAACTTAGTACATCCACTATCTTCTCTTATCATCTGTGTCTTCTCTACACTGTCTTTGTTTTTGGATGTGCATATTCTTGCCAGCAGAAAGCAGCCGCTTTTAAAGAGCTCAACTATATCTGTGAGAGTCTCTGCATGATGGAAAAAATTGGTGTACCCTCTCTCTTTCCACATGCAACTTCATATGGGGCAAATATATTCCTTGTAGATGTCCAGTTACAAAAGTGGCAATTCTTTCTTTTTCACCACTTAAAAGAATGAAATGTACAACAGGGAGTCAAGAAATGTTTTCCTCTTTACCAGGAATAGGTCTTTTGTGAAGCTAACGATCTCATTCATTATTCCATAATAGTGTGGACTGCAGGAAGGATAGTCATAATAGATAATTGCTGGGAAAGCCCATTTCCACTCTAGCCAATATGGGTGTTACAGCTAAACCCAGAGTGAGCAGGGGAGTCCATGCGAAGAAGTCCCTGCCAATCAATAAATCCTGGAGCATCAACCCTGTGAGTCCTGAATCCACTGAACTATTGTGTGTATCCCATTCTTCTACCATCTGAAAGATTTTGATGATCCACTGACTGACAGACTTCTTACATTGCCTACTATATCCCTTTGTCTGAGTGACTGATGTCAGAGCATATAAATAGTCTGACATTTGCATCAGAGAAAACTTAGGGCCTGTACAGATGGGCGTTTTGTGCCGGCCTGGGCCTGAACTAGGGTTACACAGGGGCCGAACCACAAGGCATCTGACTCCATCTTGGCCTCTGAAGGGGAGAGAGGATGGGCCAATGCCATCAGGCCTATCCTTAAGATACAGAGCCATCCATCTGTCCATCTGCTTTGGTCCAGGCCTCAGAGGGAGAGAAGAATGCTGGACCTGATCCCCTTCCCCTCAACCATTCCCTTCTCCTTCTGTGTCGTGTCTTCTTAGATTGTAAGCATGAAGGCAGGGAACCGTCTAATTAAATGATTTTATGTACAGTGCTGTGTAAATTTACAGCGCTATATAAATAAAGCTTAATAATAATAATAATAATAATAATAATAATAATAATATGCTCAGCACCCCTACTGTGCACCCTGGCCACCATCATGGTGCATGCCCATCCACATGGGGCATACCAAGATGACATCCGTGTGGCGCAGCGCTGTTTGAGTACTGCACGGACATCATCATGGCACACAAGCATGCCAATGGTGCCCCATGCACAGCCTAAAAAGAACCTGCCTCCTGGAGGCCACAGCGTTTAGTTGCTACAGACTCCATCCAGGGCAAAAAAGTATGGCGTCTTGCCTCCCCTTTCTCCCAATCTGTTCAGCCCCTTACTTATAAGTGCTCCTCTGAATCTACTCCCTTACTATCAGTTCATATTTCTGATAGGTACTCCAGAAGATTCATTTTTCTATGCTTAATTTCCAAAATACAAAATATTGTCTTTTTTCTGGAAAGAAGAGAAGTTTCTATGATGATGGGTATAGAAGATGAAGAAAATATTTTCCTTGGAGACTTTCTTTTGTAACACACCTATCAATAGTGGGAAAGTACTACTTGTAACTAGCTTGCATGCTGTGTTTCAGAGGCAGAAGTACAAAGTTCTTTGCATCAGCAACTTGTTCAGTCTTCCTCTATAACTAGCTCTCATACACTTAAACATCAGGCATCAGAAAGTATATACACTTAAACATCAGGCACGCTTTCAAAAATCTAACAGTTTTCTCTCTGAGAGAAATCAAAACCATTGGTCATTACGAGCATAAAAATTTAGTCATGCTAAATAAAAAGATTGCATGATTCAGGCAGAATTAAACATTTTAAAGCAAACTGGAGCAAATGGTTAAAGTCCCTTATTATGCACTGTGGTGGAAACTGACAATCCAGATTGCTGCACATAAGAAGTGGGAAATCCAGTTTTCCTGAAAAGTGGACTCTTTGGGGAGCCACACATGTTACCTTAATAATAGAGATGCCATGCAAACATCTATGAATGCTGCCAGTATTGCCAGTGACACCCAATTATAATCATATGGAAGGTACTCGCAAAGTTTAGCTTGGACTGTGATTTTAAACTAACAGTTTTCCAGTTTATGTTTTCACCAAGAGACCAGGGTTAATACAGTATGTAAGCTGACTACATATTGGAGCTCCTGAACTGGCTATGCTAGGTAACAGAACAGCCAAACTGAATCTCATTTCCACCTTTTTATTACCGAACAACATTTGGGAGGAAATGCTTAGGAGGAATTCATGCAGATACTAGCTATTAAAAAGAAATAAATAAAGCACACCTAAGGTGGAGGTTTGGTTTAATTAACATTTTCAAGGTTAGAACCCATTCAATGATTCATATACTTCCTAAGAAAAAAGGAAAGGAAGGAAGAAAGGAAGAAAGGGGAAAAAAAACCTGTTAATGAAACTAGGCTGTCAATCTAGACTTTGCTTTCTGCATCCCCCACCCTGTATAGTTGCTCCTCGTCTTTGACTCCCCAGGCACCAGGACAGAAGAAAACAAATAAAAGATGCATGAAGCTACCTGGTGAGGGGATACATTAAAAGCATCGCCACATGTTACTACTAACAAACTTGCTTTCATACAGGAATAGTCCCAAGAATATTTCACCCATATCCTATATTTCTGTTTCCCACATACAGTGCAACTAGCATAACGTTCCATTTTAAAGTTTTGTTTTTGTTGTGGGACAAAGGGCTAAGAATAATTCATGAAGTAGGACAAAGTGTATTTACAGTACAAGGAGATAAAAATCTTTTAAATTAGAACATTGCAGGATAATTATTTTTTTCTCATGGAAGTATTATTTCCAATACACAGAATCAAGCATGCTCTTTAGATTCGTAATGTCAATGCATGTATGTGCGGGTGGTTATGGGAACATAAGCCGACTATCTGGCCAGTAGCTCAAATCAAGACCTGGTTGACACATGGAGAGGGAGAAGCAATTGAGATTGGGAGTTATTGTGACAGGTATCAGTACTGACAACATCAAGTGGTGGGTCTGCCCTATTTTTAGACAGACTGAAGTGGCTGCCTCAGGTGGAAGATTCTGGGTGTCCTGAAAAAGGAGCAAATTGTTCCATTTGTTTTCTTATTGTGTTTTTACTACCAAGAAAATCAGATTGTTTTGGTGGGATTTTCTGTCTCATATGCAGAAATAACTTCTCTTTGGGTCCTAAGGACTGGCGTGTGGCTTTGGCCCGGCTTTTAGACTCTTAGGACACATACATCATTTAAACAGCATACCTCCAAAGTGACCCAAAGCAGCTTTATTTTGGCCTGTCTCTACAGGCCCTAAGTTTCCAAGGTGTGTAATGAACAAAGGGGGAAAAAAACACCTTTTCCCAGTTCTGTTTTTAACATTGCTTCTTATACTATATGTTTTCCAGCACTGATTCTGATATGTTTTAAACATATTTTATAATTTTAAAACATGGGTTAAATATGTAGGAATTGTAGTCTAGTCAAAGAAACTTTCCCCAGGGAAAAAAACGGTTTCCCAAACTCTGTTTTAATGGGTTGCTTGAATTAACCAGTGCCCCCACTGGCCCTATTTTCTTTTGTTCTTTTTTCTTCTTTCTGCCGGGGTTCTTGAATCCTCCTACAATGCACCTACAAAATCATCATCATGCTACAAATAATCACCAGATATTTTGGAGAGATGATGATGATACATCCCAAAATGCCATAGATACGAATATCTTATCAATGCATGTATACTCAGTCATAAACCCCGTTGAATTCAATGGAACTTACAACTTTAAAATGCCAAGAGTCAGACATGTCCTTGTTATATTTCAAAATGGCCAAGGTTTTCTTTGAAGGAGGCAGCAAAAAGAAAGAGATATGTGGGGGAGGAGGAGAAGATGATAGATGTAGCTCAACAGGAAGAAGGAGAAAGGATGAAAGAGACAAAGAGAGATGGAGAAATAGGAAGAGAACAAAAGAAGCAGGGGAATGAAGGAAAAAGAGGATGAACAAGAAGAAGTGTGTTATGTCTCACTTGGGGAGCCCTTTTTCGAGAATGGGAGCCCGAACAATATGATCTAACTGGAAGGATCTGTCTGCAAGAAGAACTTGAGGCTCAGGTTGACCTCTGGAAACACTGCAGGCTGAGGCAGCATCTTGGCCCTCAAGAGAGGATAAATCAGAAGTGGGGGACTCAGAAGACCCAAGGGGGGAAAAATGTCTGAAACTACAGGACATCAGGGTCTATTCAAGGTAAAGGGCAAGAACATGTTAGGAAACACCTCAGGAACAATCTGTCATTAGCAGCTGTGGCTGTGTGAGGGAATTTCCTAGCTGTCACTCTATAAAAACACGTTCAGCTTCAGCAGTCAGTGCTGGGAATTTGTTGTTTTGTCGGCCTGGTTCTCAGCATTCTTTGGATTGCAGCTTAGGTGACATCCTAGCAGTCTGACTTTGGCATGCTCCTTTGATTTCTCTTCTGGTTGCTCCTTGCTCTGATTGATGACACAGTTTTTTTTTTGGGGGGGGGGTTTGCTTTAAATTATATTGCTTGTACTAAATAGGTTTATTGACCCTAATCTGACGCTGACTTCCTCTATTTACACCCTTTTGCAGCTGCTTATGTGCCTGGTAGAATGGACCAGTAAGAAAACCAGCCAGTTTAACAGGAGTGGGAAACTGCCAGAGATCTGAGGCATTCATAAGAAACACAGATAGATGTAGGTGGTTCTGTGAATGAGCTGGACCAAAACCATTTAAGACTTTAAAGTTCAAAAAGATGATTTTAAACTGAGCCCAGGAACCAATGCAGATAGTACAAAAGTGGCATAAACGAATCATGAGCTGAGGGCGACTTAAGGGCAGTCAACAACAAAATCAAATCTAATCACCTCAACTCAACAATGGAATACTCTGCAGCTGTATTCTGTATCTGCTAAAGTTTCCAAGCGGTCATTCACACTATGAAATAATCTGGTGTGGCACCCAGGTTATTTCATGAGCATTCATATTTCCCCCAACTGCAGTCATTGCAATTTGTGGGGGGTAGGTGTGCCAAAAACCCCATTAGACTCTCACACAAACATCCCTATTCTTTCCCTCCCCTTTAATTTTAATCCAGATGCTCTCCACCTGGCTTCCGGGATGGAAGTCCTGGATCTCTTCACAGGTGTAAACACCCCTGACATATAATGCTATTCATCCTTCTTTCCTTTGTGGCCTATATCTATTTAATAGGTTATACCCCTCTATTACTACATTCCAATCATCTGACTCATCCCACCAGGTTTCAGTGATGCTTATTATATTGTATTTCCTTTGTCATGCTAGGATTCAAGTTCATCTTATTTATTTCTCATGCTCTTTGCATTAGTATAGAGATATCTAAGACCATGGGTCTGCTCCGTTAGCTGTCTGTGTAAAGTTTTCCCCTCCAACATTCGCTTTGTTCCCTATATAACAGTTTAACTATTATTTCCAGGCCTTGATGTACTCCTCTCTTCCAAAATGTCTCCCCACCCACATAACTCAGTTTAAAGCCCTCTTGATCAATTTTTTAAGACTATGGGCAAAAACATTTCTGCTAACTGGGCTGAGATGCAACCCATCTCTTGCAGATGTCCTCCCTCATGGAACTGCAGCCCATGATCCAAGAAACTAAATCATTCTCAGCGGCATCATTTGCGGAGCCAGTTGTTCACATCCACTATTTTCCTCTCTCTTCCTGGACCATGCTCTTCAAATGGGAGAAGAGATGAGATGACAACCTATGCATCCAGCTCTTTCAACTTCCTACTCTGATGTCTATGCCTTGCAGTATCATTGGTTCTCACGTGAACCAAAAGGAAGAGAGTAATGATCAGTAGGCTTGGCAAGTGTTGTCTGCCTCTCTGTTTCATCATGGATTTTTGCCCCAGGGAGATAACACACCTCCTGAGAGATCTTGTCAGGCTGACAAACCACTGCTTCTGTACACTTCACCCCACCACCACCATTACCACCACATGCCTCCTCTGAGGCTTGTCAGCAGCTGTTCCCTGCAGTGATACTTTCAGGGTCCTCTGCACTGTTCCTGAATGCTGTCCCTGCTGGTCTTTCTTGTCATCTCTGATAAGGGAGAGAACTTCAGATCGGTTCTGTAGCTGCAAGCTCCCAGAATGATCCCTGGTTTCCCTACTTCTGTGTGTGACATTCCTCCATCTATCTACCTCCTGTGTATGTGAAATGACCTTCTTCCCAGCAATGTTCTCTATGTGTCCCCCATCCAAGACCATCCATACCATTATGTCCAGGAGAACCTCTTGTAATATTTATTTATTTATTTACTTATACCCCACTCTTCAGCCAAGGCTATCAGAGTGGCTTACAAATTGTTAATTAGACATTTGCTCTGCTGAAGTGTTGATACCTGGGCGTCCAGCTGCTGGACCTTCTCTTCCAAGAAGGTTACTAACTTGCACTTGGTGCAGATGACGTTTCCCACATTCATAGGCAAGAAGACAAACATCCCACAACTATTGCATCAGCTCCCTCAGTGTCCATATCAAGAAGTCTTAAAAAGGCAATGAAACAGGAATGTGTTCTTCCCCCCAGAAAGTCCCCTGTTCAACAGCCACATAAAGGACCTCTCAAACACAGTTCCCAGCTCTCCTTCTGCTCTGTGTCTTATTTGACTGTGAAAATTTGTGCATCATTAGGCACACACCTCTGGCAGAAGTTATAAAGAACTAGGCTGCTAGCTCCATCCCCAGCAACTCACAGAAGTAACTCACAGAAGCCCCATGCCCCCAGCACCAATCATACTCTCTTAAGTTTAACAAAAAATTAAAAACTCATCCAGTCAAAACTGCTACTCAGAAACAGCTTTCCCTCTTCTCCCTGTGCAGGGATAGTACTATAGGTTTGGCAACCAAAACAGAAATAGTAAGAACATGAAATTGCTTTACTTATACAATGCTTGTCTGACTTGACGGTTTTGTTATCTGAGATAAACCTGTACTTGTGTTAAGATAACCAGGATGTAACAAAGAGAGCCAATGTGGCCTAGTGGTTTGAGCACTGGACTAGGACTCTATGAAGAAATAATAATAAATAAAATGTTTATTGATACTCTGCTTTTTGTTACAACAATCAAAATGGCTTACAACAGTTAAAATACTACATCCATATATACAAAGTATCTCCACCCTTAAAAAAGATTAAACAATATAAGATTTAAAATTATATAACTATTAAAAACCAATAACAGTGGCAGACTCATCACATATATGTGGGGGACTCACCACATGACCAAGTAATTTATTCTAGAAAAGCCTGCCAGAAGAGATCTGTCTTGACAGCTTTCTCGAAGCTATCTAAGTTGGTGATTTGATGGATCTTGTCTGGCAGGCCGTTCCACAGGTTGGGAGCGGTTGCAGGGAAGGTCCTCTGGGAAGTCACAGTCAGTCTGGTTTTTTTAGGTTGCAATAAATTCTTCCCAGAGGACCTGATGGGGACGGATTATATGGATGTAGCCGATCCCTTAGATAAGTTGGGCCCAAGCCATGTAGGGCTTTAAAGGTAATAACCAACACCTTGTACTGTGCCTGGAACCGTCTATTATCCCCTCTGTTGTAAGCCGCCTGGATTCCCAGTGATTGGGCGGCATATAAATAAATCCTATTATTATTATTATTATTATTATTATTATTATTATTATTATTACATGGCTTGGGCCCAGCTTACCTGAGGGAACGCCTCTTCCCATGCAATCCATCCCACACTTTCAGACCCTCTGGGAAGAACCTACTGCAGTTAGAGAGAACTAGACTGAAAATGATTTCCCACAGGATGTTCTCTATTGCCGCTCCAAAAATCTGGAATGACCTGCTGGATGAGATCCGCCTTATAACATCTTTGGAGGCCTTTAAGAAGGCAATAAAAACAGATCTCTTCTGGCAGGCATTCCCAAACTGATCTCCTCAGAATTTTTACTCTCCATTTGTTTACCTGTACCTACCAGAACTTTTATCTTGATGTATTTTATTAACCATTCTATTAGGAACTGTTTTTTTAATGGTATTTTAGGGTGGGAGGGAGATAGGGGAACTAGGATCTAATAAGTACTGTTAGGCTTTTATCTATTGATATTTATGTTTGATTTTATTGTTCTTGTTTGCTGTTACCCACCTCAATCCAATATAGGGAGAGGTGGGATACAAATGATGATGATGATGATGATTAGGCAGCCAGTGGAGTGACTTTAGTATTGGTGTTATATGGTCACTCCTGGATGTTCCAGTGATCAACCTGGCTGCCATATTCTGTACCAGTTGAAGTTTTTGGACTAGTCATAAGGGTAGCCGCATGTAGAGCGCATTGCAAAAATAAAGTCTTGAAGTTATCAGTGCATGTACTACAGTTTTGTGTACTAAAGTTTCAAGGTCTCCCGGTTCCAGGAAAGGGTGCAGCTGACGTACTAGCCGAAGCTGATAATAGGCGCTCTTGACCGTCGCATTCACCTGATTTCTCATGTGAAGTGACAAATCAAAGAAGCACTCCCAGACACAAAGAACACAGTCCTTTGAGGAGAGCATGAACCCCTCTAGGATTGGAAGTTGCAACCCGATACCTGGTTTGGGCCCCCCGATTGTGAGTACCTCCGTTTTGTCTGGAGTCAGCTTGAGCTTGTTTTCCTTCATCCAGTCCATTACTACCTCAAGACACTGATTGAGAGGAGAAATGCCATCTAGCATCGCCGATGCCCAAGACTTGGAGAAATATAATTAGGTGTCATCAACGTACTGATAACGCCCCACCTGGAAAACCAGGGTGATTCCTCGCTTGGCCATGAAATCCAATGGGAAAGCTACATTCTCTCAGCTTCACAGAGAGACAAAGGAAAACCTCATCTGAGTAAATCTTGCCATGAAAACCCTGTGATAGGTTTGCTTTCGGGTTGCCATAAGTCAGAAACAACCTGAAGGCAAACAACAACAACAACAACAACAACAACAACAATGTTATATATTTAAAAGCAATGTAACAAATAAGAGATTGTATTGGCATAATGAGTAACAGTTTCCAGTTACTTTGAAACATTGCTTTAAAAGACATTTTAAGAGGTATTTTAACAAGTTTTTTTTTCTTGTTTTATGTCATTCTGTTGACAGTCTCACTGAAGAAGTGACAAGAAGCACAATAAAGAATGTGATGAGCTAACATTTTCCATCATCATACTGAGTAACAACAAGGAGTTACTTTTTTAAACACTTCAATGAGCAATAGAAGAACTGCTTTTGTAACTTTCCAAGCTCTCATGTTGTGGATGGGAATGATTCATGATTTTCAAATGGAATGCTTGGAGACCAAGGTTAGGTGAAGGACTGGAATGAACCTTCTGTTGCGTTTATTAGCAAAATGTCAAGTGGAGGGTGTTTCTTAAGACTAATATCCCACAATATATTTTTAAAAAATCTTGACTACTTCACAAGTCAAACAATTTCCCCATGTGCTTTATTTGAAAACAGAATATACTAATCCAAGGATTTGGTGAGTTCAAGGGCCATTGAACACAATAAACCTTCTCAGTGCATCACAATTATGGAAACACCTGTGCTAAGTAACTTTCTGCTGCTCCACTGTGAGAATGCACAGTGTTCAATAGCCCTCAAAATTTCTCATTTCTTCCCTGTGGTGAGGTAGTTTAGTACTTCCATATTGGACTGCAATATAAAACATTGGAGGTCATTAGTTCAATACCTCTGAAAGCCCTCCCACTTTTAAACACTGCCTGCAAGGCATGTTTGTGCCTCTTTACTTATCAATGTCTGCTCCTTTGTTGCCACTCTACTCTTTTGGCACATTTGAAAAACTGACAGAAAATAGGCAGTAAAGATCCTATTGATGTTCTCTGCTTATAAAAATACACAAGGCATGAAATGTCAGGGTAAAACTCCAAAGAGGGAATAAAACAGTGAATGTCACACATGCTCTGAGTATGAAATTACAAGACATTTCTGAAATGCAGAGAACTATCAATTCTCTGTTCAGTACTGGGAGCTAAAGATGCATCACTGACAATCTCATGTGAGCATCTGGTGCTCTGCTGGACTCCATTCCCTTAGCTGACCTGTCTGCTTCTGGGCAGAGTCAATATGTTTATCACAAGTCCCACATACTCACACACTTCATGGCACTTCACACACGTTTACTATAGGGACAGACATGGTGCCATCTTGAGAAGACAGGGCTGATTTATGCCTTGCCAAGCTGAACATTACCCACTGGTCAAGTATGGCACCTACCAGTTCTATAATAAATCTCCTGCGTTTATTTGGTTGGCTGCCTGGAGACTGTAAATATGGGAGGAGAGCATTTCTACTAGACCTCTGACTGCTAAATTATTTGTAGCTCAACAAGTTACATTTCTCCCCAATTGCTCATCCTGAAACTGAGCTTCTTCTAGTTACATCCAATTGGGACTAATGAGGATAGGGAGAGGCTTTCTGGAATGAGAGCTGGTTGTGTTCCTGTTTGGATGATTCAGTCTAAAAAATTGTGCTAGTGGACTTGTTCAGCCTCATGGAGACTCCATTTTTGATGTCCTTCAGGTCTTTATCCTTGCTTTTTAAGGCTCTTTGCTTTTTAAGGAACCTTGCTGATAGATACTGCCCAAAGAGATTGAGAGAAATGTCATTAATATGTAGCTGATACTCAGGTCTATTTCTTGTTTTCATTAAAAAGCAGGTGAACCAGTGCCTATCCTGACCTGGTGTTTGGACTCAATATTGAGTTGGATAAATGACAGTACTGAGGACTCAGGCCCAGGACATACTGCCCCAAAAGGGCGGGCAGGAGGTGGCCGGTTTTCCTTGGAGGGACGCTGCAGCAGCCAAACTGTGTGGCATCCCTCCGCCCCAAAAAGAACTCGGGGAAAAAAACAGGTTCTTTTAGGAGTACGTGCCCAACATCACGAGTGTGCCATTAGTGCACTGTAGCACATCAGTGATGCAAGTGCAGCACAGCAACATACGGACACTGCACAGTGCTTGCGTCATGGATGCGTGCTCTGTGTGGGTGGGGCCGCACAGTCAGGCAATCCTAGGATTTGTGTGTGTGTGGTTGCTGTGCACTCCTGAACCCTAGAATCGGCCCAAGGATATCGCTTCACAGAGGTATGTACCAGGTCTCAGTCCAGACAGGATAGCTATTAATAGATTTGCCCAATTAAATGGTGATCAGATTGTATCTTATCTATCACTCATCCAAAGATTAATGGGGACTATCCAACCATAGCAAAAGATGTTTTTAAGAGTATTTATTTGCAGTCATGGCAACAGATTCTGCTGTGCCCCCGACTCAGCCCTCTCAAAACCAAGCTAGAAATGACATCAGTCATACAATTTGTTGTTTTGTGAATGTTTTCTTTTAAAGTCAAGAAGAACCATAAAGAACCAGATCAGGACAATGATGGTGTTTTAATGCTTTGCCTTCAATCCAGGCTACCTCTCACCTCCTAGTTCTATTGTGCATTTTTCTTCCAATGCAGCAGCAATAATCTTCTTGTTCTTCTTCTTGTTCTACTTCTTTTTCCTCCTCCTCCTCCTCCTCCTCCTCTTCCTCATTTATATTCTGCCTTTCCCCAAACAATGGTATTCAAGACAGCTTAAAAATTATTAATCAAAGTGGCAGGGACCCCAATATGGAACAGGAATACAGCAAACAGGGTGCTGAAGGGGATGTACAGAGGGCAATCACAAATAGTGATCTGGTCAAAGACACAACATAACTCAAACATATGGGAAGTTAAGCAACACACATGTTCAAACACATAATCAATGTCTGAAATTCTACTGTACATTTTATGGGGACATGGAATGAGGAAGCATGAGCCAAGAGAGGCTAGACATAGTAAAACAAGAAATGGAACTTATAAGCGTAGTAATACTAGGGGTGAGTAAGCTAAAATGGACATGACTGGGACATTTTAAGTAAGATAACTACACGATGTTATACTCAGGAAATTAAAAGACAAGAAGAAATGGGTGGCATTAGTAATGAAAAGAGATCATGCCAGATCAGGCAAACGATATAATACAAATTCAGATTGAATCATCCCAATAAGACTTCAGGGAAAACCGATAAGCATCACGATAATATGCACCAACCACAAAGGCATAGGAAGATGAAATTGAGAGATTCTCCAGTGGAGTCCAGGAAGAAATTGACAAACTAAAATAGAATTTCTTGTTAATCATAGGTGACTGGAATGCTAAAATAGGGTGCAGAGAAAAATCAAACACTGTAGTAAGATTCTGTCTAGGATCAAGAAATAAACCAGGGGAGTGACTGATAGAATTAATAAATAATAAAGGGTATTTGTTTGCAGTCATGGCAACAGATTCTGCTGTGCCCCCTACTTAGCCCTCTCAAAACCAAGCTAGAAATAACATCAGTCATACAATTTGTTGCTTTGTGAATGTTTTCTTTTAAAGTCAAGAAGAACCATAAAGACCCAGATCAGGACAATGATGGTGTTTTAATGACAAAAGTTATATTTTGGATTACCCCAGTGGATTTCGACCCAGGAAGCTTTTTTTGGAAAGGAAGAGTTAAGGACTGAATGGATAAGATATAAAGATATATTAAGACCAAGTACAGATGGTAGGATGATAATAATAAAACATGAAGAATTGCGTAAAATTGGTATTAAGTTAAGTTGGTTTGGTTACATGCAAATAGCACGGAAAGCAAAGGAAGACATGAAGGAAAAAACATACAAAAGGGAACCAAATGAGTTCGATAAACTGTTTTGGGGAATAGATAAAGACAAGATATCAAAAATCTATAAGTTACTTCTAAATAGAGAATACGAGCAAGAAATAATTACTAACAATATGAACAAATGGGCCCAAGAATTGGGGTGCACTATTTCTTTAGAAGATTGGGAGAACGCGTGGGAGAAGACTAATAAGTTTATGGCATCACAAGATTTGAAAGAAAATTACCTAAAGGTTGCAAACCATTGGTATTATACTCCGTATAAGATTGCAAAAATTTATAAGTTGAGCAATAATACTTTTTGGAAATGCCAGAAAAGAATAGGAAATTATTTGCATATGTGGTGGGCCTGCCCAAAAGTTATGAAGTACTGGCAGAAAGTGCACAGTAAAATGCAGGAGATATTTAAGGTCAGTTTTCCATGCAGGCCAGAACTATTTCTATTAAACATGACTTCTTTCTTAGGGGGGTCTCTGGAACATAGATTTTGGAGAATCTTTTTATACCTAATTACAGCGGCCAGAATACTTCTGGCAAAAAATTGGAAGAATAAAAATGTACCTGAAATAGAGGATTGGTTATATAAAGCAATAGAAATGAAAGAATTAGATAAATTAATGATGTTGATTAAGGATAATAAAAACAAAGGAAAAAAACTAAAAAACTGGGAACCAATAGAAAAGTATTGGTTTAAGAAATGTAACTTAAAGGGAAAATGGATATAGAAGCAGAGAACTGACGTGAAGTCGGATAATCATGCAGGGAAAGCATGGAGTCAAACTAAACGTATATCTTTTGATTAAATAATATGTATAGATATTATAATCTGGAAAAAAGACAATTACTGTTTTGTATGTATACTCTTACTTATTGTTTAATAGATGGTGATGAAAGATGCATAGAGGAAAAATTCAATAAAGATATTCATTTAAAAAAAAAAAGAATTCTGTAGGGCTAACAATTCACTGCAAACATCTTCTTTATGCATCCAGAGAGGAGATTGTACACAAGGACATCACCAAATGGGCAATAACAATCAGATAGATTAAATAATTGGAAACAGCAGATGGAGAAGCTTCATTCTCATTGCAAAAACAAGACCAGGCATTGTCTGTGGCACAGATCATGAACTACTTATATTAAAAAAAAAATTAGAATAAAGCAGAAGAAGAACACAAATCAGTCATGGAAAGCTAAAGTAGGGAGCAGAAAAGAATCATTATGAAATACAATCTGAAGAATATCCCAATAGAATTTGCAGACAAACAGTAAAATAGATTTATGTTATAAAGCACAATTGATCACAAACCAGAAAAACTATGGTCAAAATCCAGGGATGTAATCAAGGAGGAATGCAGAAAGACAATATCTGTGGCCAAAAAGAAAGAAGAAACAATGGATGACAGACAAAATGCTTCAAGCAGTAAAGGAAAGATGAGAAGCAAAACAAAAGGGAGACAGGAATAGAAATATGACCATTAAGAAATTGTTCAATGACAAGGGCACAAGGATAAAGAGAATTACTATAATAATGCAGAGAAATAGTTCACAGCAAAAAAAGAAGAATGGGAGACCTCTTCAACAAGATCCATGAATTCAAAGGGAAATGTAAATCAAAAGTGGGATGCCCTACAATCAGAAGAGGAACAGTGCATGACCAAGTTGAAATAAAAAAGAAGATGGAAGCAACACACAGAAGAGCTATAAGAAAGAGATGAAAAGATGAATGATGCATGGGAAGAAGAAACATAGGAGAATGAAATCCAGATTTTGGGAAGTGAAATGAAAGCTCATTCAAAACAAATGGGAAGAATAAATCACCAGGAACAGATGACATTCCAATAGTACTGCTACAATACACACAAACAGAATCAACTTTACTTCTAACTAAAATCTGCCCACAAATATGGAGAACAACTCAGTAGCCCACAGATTGGAAATGGTTAATTTATATTTCCATGCACAAAAAAGTAGAAACTAAAGATTGTAGTAACTACTGTAAGCATCCAGACATCCCCAGCTATAGTTTGATATACACAAGCATGAGCGGACACAGTTGTGATGGTATATAAAGCATTGGAATAGGTGAATGACATGTAGACCAAACCACATGGAAAGGTATGAAGCACCATTGATCAAAATCAAACCCTCTCATCTTTCAAATATCAAAACAAAGTTTCCACTTTGGAAACCTTCTCAGATTTCTTTGTGGGGCAATCAAACTTTTGGTTTCCCACAGAACCTTTACAGATTAGGGTTGGCTCAAAGGTATAAATACCCCCCCCCCCCCTGGGCAAAGGTGCTTGGGAATTGTAGTCTGATTCGATGGCAATCCAAGGGTGACCAAGATGTGCGTTTCATACCAGTCAAATTTGAATTGAATGCAACTTTGCAGTGCAACAGGATTTGTAAATTCTATATTTCCCCAAATTTACACATCTCTCAGTTGACCCTGGATTGGGTTTGAATTGACTCAACATTGACTTTGATTACGTGTGATAACCTCTCGCGCAAAAACATGAAATCCCATGATTGTTTCCAGATTCATACTGCATTGACCTTCCAATTTCCCCCATGTGATAACGTCCCATGAGTAAAGGTTGACAAAAAGGCAGTTAACAACAAAATAAAGAACCCCTTAAAACAAAAGAATGGGACAAAAGTAAGTTGATAGGGGATGAATAGGAAGACAACCTGCTATTTGGCCTCTTCTGCTGTTCTTAACATCATGACATTCTAATATTTGGAGAGAAGAATGCTTACTGGGAGAAGCAAGTGGGGGTATGTGTGTTCTAACATCTAAAGCAACATTAGCAATGCAAACTCCTTATTGGCATGCAGCTTAGCACAGAAGCATTCATGAGGAGAATAACCATTGCCCAGACATTCTCACGAACAAGAGCAGAAAAAATATGTATGAATGTGTGTGCCCAAGCAAATAAATGGGTTCTGAACATGAGCGAGTAACAGAGCAGTTGGTGCCTGGCAAATATGAAGCAAATCAGAACACTTTCCACCTTACTGGTAGGTTTAATAAAATTAGGTGTTTTCAGAACTCTCTCTCTCTCTCCCTCTCCGTGCTTTTTTTTAAAGACAAAAGCATTTCCAGATTTTATATTTGTGAGGAATTCTATGATGGAATTATAAAAATAAAAACATAAAGGAGCAGATGCAGATTCAAAAGTACTGTATATCATTAATTTTTGTTTAGTGTGAAAATTGCATAAACATTGAAGAGGAATTATATGTAAATGTGTTCTAAATGGTGGTGCATAATGAAAGCCATAGAATTATATTGGCATGGCATTAAAAAAAACAACAACAGCTCAACTATTTAAGCTAGAATATTGCAACTAATGCTATTGATCATTACAGTCCACAGCTGGACATACATCAGTAAATCTAGCAAGTCAGTTCATGCTATTGTGTCTTCAAAGTGCCATAAAGTGGAGACTTTCTAGGTGATGAAGTCCCTGGTCTTTTGTTGTTGTTAACTGCTGTCAAGTTGACTTCAGCTTATGGAGACCCCATGAATGAGAGACCTCCAAATAACCCTGTCATCAACAGACCTGCTCAGGTCTTACAGATTCAGGGCTGTGGTTTCCTTGACTGTGTCTATACATCTCCTTTTCCTAAGACCTTTTACCTTACCAAGCATTATTGTCTTTTCTAGTGAGTCACATATACTTATGATATGGCCAAATTATGACAGGCTGTTGAGTCATCTTGGCTTTTAAGGAGAGTTCAGGCTTGATTTGCTCTAGGACCCATTTATTTGTCTTTTTAGTAGTCCACAGTATTGGCACAACTCTTTACCAGCACCACATTTCAAATGTTGATTTTCTTTCTATCAGCTTTCTTTATTGCCTAGCTGCACACAACTATACATAGAAATGGGAAATATGATGGCATGGATCATACTAACTTTAATATTCAATGATATATCTTTTCACTTCATGAACTTTTCTAATTTCTTTATGGCTGCCCTTCTAAGTCCTAGTCTTCCTCTGATTTCTTGACTGCAATCTCCATTTTGATTAATTACTGAACCAAGGTATAGAAAGTTTTGTACTACAGTGAGCCTGTGCCATATGTGGGCTTCACTTCCACGGCTTTCAGCATACACTGAAGCCACAGGACAATTTAGTGAATGGTGCGTGCACCGTGCCATGCCACATGTACACGGCCCCTTATTTTCAATGGGGTGTGAGCATATGCGATTTCCCCCTTATGTGGGGGGATGGAATGGATCCCCCTTGTAAGGGAAAAGACTACTGTATTTCAAAGTCTTCATCACCTACTTTACAGTTATGTAAATCATCTCTGATCATTATTTTTGTTTTCTTAATGTTCAGTTGTAAACCTGCCTTTGCACTTTCTTATTAACTATTCCAAATCTTTGTTATTTTCTGCTAATTGTACAGTTAACCCTCTGCGTCCACAGATTCTTTATCCATGGATTCAATCATCCACGGGTTGAATATATATATATATATATATATATATATATATATATTCCAAAAATAAACCTTGATTTTGCCCTTTTATATAAGGGATGCATTTCACTATGCCACTGTATTAAATGGTACTTGAACATCCATGGATTTTGGTATGCACATGGATCCTGGAACCAAAACCCAGCAGATACCAAGGGCCCACTGTATAGAGTGATCTGCATATCTTAAATAGTTAATGTTTCCTCTTCTAATTTTCAAACCTTCTTCCTCTTTCTCAAACATTGTGTGTGTGTGTGTGTGTGTGTGTGTGTGTGTGTGTATTCATTGTATAAATTAAACAAATAGGGTAATAAAATGCCCCCTTGCCAATTGGATACCATTTTGTTTCTTCATACTGAGTAAGTAGATAGGAATGGAGAAAAGAATGGAAACTCTGAAGCTTAATGGCAATAGTCACCATGCTAGTGGATGGCAGACAGCAGGAAAAAGGCTACATTTTGGATTGCTATTTATACCTTTAAGCCAAACCTAACAGTAGCCTCTTGTCTTGAGTACAGGTTATACATCAGGGCAATCAAATGTTGTTGCATACACTATTCTTTAAGAGTGCTATATTGCTTTGCAATAATCTATAAAACATAAGTGTAGTTGACCTTAATTTGCACAATGAATGAGGCATCTCTGCTGTGCTGAATTTATCACACCTTCACTTTGGTGTGTCATTGTTGAGAACCTCAGAGGTTTCTGGACTGTTCATGTGAAGAGATAATATATGGGAAGGTAGTTAGGCTATGCCATGGCTGAGCAGACATTAAATTTTGCAATAAATAAATAAAAATGAATACCCTTAAAACTAACATTTCTTTTACACTTATGTATGTTTCTTAAAATAAATTTAAGCATGCAGTTCCTGTGAAATTCTATCATTTCCGTAACTGAAATAAATTATTCTTGAGCATTCTCAAAAGACTTGTAAAGAATTGCACTGTGAATAGACAAAATTCTACTGAAACTCATACATGAGATACTAACAAAGATTGGATGTTATTGCATGCTACCTGCCATCACAGATGGTAGGTGCTGGATGTAGAAAAGCAAATTAACAGAATTCTGACACATCAAGAGAAGGTTTGGAGTACATTAACCAGCAACATTAGGAGAGCAGAAGGTTGAGAACTTGTTGGAGGAGGTTTGGAATGAAGTACTCAGTTTGTCTGAAAATCCCGTGATTTTGGTCCCCCTCCCCCAACAGCAATTCATCAGGATCATCTTATGTCATATATTTGAAGTTGTAAAAATAAGGGGGGGAAATGCTTCTGGACTCCAGGGATTCACAGCAGAAAATGACACAGAAGCTAGCCTTTCCTGTCAGTCTGAAGGAGTGAAAGGTTTTCCTTGACATTATATATTTTTCTCTCAGTTAACTTCTGTCTGGTATCTCTTTCTGTGGATTTTTTGTGTGAAACCATGGCATTTGGATGTAATCAAGAGGTTCCACCTCCACTTGACATTTATTGACCAGGGTGACAATAAGGAATCCCAGAACCGTTTTTAAGGGAGGGGGGCTCAACACTGGCAGGAAATTCATTACAGTTGGCCCTTCTTATACACAGATTTCTTATACATGGATTCATGCATCCATGGTTTGAAAATGTTCAAAAAAAAAGTATACACTTCAAATATCAAACCTTGATTTTCCATTTTTTTATAAGGGGCACCATTTTGCTATGTCATTATATTTAATGGGACTTGAGCATCCATGGATTTTGTTATCCACGGGGGATCTTGGAACCAAACCCCAGCAGATAACAAAGGTCCACTGTACCAATTTTGCCAACTTGCAGATGCATTTTAACCAAAAAAGAAAACATTAAGAGCTTTGGAAGAGTCATCTTAGAGATAACAGAATCACACACCTAATGCTCTAAAAAGGAAAGGAAAGAAGTAAAACATGTTTCTCTACCAAATGTGAGGTATAGAGAATCTCCTGGTACAAAACTTGAAATTAGGGGTGTATAATAAAACAACTTGACCAAGGCAGTGGTTCCCCAACTTCTTACCCTTGTGACCCCTTTTACATCTACAGGCAGACATTGTGCAGTCCCCACACAATGTAGTATATGCATAACAATATTTTGTTTGCTTAGCATGCATATTTTCATTTTTACATTGATGTATATGCATATTTTGATATTTTATAAGGACATAGCATCATTAAAATTAGAACAGTTTTATTTAAATAAATTCAATACTTAACACATATATAAATTTTACATGTATTGTCTCATACACAGCCACACTCATATACACCAGTGCTCACAGTTATGTACTCACTTAGTCATGTTTGTGAATTCTTTTTTTCACTCATACACATACTCTTTCTCTCACAGTCACACATGTGTATATATGAGTATACACAGGTGCATATACAACTATGTAAAAAAGAGATGAAGAGTCTAACTGTGTGTGACAGAATTTGTCTATGAGACTATGTGTGAATAAGGATGAGAGAGTCAGAAAAATAGCATCACTGAGTGTGTGTGTGTGTGTGAGAGAGAGAATTAGTGTACGAAAGAAATTCACTCACACACGAAAGGAAATACTGAGGGTGTGCAATACAATTAATGTGTGTGTGACTGTGTGAGAGGAAGAACGTCACTGTGTATGTATGAGAGAGAAATTTAGCATGTGAGAAAGTCTGAGAATGGGTGTGAATCAGTGTCTGTGAGGGAGGGAGAGAGACCATGATATGAGAGCCACCAACCTGATCTTTTAATGTGGAAATGCTATGGATTGGATGTGGGATCTGGGGCTTCTCCATGCTCTGCCACTGACCGTGCTCCCGTCCTTAAGGTTGGAACAAAAAGGAGCCAGGGATAAATAAGCTTATCGCATAGGCCCTGGAATGGGCCTGTTATGTTACAAAATGGGCTGTGATGGAAATGGGAGGTGGCATAAAATGCATCTTACCACACAGGAGAACGCCAACGCTGCTGCCGCCAGAAGTTCCCATCGCATTCTGGATGCGTCCCAGAGGGGTTGATTTTCAGGAACGCTTCTAAACCGTCCCTGAAAATTACCTCCTGGGGAATGCATCCAGAATTGAATGAGAACTTCCGGCAACAGCAGCGGTGTTCTCCTGTGTGGTAAGATGCGTTCTATGCTGCCTCCCATTCCTATCATGCCCCATTTTGTAATGTGACAGGCCTGTTCCAGGGCCTGTGCAATAAGCTCTAAAGAGTCAGGGTAGCACTGGTTAACCCCTGTGTTCATGGCTCACCTTGGGAGATGGCTGTGCAGTCAAGAAGATTTCAACCGACTTTCATGCCTGTTCGCTCTGGCCCATAGGCAAGGTTTCCATAGTCTTCCTCTGAGACTGAAAAGTTGCAACCTGCCAAACCCAGTGGGTTTCCGTGGCAGAGCAGGGATTTGAACCATGCTCTCCCAGAGTTCTAAATCAATAGTTAAACCACGACATCATGTTGGCTCCCAATTATCCCTCAGCCACAGCCTAGAGCAGTGATGGCGAACCTATGGCACATGTGCCAGAGGTGGCACTCAGAGCCCTCTCTGTGGGCACACATGCTGTCGCCCTAGCACAGAGTTTGCCAGAGTTTCTTACTAGAAAGCCAGAGGGACATGGCACTTTGCAGTAAATAAGTGGGGTCTGGGTTGCAGTTTGGGCACTCGGTCTGTAAAAGGTTCACCATCACTGGCCTAGAGAAACTGCTTTGGAGGGTAGCAAACAAGTTCACTGAATGTTAGGCAAAAAGCAACTGGCCTCCTACTTTTGTCATCTGCTACCCAAAGCAGTGCATTTTATGGAGACATGGCAAGGAAATGCTCTTCCATTAGCAGCCTAGTCTGTGCTGAAATTGACCGACTTCCATGTCAAGTTAGATCTTGGCCACTCACCCAAGCGTTGCCCAGTGCCCTAGCTTACATCCGACCTGTTTAGCTATGGGCCTTTGTCCTCTATTTTGACGTAGTCTCTGGAATTGTTTTAAATGGTTTTACAATTGTTTCAAGTTGTTTTTATTGTCTGTGCTCCACCCTGAGATCTCCAGATATAGGGTGGGATATAAATATTTAAACAAACAAATGGAAATGGACTAGGCATTAACTTGAAACATTTTTAGTTTTTCCGTGTTGCTTTTAATGCAGTCTTTGTTCCTTTTCCTATAGTCTCTTTTTACCAATCCCCTGGCTGTCATAACCATCCTTTAAAAAGAGAAAAAAAAGGAAAAATTATAAAGAGGATGAACAGCATGCATTGCAAAAACTTTCTCTTTCTCTAGGGAGAGCAAGAAACTTACATTGTATCGGATACTGTTGGTGCATTTCCAGGGGGGAGAGCTTTGTCTCTTGGCACAAATTAATGCCACAAGTGGAAGATACAGCTCAGCTGTTTACAAACTAATATGCAGCAATTATGATAAAACAAAATTCATTCTGAAATTCAGCTGTAACTATGACAACGGTGTTCAGAGTATTCTATTGAAAAACATAAAAGCAGAGATGGCAGGGGTGAGTAAATAGTATCTGTTATTGATTTATGAAGCTTCCGTACAGTGAAAATTGGTTAATATATTTTTGTCAGGAAATATTTTTGCTCAACCTTCATTTTCATTGATAAAGATATAGTCTGGTTAAATGGCATCCACAAGATAGAAGTGATTTCCACATTTACTTTGAATCATTCTCTGTCTTTGTCACAGACTCTGTTTCCCTCCTGAAGAGGCCTTAAAGCATATCTTTAGTTAGCACTCTTGTTTTGACACTTAACATTTGCTGTGAAAATCTGGATAATTGAACTGCTACTCTAAATATTTATATTGACTCTCTGCCTCTCTGCCTGGTGAGTCATTTGGATTTCAAAATATGTAAGTAAGTGTGTGTATGTGTATATATATATATATATATACTATTCAGCAAGGTCCAGCAAGGTCTGATACAAGATAGATTCAAAGTTAAGCTGAAGAAAAGGAATGTATTTTCATAAAACTTTGGGTTGTTGATGTTGTATTTAAATTAAAAGAACAAGTAGAATAGTGGAATTACTTCTATAGTGTGGGATATCACTCTTAAAATATAATTTGTTGCGCTAATGATGACAATGTTTTAAAAGTAGTCCATTGCTATTTTTCACTACAGTGATGAAAACAACTCCTTGCATTACTACTTTCACTGCTCTTTACCTTCTTATTGCTTTCTGTTACTTTTTGGAGGAAAAAAAAACCCCTTGGGATTTAGAAGAGAATAGTTTAAAACTTGCTTGTAAAAAAATCATTTCATAATACCTATCAAATGCCCTTTAAAAATAAGACTGGAAGTAAACAGAAGCCATTACACTAATAATATTGCTTTTACTGATTATGTTATTTTTGGCTTGTTCCTCCTTGAAAATGCAGGTTGCTGTATTGTTACTGCCAAATTTGGTTAGTAGTTTTATAAAGTAAAGGGAGTTCTGACTTTGACATGTTTGCTTAGAACCACACGACCAAATGAATTCAATTAAAAAAAAAATCACTACATGTAAAAAAATAGTGTGATACTAGGACAATCCATGCTTCCGCAGCATTTGCTCTAGACCTGTTTTCCCTTTAGGGACTTTCCTCCCCTACAATCACCTTATGGTTCTATAGTGATAGTTTGGTCTCGGGTAAGAAGCCCTTCTGAATATGTCCAACTGGAGCTGTGCAGTGCCTAGAATATTTGGTTTGGGTTTTGACTAGCAATTTGGAAAATGTCAAATTCACCTGGATCTATTTGGAGACAGTCTGGTAAGTCTAGGAAAACCATTGTGTTTGTGTCCTTTTTCCTTTCCTCCTTCCTTCCTTTTGGTCTTGAAGCAATTTTAATCAGTTGGAAAAATAGCTCAAATGTAGGGAAATATGGCATGAATTATTCAGATATTTTCTTTATGATTTACTTTATTTACTAAATGGTTCATAGAAGTTAATATAAGGAACACACCTACAGCAATGGTGAGATTAATTATCTTTATTATCATGAAATACAGGATGGAAGGGAAATATACTGATTTTTTTTAAAAAAATAACAGCAATGAAGAAGAAATATGCTCTTATGGACAGTGAAAGAGCCAGTACAATTCACTATCCAAACTTGCCACATTTTCAGAGAAGCGTTCCCAGGCATTGTGTGATTATCATTTGCTATTTGATGTTCTTTTGTTGCCTGTTTATTATACCATTTCCTGTATTGCTATGTATTTTACATGTATTATCCTATTATCTCTTAGATTGTACGCCGTAGGCAGGTTTACTCTCATATATTTATTGTTTTATGTACAGCGCTGTGCAAATCTACAGCACTATATAACTAACTAAATAAATAATTCTATGCCTTTGGTGGCACATTGACACACTGAAATTTAGTAGCTAAAGCTTTTCATATCACTTTATCTCCATGCCAGGAAGGAATCTGATTACTTTAATTAACTTATATCCTTTCTTTCAGTATGGGGCCAAAGCCATTAACCAATCTAACAGTTTTTACCTGGTTGTTTTCTGTACATAAAGCTTGTGTTAAAGACAAGAGGCAGGGCTAGAAAAATGTTGGCAACATTACAGGGAAAAGAGGGCAATACTGCGCAGATGAAATCAGAAGAATATTTTAAAATTGTCAAATATTGATATGTTGAACTAATATTTTTAAACATAATTTTTTCCATGGTATTCTATTTTCCTAAAATGAAGATATATTTTTTTTCATTCCGTTCTCATGATCATTTTCAAGAAAAGTACTAATAGATTTCAAGAATTTTAAAATACTATATAATATAAAATGATATAAGATAAATAAAACATCTAGCTCTTTAAATATTATTGCTTGGCTGTGCAAGTCTGTACAAGCTGACTAATGTTAGCAAGGACGTGGAGTTCAATGGGACTTACTATTAAGTAACTGTGTAAAAGATTGCAGGATGATTATATATATATATATATATATATATATATATATATGCAGTTTTTCCTTTTAAAAAAGCCTTAAAGGGATAACTTAATGAGGTAATTTACTGACACCAGAGAATAGTAGCTCCATGTTTCCCTGTCCACTTCACTGGTAACAGCTTGAAGGAGTGATTGGTTGATTCCTTGTCAATGGGCTGATGAACTCACTCCAAAGTTTAAGTATGAACTTTAAAGGACTTGCACAAGGTTTCAACCTGAACTAAGAGCTGTTCTCGGCCCTTGTGCCATTGCAATACTAGGCCTTGTCTAAGATACTATTTCCCCCGAATGATGAAATACAGAGTGAAACATGTTAACCATCAAGCACAAATAGAAGACAATTGTTACTGGCTTTCCCCCTTTTCCTCTGTGCTGGAAAATGAGACAGTGGGTGGATGATGTGAAAAAGGCTTCGATTGAGGATCACAGGTTCTGGGTATGTTCATTTGTATAGGCGGAGTCAGCTTTTCAGATATCATGGCTCTAAGCCATTTAGAGGTTTTATGCCAAAACTAGTGTCTTGAATTTTGCTCAGAAGCAAAGTAGAAGTTGATAGAAGATCAAAGATATGTGGCCGGTAAAATGCCCCCGAACAACAATCTGATGCCACATTTTGCTTTAGCTGTTGTTAAGGGCAGCATCACATAAGACCTTACTGCATTACAAAAGGAGGACAAGAGACAGCGAGATAGAAGCAGGATTATTCTTACGTTCCTACATGACAATTGTGGAACATCCATTCTCCTTCCAGAGGAAGCTGGTTGTAAACTTGTGCTTTTACCAAATGGAATTTTCCAGCAGGTCAGAAGGCACACTTTTACAATCATCTCCCTCAGCAGTAGAGAGAAAGTGCTTCATGGGCACCTGGGAAGGTAAGCAGAAAGCTGCTTCTGTCTCAGTGCCTCTCAACTTTCTTTTGTAATGCAATAAGACCTATAGACTGCACATTACAACCTGGATGCTTCTATGCTTCCTTTCTCCCCAAAATGAGCTTGAAGTAACTGACAATAAAGTGATTATATCCAGTATAGTTTAAAATGTAAAACAGATTAATCAAAATATCAAACAATGGGGAAAGTTTTTTGAAGGAAGGGCGGTTGCCGAAAGCTAGTCAAAAGTGAGAAAGGCAGCACCTGCCCTTTTAAAATCCCCCCTTTACAGCAGACCAGATTATCTGCTAAAGGCTCATGTAAATGAAATGGTCTTTATTTTTTGCCCTTCCCTCTAGCTCTGTATTATCAGATGTTACTATGGGTCCATACAGACAAGCCAAAATAAAGCTGCTTTGGGTCACTTTGGAGGTATGCTGCTTAAATGATACACCAATCTTAAGAGGCCAGGAGCTGCACCAAACCTGTGCTCCAGTCCTTAGGATCATTGTTTAAACAGCATAGCTCCAAAGTGACCTGAAACAGCTTTATTTTGGCCTATATGTACGGGCTCTATGACAGCTACAAAGAAATCATGATATAAGCACAATACAGCTACCTCTATCCCCCCCCCCGGGGGGGATTTCATAGAAACTTTGGGGAGGGGAGGATTTGGATACAGACAGTTGTTTATATGAGTGAGGTGAAGTATTAAACTGGATCTCTCCCAGGGGTTGTTCCCACTATGGTTTAAACCAGATCGTGATTGAAACGATCCAGTTTAAACCACCGTGGTTCCCACTTAACTTGAGTTGCTGAAGTGATTTGGGAAGGAGGGCCATGGTTTTTAACCATTTAATCTGCGTCAAAAAGACGCTGGGTTAAAGGAGTGTTTTTTGAGATAAATTGATTTATTCTCTGCAATGCTAGAAATGTTTGTGTCACTACAATGCTATAAGTTGGGGGATGAATGTTAACTTAATGGGGGGCAGAATTTTTAACTGGAGGGGGCAATATTCACCTTTTGCTCTTGCTGATAATGGATTTCCTGCATCATCCCTCTTTTAGCCCTAAAGCAGACTGTTTTCAGTGCATTGAGAAATATATTTAACTCAAATTTTCACACATATCTTCCATTTACAAAGGAACTTCCTGTTTGTTTCCCAGGGTGTCAGTTTGTGTTAATTCCCAATTTATGCAATTCAAGGTGTCATGCTCATTAATGATATAGGCATTCTTAAAGGACAGAGAGTTGTAAGCATATATATCTTTTTAAAGACAATGAGTCAAGCTTTCTTTCCATCACCAAAAATAAATTTTGTCTCACCTGTGAAGAGTGATAATGATATTTCTTTCACTTGCACGAAAGACCTTGGTAACTCTTGTGTCTGGGGATTTGTGAGTTATGGTTGTTTCACCTTCATGACAGAAACATAATAACCATGAGTCACCAGTGAGATGTTCAGCAATTGCTGAGTAGTAAGATATACTGTGGTAATACTACAAAGCACCCTGGAAGTACCGAAAAATGGGAAATATCACTACTGTTTTAGAATTTCATGTACAGGGCATTCTTGTAGGACAATGTGGCCTTCCAAATGTCACTCTCACATCCCCTTGTCAGTCTGGCCAGTGGTGAGGAATGATGAGAATGGCAGTGCAACAGCCAACTGGAAGTTGGGCCATAACTTGTGTGTTTCTCTTGTAAGGTAACACTTAGGAAATTATTCATTTCTCCCATTTTAAACTTTGCATTTATTTGTCAGTTAATTAGGTTTATGTTCACATTTCTGGACTGATTATACATGTTTTGATTTCTCTCTCTCTCTCCCCTTCTCCCCCTTTCTGGGTGTATTTACACTTTAACAATAATGCAGTTTGGGACTACTTTAAGTATTGTACCTCCATTTATTGGGATCCTGGGATCTGTCTTTCGCCTTTCCTACCAAAGTGTGCTGGTGCCTCACAGAAATCCCAGGATTCTGTAGGATAAAAACATGGCAGCTTTGACAGTGTCAAACTGCATTATTTTTACAGTGTAGATGTACCTTCTTTTTCTGGCAATAGACAACTAGAGGTATATCTAGGCTGACTGAAAATTCCCAGACCTTTTCCTGTTCTATCTGCTTTTGTGCTGATTTAAAATAAATTAACCAGGGAAGCAGATGCTCAAATCACACTGGAAACTGACAGAAAATATTCTGGGATATGTAAAATTTGTATGGATCTCCAAAATAAAGTAGGAAAGAAGAGGAACAAAATCTTTCTGGTCTTTTTAATCAGCATGGATTGCCTTAGCAATGGAATCATACAATAAACAAAGATGTTAAATATATTTCAAGGTTTAGCACTTGGATGTAATCCTTAGATTCTGATGACCACTCCTGAGAGTATAGAACACTTCCTCATATCAAGTCAGACCATTAGCCCATGTACCACATTATTGTAGATATTGACCATCAGCAGTTCGCCATGATTTGAGGCTTCTTCCCTAGTCCTCTACAGAGATGCTGGGGATTGAACTAGGGACTTTGCATGTAAAGCAAGTACCCTACCACTAAACTATAGCCAGGATTGGCTCTACCATTAGGAAGAGTGTGACACCTCCTTGAGACAGGAAATTCTGGGAGCTAGCAGTAAAGTGTTGGAGGAGGGTTTACTTCAGTTGTTCTCACTTTCCCAACAACATTGTAGAGCCTGCTATTTTATTACAAGTGATAAAACAGTTCAGATAAGCTGGACTTGATCCATATAGGGCTTTAAAGGTCATAATCAACACTTTGAATTGTGCCCCAAAAATGGACCAACAGCCAGTGGAACTGTTGCAACAAGTGAGTTGTGTGTTCTCTGTAGCCAGTGCCTATTAGTAAACTGGATGTAGCTCTTTGGACCAGTTCAAGTTTCTGAACACTCTTCAAAGGCAGCCCTGTATCAAGCACACTGCAGTAATCCAACTGGGATGTAATTAAGGCATGTGTCACCATGGCCAGATCTGAAGTTTTAAGGTGCACAACTGGTAGACAAGGTTTAACTGTGCAAATGCACTCCTAGCCACAGCTAAAACCTGGGCTTCCAAGCTCAGAGATGAATCCATGAGCACACCCAAACTGTGAACCTGGGTCTTCAGGGGGAGTTTAACCCCATCCAGCACAAGCTGAATCCCTGTTCCCTGATCTGTCTTTCAATTGACCAGGAGTACTTTTGCCTTGTCATGATTAAGATGTGATGTCACCTGATGTCACCTTTTGAAGCAATAGATATGTACATCATTTTATTCTTTTGTAAATAGCAGTGATGGGGAAACCTTGGTAACCTTGGACAAATGGGGGTGAAGATTTGAGTGTAGCTGACTCTTTCCCTCCAATGGTTTCATTCAAAATAGTCTTTCCAATTAATGTATCATTTACTAGATATTGTAACACTTGCCTCACAGTTGTTCAGCTTCACAGCTTTACACTTTAGAAACGAGTTGTGCATGTGAACACACATGGTCAAACAAAGTTAATGTGGTGTGTGTGTGTGTGTGTGTGTGTGTGTGAAACCAACTGGAATGTGGGCAGATCTTTTATATTCATTTCTACAATTCACATATTCAACAGAGAACCCCTAACTGCATTTCCAGGAATTCAACTTTGAATTTGTATGACTTTCATTAATTAAAATACAAAAATACCTAATTCCTTGAGAAAATGGCTGCAAATCTTATAGGCTGCACTCTGCTTATTACTAATCACTCTCTATATATTTCCATTGTAGCCTTTTTGATGACAGCAGACAATCCAGTCTTTTTCTAAAATAAAATGGGTGTGAATGCTTTCTTCCTGTTTCATGTAGACACCCTGTTGTAGATATGATTCTGAAATTCATCAATAGGGATAATACTTCTCTCCTTTTGTGGATATATGCAGGAGTAGCAGTGACTGAGAAAAGGGCTTTACATTGTCAATTTTTCAGATATTTTCATATTATGACAATGTGAGTGCCTAGACCTGGATTGGCAAACAAAGAAAAAAGCAACATGTATGAAAGTTTCTAGTCACAGTATTTGTGGAATCTGTCACAGCATTTCTGCACACAAAAGACAATATTAGACTATTGTAAAAGTTAAAGTTACAGTATATTGAATTTAGTTTTGTCTTAAATAGGGCTGTAAATCCAGATTTGGTTAGGTTGCATGCTGTGAATGATATAACACAACAAAACTTCCTCTTGTGAGATTTGTTTGTGAAGTGGGTGGGTATTCTCTGCTCTGTTTTTAGAGATGTGGGGAACTTCACGTGCACTAAGTGCAAGTTGGTAGCCCTCTTGGAAGAGAAAGTACAGCAGCTGGAGGCCCAGGTAGCTACACTTCAGCATCTTAGGGAGCAAGAGGTTTCCCTTGATAGAACAGACCAAAGGAACTTGGATGGGAAACACACAGAGGAGGTTGATGGGGAGGAGGAAGTAATTTCACATACAACAGAAGTAGATGGTTGGAGGAATGTCACACACAGAAGCAGGGAAAACAGGGAACATTCTATGAGCTTGCAGTTACAGAATCGATTTGAATCTCTCTGTGTTATCAAGGATGATGAGGAAGGATGGCACAGACAGACTTCAGGGACAGAGCAGGGGACCCTGAGAGTTCCACCAAAGGGAACAGCTGCTGCTAAGCTTCGGAGGAGGTGTGTGGTGGTCGTGGGGGACTCCTTGCTGAGAGGTACTGAACCAGTGGTTTGTGGGCATGACAAGATGTCTCGAGGTGTGTGCTGTCTCCCTGGGGCAAATATCTGTGATGTGACAGAGAGGCTGACAAGACTTGTCAAGCCTACTGACCATTACCCTTTTCTTTGGTTCATGTGGAAACCAATGATACTGCAAGGCATAGCCTTCAGAATATCATAAGGGATTATGAGGCTTTGGGTAGGATGTTGAAAGAGATGGATGCACAGGTTGTCATCTCATCTCTTCTCTCAGTCCAAGGGCATGGTCCAGGAAGGTAGAGGAAAATAGCAGAGGTGAATAACTGGTTCTGCAGATGGTGCCGCCAAGAACAGTTTGAAATTTTGGATTATGGTCTGAAGTTCCATGAGGAGGGACTTGTGGCAAGGGATGAGTTGCATCTCTCACCATTTGGCAAAAATGTTTTTGCCAATAGTCTCAAAAATTTGATCAGGAGGGCTTTAAACTGAATTAGGTGGGGGAGGGAGGCAGTATTCTGGAAGGTAAAAGGGCTGGAGAAAATAGTCAAACTGTCATAGAGGGAACAAGACAAACAGTGCAAGGGCCCAAAAGTGGGAGGCAAAAAACCTTGCACAGGCAGCAAGTAGGGGGGGACACATGGTCTAAAATGTCTCTACATTAATGCACAGAGCATGGGGAATAGGCAAGATGAACTTCAACTCCTAGCACAACAAAGCAAATATGATATAATAGGCATTACTGAAACCTGATGGGATGAGTCTCATGATTGGAATGTAGGAATACAGGGATGTTAATGTGGGAGTCTACTACAGACCCCCAAGTCAGATGGAGGAATTGGATGGTGTCTTTCTAGAACAGATGACCACACACTCAGAAAGGAGAGATGTAGTAGTGATGGGTGACTTCAACTATCCAGATATTTGCTGGAAGCCAAATCCTCAAGGTCTAGCAAATTCTTCACTTGCCTTGGAGATAATTTCATTGTCCAAAAGGTGGAAGAGGCAACAAGGGGATTGGCTATTTTGGATCTGATCCTAACCAACAGGGATGACCTAGTTAATGGAGTGCAAGTGGTGGGATCCTTAGGTGGGAGTGATCATATACTCCTGGAGTTTGTTATACAATGGAAAGGAGAAGCCAGGCATAGTCAGACATGCATTCTAGACTTTAGGAAAGCTGGTTTTAGTAAACTTAGAGAAATACCGGGGGTGATCCCATGGTCGGGAATACTAAAAGAGAAGGGAGTTCAAGACGAATGGGAGTTTCTTAAAAGGGAGATACTGAAGGCACAATTTCAAACAATTCCAGTGAGGAAGAAAAATGGGAGATGTCTCAAGAAACCAGGATGGATGACTAAGAAACTTTCAACTGAGCTAAATTTTAAATGGAACATTTATAAGAAATGGAAAAATGGGGAAATCACCAAAGAGGAATTCAAACAAATATTTAGCATGTAGGAGTAAAGTCAGAAAAGCTATAGCTTGCTAGAGAGGTTAAGAACAACAAAAAAGGGCTTTTGGGGATATGTCCGCAGCAAAAGGAACAAGAAGGAAACGGTAGGACCACTGTGTGGAGAAGACGGCAAAATGCTAAGAGAGAACAGAGATAGGGCAGAATTACTCAACACTTTCTTTGCTTCAGTCTTCTCAGAAAAGGCAAAGGGTGCTCAACGTGAGGATAAAGGAGCAGAGGACAGAATAGGGGAATTTCAGCACAGAATACGTAAGGAGATAGTACAGGAATACCTGGTTAATCTAAATGAATATAAGTCTCCAGGACAAGATGAACTACATCCAAGAATATTAAAAGAACTGGCTAATGTAATATCAGAGCCATTGGCAATAATATTTGAGAACTCCTGGCGAACAGGAGAAGTTCCAGCAGAATGGAGGAGGGCAAATGTTGTTCACACCTTCAAAAAGGGGAAAAAGGAGGATCCCAACAATTATCGTCCAGTTAGTCTGACATCAATACCAGGAAAGATTCTAGAGCAGATAATTAAACAGAGAATCTGTGAACATCTAGAAGGCAATTCCATAATCACAAAAAGTCAACATGGGTTTCAGAGAAAGAAGTCATGCCAGACAAATCTAATCTCTCTCTCTCTCTCTCTCTCTCTCTCTCTCTTTGATAAAATTACCAGCTTGGTAGATGAAGGGAATGCTGTGGATATAGTATATCTTGATTTCAGTAAGGCCTTTGACAGGGTTCCCCATGACATTCTTGCAAACAAGCTTGTAAAATGTGGGATAGACAAGGCAACTGTTATGTGGATTTGTAATTGGTTGACTGACCAAACCCAAAGGCTGCTCAGCAATGGCACTTTTTCATCCTGGAGAGAAGTGACCAATGGGGTCCCACAGGGGTCTGTCCTGGGCCCAGTGCTATTCAACATCTTTATCAATGACTTGGATGGCAGAACTGGGAGCATAGTTATCAAATTTGCAGATGACACCAAATTAGGAGGAATACAGTAGTTAATACTCCAGAGGACAGGATCAAAATTCAAAATGACCTTAATAGATTAGAAAGCTGGGCCAAAACTAACAAAATGAATTTCAATACAGAGAAATGTAACGTACTGCACTTAGGAAAAAAAAATGAAATGCACAGATACAGGATGGAGGACACCTGGTTTAATAAGGCTACATGTGAAAAGGATCTAGGAGTCCTAGTGGACCACAGGTTGAACAGTGTGATGCAGCAGCTGAAAAGGTCAATGTGATTCTAGGCTGCATCAATAAAAGTATAGTGTCTAGATCAAAGGAAGCAATAGTGCCACTCTATTCTGTTTTGGTCAGGAGTCCAAGTAGACCACAAGTTGAACATGAGTCAACAGTGCGATGCGGCAGCTAACAAGGCCAGTGTGGTTTTAGGCTGCATCAATAGAAATATAGTGTGATGGAGTGAACGCCTGTCACTAGTCCCAGCTTCTGCAAATCTAGCAGTTCCGAAGCATGCAAATGCAAGTAGATAAATAGGTATCATTTTGGTGAGAAGGTAACAGTGATCCATGCAGTCATGCTGGTCACATGACCATGCTGGCCACATGATCACAAAGTCGTGTTTGGACAATACTGGCTTTTTGGCTTAGTAACAGAAATGAGTATTGCCCCTACAGTCAGTCACAAGTAGACATTTATGTCAAGGGGAAATCTTTACCTTTATACAACATGCAACATATAAAATACATAAACAGTTGTTTTGTTGATGGAGAGGAAAAGTAGTATCACTGAATGAACTGTTTGTCTTCATGGTCAGTCAGCCTGTTTGGATTTCAACAACATGTAGATTCCACCCCTAACCCTCACCATCTGTAGTTTAGTTATATATCTACAATATTTCCTGCAGTACTTTGCTAGAATCTAAGTTTCTACCCAACAAAGAATAATAGAAGACAAAATGGAGTTGAGTTATATGATTCTCTTGCTAAATTTTACAGTCAGATTTCACCAGACAGCAGTGCTGTCTATCAAGATTCAACTGTCACCTGTTCTTTATTAGATATTAAACTGGACTTTCATCCATAATGATGCACTATAATTGAATTTTAATGGTTAGGGACTTTCTCTACAGAAAATCTTCACATGAAATGTCAGCAAATGCTAAAGGAATCTGGGAGCCTTTCTACATACATACAAAATGCATGTGACAGATTGGAATCACAATTTTATCTCTTCCAAATACATTTTGGGACATTGGATTTGACTTTTGTAGCCAAGAAACAAACTAGAACTGAATGTTATACTGTTTTTTTGAGGCCTGAAAATATATTGTCTAAAGATAGAAACGAACATTACTAGTGCTACAGGGCAAAGCAAGTGAAATTTCTGAATTGGTAAAATTCTGTCTTGATGGACTATCAATATTAATTATGTTCTTGCCTCTCTAAAGTGCATTTCTAAATAAAAATCTGAAATAAAACTAAGGAGAACAGGAACTGGTAATTACAAAAATAAAGGGTGAGAAGTATTTATTAGGAACAATAGGAGGAATGCATTTTAGCAAATATAGAGCTTGATCAGACATACCAAGCTTTAGTGTTGCCCAAAGAAGGCGGGGGACTGGGGTTCCCCACCAAATATGTCACCATTACATTTAATGTTGGAGAAATTAGCTTTGGAAGAAGCTGGACAATATTTAGGACCTTTGGCATCTGCATATACCAGTAACAGCTGAGGGGCGATTAATGGTTTAATTTAGAAAAACGCAAAGTGTAATCACACACATGATAGCAATTCACATGGACACAGCATTCAGAGCTAACTGAAATGGAAATATGGAAAATGGAAAGTGGAGTTTTAGGGTTTTGAAGAGAGAGATATTTACCTGTCTGAAGAGCAGACCATTGAAAGCAGGAATGGTTAAAACTGAGGTCTGAGGGTGGCAGAGCTCATACAAAGTACACAGCCTGGGATAATAAATAAATAAATAAATAATAAAACTTTTATTTATATCCCGCTTTTCTGTTACAAGACAATCAAAGCGGCTCACAACATATTAAAATCCACATTTACAAAATTATGTCCCAACATAATAACTGTATGTGTACTGTTTGTGCAGAGACTAGGTTTTTGAGATCAATATATATACCTTAAAACTAGTCTCTGAGAATGGGCTATCTTGTGGGGTAACAAAGACTTGATGTTCTTTCACAGGAATCAACAATGGGATTCTGGACTGGCTAATGGCTTTAATTTTAGGGACAAAAACAGTAATTGGATTAGGATAACCCCAGGGTGAGTGGACAGGGAAGTTGGCTGAAACATGGCAGGAGGTAGGCAGAGAGAACGGGCATACTGCTTCATTGCAATGAGACCTGCTTTGTCTCTTGGTGCAAGAGAAATGCCGAGGACTTGGGGGAAGGAAGGAGAGATTGTTGTTCTTTGCTCTCGAGTCAGCCCTGACTCATGGTGAACTTGTGGATGAGACCCCTCCAAGACTCCCTATCCTCCACTGCTCTGCTCAGTACCTTTCCTAGCATTATTGTTTTTTCTAATGATCTCTGCCTTCTCATTATGTGGCCAAAATGCGACAGCCTCAGTTTGATCATCTTGGTTTCCAAGGAGATTTCTCATATGATCTGTTAAAGGACTCATTTGTTTGACTTCTTAGATCTCCATGGTATCCTAAACACTGTTCTCCACATCTTGAATATGTTGATCTTCTTTCTGTCTGTTTCTTTCACTGTCCAACTCTCACATCTGGACAGGGCGATGGGAAATACAGTTGCATGGATGATTCTTCTCTGTTGTATATCTTTGCTCTTCAGGATCTTTTCTATTTCTTTCATAGCTGCCCTACCCATTCCTAGTCTTTGTCTTATTTCTTGATTGCAGTCTCCACTCTGGTCAATATTTGATCTGTATGGTTAATACATCCATTTAGCCTTGGTTGCAGTATTACCTAGATTGTGCACATGCCCTCAAGCCTTCACTCCTTTCCTCATGGGAACTTCGCCTAGTGTTTCAAAAGGTCATAGGGACCTCTTAAGATCATGCTGGCTCCTGATATGAAAATATGAAAATATATATGCCTAAATACAGCATGGACTATGCAAGGTATGCTAATACCAGTAAAGCTGAGGCATAAATATACATTTTAGTCTGCTTCTTTCCTCCATTAAGTCTATGCATTGATTTATCTCTACCTGCTCCACTTCCAAAGATGGCAAACCTCATTGCTTCATGGGAGTAGCTACATTTTTCTCCCTGTACAAAGTTAAACATACTTAACATAACATCATTTCTCTTTCATGAGCACTGTTTCCGAAATGCAAAGCACTGGGTGCACTTTTTACAGGCTCCAAGCACTTTTGTTGTTGTTAACTGCCTTCGGGTCATCATCAACTAATGGTGACCCTGTAGATGAGATATCTCCAAGACCCCCTATTCTCCACTGTTCTACTTAGTTCCTGCAAATCCATGTCTGTGACCTCTCTCATTAAGTCTATCCATTTGGTGTGCAGTCTTCCTGTCTTTCTATTTTCCTCTACCTTTCTTAGCAATATTCTCTTTTCTAATGAGTTGTGCTTTCTCATGATGTGGCCAAAGTACGGCAGCCTCAGTCTGACCATCTTGGCTTCAAAGAAGATTCCAGGCTTGATCTGTTCAAGGACAACTGTTTTAAAAGGAAGGAAAGCTGATTAAGAGACAGCTTTCAAAAAATCATACAAAGTGAATAATTTTAAACTTTTTTTCTTTTAGGTTTGTTTTATGGATTATTCATTTAGAAATAGGACAGATGGGATGGGGTCAGCTTTGAACTAGCCATGGGCAAAACTGATAATCAATTCAGACTGTTCATCCATCCCTACTGTCTATATCAATGGTCCTCACCGCATATCTGCTACTGCCCAAACTTTTTCAGGCTACCATCTCCATTCCTCTTGGGCAATACCCCTAGCCGCCCCCTCTCCATTTCATAATATTAAGTTTATTATTCTATTACCAGTTCAAAACAACCAGTTTGGCACTATAAAGTTGAATGAGGTTATTTATTTCATGAATTAAACTTAATTTTGTAAAATAGTTTATTTAATGTTTTTATCAATTTGAAAAAAAAATTACATCTCATATGTGGAACATGGTTTTCATAATTTTAATGAAATAGATGTGCTTGGTGGAGGGATATTTGTTCTTCAAAATAAGGCACTGGAAGGCACTAAGAAGAAATGTATGATTCCTGCATTCAGTAATTTTTGGTCCGTTTCTTTGCTTGGAAGGAACCTGGGCAATTGCACCGAAGCCTTACTCTACTAAATATGATGTTAGGAAGGCAATGTCTTAGCATCTTCACTTTGTTCCACACTTTAGGGTAGCAGAAAGATGTATTATTATTATTATTAATCACCAAAGGCTAGGGCCTTCTTGGTGGCTCCTCCCAAGCTCTGAAATGCCCTTCCTAGAGAGGCCAGGATGGCTCCATTCCTGCTCTCCTTTTGATAGCAGGTCAAAAGATTTTTTGTGCCATCAGTCTTTTTCAAACTGATGACAGTTGGGCTTTTAAGTGCTGTGTAGATGCCAAAGTTTGTATATACACTCATCCCATCATATTTGCAGATTTGATTATTCATGGATTTGATTAATATGTTCTCTCTAGGAATATCTAGGTCCTCCAGTGCAACTCTATGGTCAACTTTAACAAAAAGATGCACTGAAAGACCTAGAGATTCTTGAGAGAATACTCTACTAGGCGTTTGTAGCTCCTCCAGCGCAGTTCTATGGTCAGTGTCTGTTGGACGTTGACCACAGAGTTGCCCTGGAGGACCTAGAAATTCCTAGAGAGGCGTCCTCTCAGGTAAAAACATAGTGTTTGTGTTATTAATGGTTTTTCCATATTCATGGGGGTCTTGTGTCCCTAACCCTAGCAAATATGGAACAAAAAGTGTAGTTTTTAATATATTTTAATATTTTTAAAATGTAATTTTTAAAAAAGTTTAAATCATTTAATTGTTTTTTAAACTGTATATCTACTGTATCTATATTTTAATACTTTTGTATTGTTTTTTACTTGTACAGGTTTAAATTTGGTGTTAGCTGCCTTGAGTCCCAGTATAGTGGGATGAAAATATTTCTCATGGAAAAAGCATTGCTCTAGGCTCCCTTCATGTCATTTTTTTGCTTTACACAAACCTGCTATGGCCATTTTAGCTTTAGGTTCCTGATATACTCACAACTCAGTACATCCACACAATGAGAGTTTTGCTTTGATTGGCTCAATTCGGTGAATTCTAGGGATGTTCTTTTATGATTCATCAATCCAATAAACTGAACAAACTATGGCATTTGATGATGTGCAGATGCCTAAGTAGCAGCCTGACATTTGCTGTAGGTTATTTAAAATACACAGAGACATAAGCTGCTCTGGTAATTTTGACAAAATTACCTTTAGACCTAGAACTTTGGCTCATATAGCGGTAGAAAGCAATGTGTTAAGCTTTTTCTGTCCTCCTGATTACCATCTTGCCAAGTGTTTACTGATCCTTCATATCATGAAATGATGTTATCCTGTATGCAATACCAGCCTGTGACTGATTTAATCAAATGTGAAAATAATGCTTTATGCCAAAGATTCTGAGATGTGTGTCTGGAAAAAATGTCTCCTCTCTTGCAGAACTGAAGGCTGAGCTGGGGACAGGGCAGATCAGGTAAAAGATTTTATTTTCCTTGCTCTTAAATATAACAGGGAAATTTCACTCCAGATATTTCAGGTTGCTGATGAAATATTACGCCTGAACCTTCCCTGTCTATCACACACATATATTATTTTCTTTTTGTCGCACCTGTGTGCCCATCTCTGAACTAGAGAAACAATATATTTTTTCACAGTTGGGTTTCTTTTATATGTTTGCTGAGAAATGTTTCTCACTCTTAACAACAATAACAACAACAACAACAAAACTGCGTTTTAGATACAATTTTAAATTAGGTAAATCAGTTAATTTATCCTGTGAAGATACTGCTTCCATGTTGTCAGACATTTATGATGAGGGATGAAGCTATATGATTGGCTTACTTAGGGGCTATACAAACCACCCCAGTGGGGCGGTCTGGAGCCACCCCTTTGCTGGCCAAATTGGGGCTGCGGTAACATCACACCGCAGCCAGAAAGAACCACAAAAAATTGGCTCCTTTTTGCGCCACCCAAAAGGTGCCCTAGCCATGGCAGCGTGGCTATATGGCACCCCTTTAGTGCTGCATTATCTGGATGCAGTACCAGAGTTGTGCCATGATGCCCTGGGGGCAGAATTAGGGCACCGAGTGTTAGGACGCTGCACCCTGACGCCACCCACAGGCTGGCAGAAAGTGCGAGTCTGTACAGGGCCTTAGAGCATTTACTGCTATTTGCTACATAACCTAGGACCCTTTCACACTACCCAATTACAGTGCTATGGTCCCATTTTAACTGCCATGGTTCCATCCTACAGAATCCTGAGGTCTGTAGTTTAGGAATTATATTCAGAATTCTTAGCCAGAGATCTCTATTGCTTCACCAGGAGTCCATAGGATATACTGTACTCAACAATAAGTTGAGAAATTTATGCCCCACTTAATGAACACACTTCAGAATCAATTCTTCTCAAAAGAATCGCATAGAAACTAATGTTTGGAAAAACTGTGGTTTTTTGCCTTTGCCTTGCTTTATCACAACAGGAATCGATCACATTTTGGTAGGAACCGGGTTCAAATGGGAACGAAGGTCATTTCACATATCAGCAATTTGCTCTATTTCAAAGTGCAAACACACCCCTGGTGTTTCTTAACATTTACAGCTATAGAAATTATTTTACCACTTCTTTAAGGGACATTTTATCCAATAGTTTGTACCTGGTTTTGCAAGCAGTGAGCCTTAGAAATCCTGATGGTGAAGGGAGGTGGAATGTGTGTGTGTGTGTGTGTGTGTGTGTGCGCGCGCAGAGGTTTGTTTCCCCATTTTCCATACCGTGACTGTGACCCTTGGGAAAGGTCAAAAGAGGGAGAAGGAGGGAGGGAATTGGTGCTTTGTTTCCCCTTTAGATCTTTTGTAACATGGCTCAGTGTTTGACCCTTGACTTATCCACGGATCATATCAAAATCAATGATTTTGCCCCCCAAAACTGCCCTTGACTTATACATGCAGTTGACTTATACACAAGTATATACGGTAATCATGACCCGGTACAGACTGGGGGAACAGGGGTGGACAGAGGCCGCCCCTTTCTCCTTCAGATCATTGCTGTGGCAACCACATGGCCGTGACAATGATCTGCCCCAAAAAGAAGCTGCTAAATGCAGCTCCTTTCTGCAATGCTTCCAAGGTGCCATACACACCCCTGTGTGCGTCAATAATGTGAGCACGGCACCGTGTTGTGTAGATGCTGTGCTGCACTTGCATCATCATGGTGGCCCCCGTGAGGATGGGAGGCCATGACACCGGTGCTGGCTTTACTAGAGTTCAGAACCCTAGAATCGGTGCCAGGATGCCGCTCTTTGCTTGTTTGTATCAGGCCCATGGCATTTAAAATGGAATTATAACACTATATTTGTGTAGTGTGAAATGGCCTCTAGTGTTTAGCCTCCAAAGCTGCAGTTGCAGCTGAGATATAATTCATATAAGGCAGTGAAATTTATGTGTGTGGGCTGTGTGGGGTCTAATTATAATCACAACATTCCTACCTGTATAAACACTTATTATCTTTTTTTCTTGTTTACAACCCTCTATATTAGAACCAGCTCATGGTCTGAGAGATCCTTGATAAAATGCTCTCTGATGGGCCCACTCCTACTTCAGTGGCTTCCTCGGGTTTTTATGGTAGCAGCAAGTGGCAAGAAGACATGAATGACAATGGTGCATAGGAAACTTCAGATTCAAGGAAACATCAGATTTTCTGGACTAGAAAACATTTCCCATGCCAGTTTACTCAAGAACTCTTTGATGATGATGATGATGATGATGATGATGATGATGATGATGATGATGATGATCATGATGATTTTATTTTCGCTCCATCTTTCCTCAAGGCTCAAGGTGGGGTACAGCATGATGTTAAAATACAAAACACATTTAAAAGCACATTTAACCTACAGTTAAAATAAAATACTATACAATCATTAAAACACACTCATAAGAGGTCACATACAGTACCGATTAAAATGTCATGATTTAAAATGACTGGATAGATCTCGTGATCATATTTTTAAATTGACTCAAAAGCTTTGCAGCACTTCTTGCCCATAAGACCAGGCTTCTCTCTGGTCTTAATTGCCACTAGCATGGCAATTTGATTGCCAGGAGGGAACTTTTGGAAATTCATTTATAAATCTCCCCCCTTTTTTCCCAGGGGACAATTTTGTCAGCTCCTTCCTCCTCTGACCAGTGACCACTGTGTGGATTGACTCAATGTTCTTTCTCCCTTCTTTTAAATACCTCTTCCTCAGCTGCAAATATTCAATAAGACTCCATAAGATGTTTCCATGGGAGTTCAAATGGTATCATAGCACTATAAATGTGTAGTGTGAAAAGTCCCATATGTTCTCCATATCTTAAGAAATTGATGGATTAATGAATCTGGTATTTCTGGTTTATTCCACTATATCTCAGGTTGTATCTGTCTGAATTATGAAGAAATTTGCAATTTTTTTGTTTTAAGGAAGAAAAGAAAATTTAATCTTATTTAAGGTATTTTGCTTGTGACAAGAGATCCGTTCCTGATGACTGCTTTATTTTATTGATGCAATTCTCATCAATCCCCAGAAGAATGTATGGCTGTCTGACTGGAACAATAAACTTTACTATCTATTTGTCTATTTGTTGTGGGTCCTGCCTGTATTGGGCCACTTCTTAAATCAAGATTTTACATGATTTTGGATTCTAGACTATAGAGGTTTATAATTTCTGAGATCCAGCACTCAGACCAATACACTGCCAAGGTGTTCATAGATTAACTAGGCAATCCTAACTCTCGAAAACTTCTTGCCCTTTTATGTTATTAAATGCCTGACATTTAAGGGTTTGACTGATAACACAGATGTCCTACTGCCTGTATTGTGCAGTGAAACATGAAATAAAACCTACCAGATAGATTTTGACAGAACTTTGCCATTGGTTTAGAATCAAACAGTTCTTTTTTTCAAGAAAGATAATTGCTTACAGAAACAATGTGTTCAGAGAGAATAGTATATTATAGGAAATACTGCAGGTCTGATTTAATTTTATACTCTTTGGAAATCTAAGCCAAAATTGTCTGAAATTCAAAATGGCTCAGGATTTCTCATTGTAATGCATTTCTCCATTAGGATATCATTCACAGGAGGATTCCACCACAGAAGTGACACTAGAATCAATGGGATCTGAAAACTATGCTATGCTCTTATGAAGTTCTCATTCATTTGTTGAGGCAGGCATGGAGATTGTGAAGCTCATTCAGCTCAAACCATGCAACCCAAATTGCTCTGAACTAAGCATTCACTGCAGCTGTAGAAAATTGATAACATATAAAAAGTGTGTGTGTGTATGTGTGTATGAGTGTGACTTCTGGAGATGGTTTAAAGTAGCATGAAAGAACCAGTGATTAGAACATTGTATTTAGTCTGAGAGACTCAGGCTTAAAGTCCCATTCACCCATGAAAATTACTGGGCCACTCACTTTTCCTCAGTCTTGCCTCCTTTGCAAGCTCATTGTGGCAGGAGGCAAGCATTGAAAGGAGGACAAGATAAAAATGTAAACATTAGGATATCACAAAAAATACAAGCTACACATTTACTCCATGTCAATTGGCCCTTTGGTATATGACTTGGATGAGGCATCAACATGAACATTCACATGTAGAGATACCTGTGTATAAAAGTATTTGAGTGAGTAGTCTTTATATGGCTATTTTTTTTTAATATTTAGCCACATTGAACACTTATCTAAGCAGAAGACATACATTTCCAAAAACAATATATGATGCATGCTGTTTGGGTTGCTAGTGTTTTCTCACCCCCTTCTCTTCTCAGGTAAAATTTGTGACAAAGTGAAAATAAGCAAAGATATTTTGTCTGTGTGCATATAATGGAATCATGCCAGAGAACAAAGCCATCATGGATGCACCAGGGTGTCAATATTTGTCAGCTGGGAAAACTGGGACTTGGATAGTTAGTTTCTGTATTTTCACCTTCCCTGAGTATTTTCATCTGCTGTCAACAAGTGTCAGTGATGGTGTATCTTCCTTTTACTCATAATAAAAGCAGCTCTGTTGCGGGTGGATGTGTGATGTCTGAGGATACCTAGACTAAGACCTGCAAGACCTCCATTAGCTTTTTCCAACCATCCTTAACAATGAATACAGATTTCATTATGACTGTTATCACGCAGTCTTTCAGTGGCAAGTTGTTCATGAAGAATTTCAATTGCTGTCTCCCAAACAATTTTTAAAATATGATATTTCTGCTTTTTGATGGAGAGCTTTTCACATACATTATTGAATATCAATCAAAAATTCCTCAGGGCATTTAAGATGCCTTTCAAAGATCTTTCCCCTGAAGCCAAAAAGCTTTTCCCAATCCCTTTGCAGGTACTGCATATCAGACAATGGGTTGATGAATGGATTGGTCATTCTGCACTTGTTTCATGGGGAACTAAACAGTTTTTGCCAATAATATTCATTTAATGCACACTAAAAATGGGGGGGGGGAGATAGAACTGAGGAAATTTAACTTTGCATATTCTTCTCTATTGTATTCCTCTTAGCCTTGTCTTTGCCCATGTAATTCAAGGGTGGGTAAACTGTGGCTCTGCAGATACTGTTGAATGGGAACTCCCAGGAGTCATCCCCATCAGCTATGCTGACAACAGCTGTTGGGATTTGCAGACCACTAATATCTCTTTGTACACCCCTGATGTAATTTAAGAATGTAGAATGAACATCAATGCTTCATTTGTAAACATGTTGTATCTCTACAAGAGGTATGAGTATGGCATGCAGAAAGTCCTGTAAATATTGCCTCATAACTCTGCTTGTAGAAGGGCAGTTTAGAATCTGAGGCAGATATGGTACCTAGTAGAATGCTTAGAATCCAGGTATAATCCAGTTAAACTAACGGTATAGCAATTTACAACAATGCCCAGCTCTTATGAGGGGCACTATGGTATATTTTGACACATTGGGGGGGTGGGTACTTTTGCTCCTCTCCAATTTCCGGCCTATAGATGTTTCTTTAAAACAGGAAATGAATGGATGAGGAAATCTGACCACTTTCTGGCTTGACAAAAGGCCAACAGCCCCCCCCTCCCCAAACCACCTGAAAATATTTCAAACTGGCCAGTAGCAAACTCTAGAGGGTAGTACTGTTGATTTTGAGTGTCAAATACTTTTCAACCCACTCACCCCCTCCAATTTCATATGCTTAAACATTTCACAAAGGAAAACCAGGTCACATGTGGCCAAGTAACATTGGAGTGTGGTCGAGATGGTGAAAGGAACAACACACAAGTTAGGAGAGACTGCAGCAGTTTGCGTTTGCCCTTACAGAGAAGGGGAAGTTTCTGCCCCCTCCTCTCTTCTTCCCCCTGCTGAAATGCAAAGTATATTTGCAGACTGAACATAGTTTGTAACAATACAACAAAATCATACTACAGTGTTACAGTGTTGTTATTCCACTTTAACTGCTATGGCTGTTAACATTTGCAGTTTAGGGAGGGATATTTGGAATTAGAGGGCCAGTGTGGTGTGGTGGTTTGAACACTGGACAATTCCCCACTCAGCCATGAAACCCAGCGGGTCACCTTGGGCAGGACACATGCTCTCAGCCTTGATGTAGTGGTTTGAGCATTGGGTTATGACTTTAGAGATAAGGATTTGATTCCCCTTTAGACCATGAATGACTTCGAGCGAGTCACATACTTTCAGCCCAGAAAACTGTGTAATTGGTTGCCTTTAGCAGTGTCATAAGCTGGAAATGACTTGAAGGCACGCCACAACCACAACAAGAGCAACAACAATGTATGGCAGAATCAAAATTAAATCTGGGAAAAAAAAGCAGTGGTAGCAGCTTTTAAACTGCACTTATGTTACCAATACAGGAAATCTGTCTTTTGTTTGAAGAAAAATTCTATGTTTCTGGCATACATATGTAGTATGACAACCCATTTGAAGGGTTTATTGTTTATTTTTTTTATTTCCTTTTTTAAAAAAACAACACTATTTATTTATTTTTAAACCTGTTTATTGTAGAGATGATCTACTTCTGAAATTCCAGCATCAAGCAAGCAGCTGGACTAGAAATTAATAATATGATTTATTTTGATTTTATTTATAGCCCACCTTTTCTTGAGGAATCAAGGCAGGTTACAACATTGAAGAAACAGTAAAAACAATACATCAAGGTCAATCACATTTTAAAAATAATCCCCTTCCCATCCCCCCTTCCCACGCATAAAAACAAAACAATATAAAATATATTACAGTGTAAGATTAAAATATTATAAGCAGAAAACACAGCTAAAAATAGGGGTAAGAACCAGTTAAGGCAAGAATTATGTTTGCAAGGCAGACGGGGGCATCCATACTCATAGGGGGGAGGCTAGTCTGGAAAGGCCTGCTGGAAGAGATCTGTCTTAATAGCCTTCTTGAAAATTCATGGATTAGGGGTCCCTATAGCAAGTACCTCCATCTTATCTGAATTCAGCTTGAATCTGTTTTCCCTCATCCATTCCATTACCCTGATATAGTTAATCAGAGGAGAGATGTCATCCTTAGTCAATGCATCAGTCCAAGACATAGAGAAACATATTTGGGTGTCATCAGTGTACTGGTGACATGTAAATGTTAAACAGCATGTGAGACAGGAAGGTGCCCTTAGGGATGCCAGATGTTAGCTCTTTCAGAAGAGCAACTGTTTCACAGCATTACCATCTGGAATCTGCCTGAGAGGTAGGAATGGAACCACTGCAAAGCAGTGCCCCCAATTCCCAACTCTCCCAAGCGTTCCAGAAGGGTACCATGGCCGATGGTATTAAAGGCCACTGAGAGGTCCAAGAACACCAACAAGATCACACTTTCCCTGTCGATGCCCAGACAGCAGTCATCAACTAAGGTGACCATGACGGTCTCAATTCTGTATCCCGTCCTAAATCTGGTTTGAAATGGATCTAGAAAATCAGTTTCCTCCCAGACTGCTTGGAGTTGAATTGTGACTGCTCTCTCAATAACCTTGCTTAAGAATAGTAAAAGTGGTACTGGCCTGTAGTTGTTTTTGTCCAGAGGGTAAAGGGAAGGCTTTTTAAGGAGTGGTTTAACCACAGCCTCTTTTAGGCATGATGGAAGTTGGCCTTTTCTAAATTGATTATATATTTCATTGTATTTTATTGTTGCGCTGGCTGTGTGCCATAATAAATATGTATGTATGTAATTGTATTATATATTTCAACATCACCTTGATCATATATCTCCCTGGATGGTCAGCCAGGATGGGCAAGGATCAAGGGAGCAGGTCATCTCTTTCACACTGCTAAGGAGCTTGTCCACATCCTTGGTACTTACTGGCTAAAATTGATCCAGTATAAAAGTATTGGTGGAGGTGCAGGATGCCTCTCCTGCTACTTCTGTAAAAGGCCAGCATCCAAGTCAGCCCTTATAAGAGAGATTTTATCTGTGAAGGATCATTAAAAGTGACACAGAAGGCTTTAGTTGGTTCTAGTAAAGGGTTCTGGGTGGGGGGCATTTGAGTTAAGGCCCTTACCACCCTGAACAGTTCTGCTGGACGAGACTTCGCAGATGCAATAGATGCAGAATAGAAAGAGTTCTTAGTTGCATCTAGTGCCATAAGAAAAATCCTATGATGTGTCTTGTTGGATAAGAGTCGAGTCCTTTGCCAGCAGTGCTCTAGTCATTGTCCAGCCTGCTTCATTTGCCTGAGATCTTCCGTATACTAGCGGTTACGATTAGAAGCGGGTTGGAAAGGACGCTTGGGAGCAATTGTGTCGATAGCTCTGGTGAGATCGTTGCTCCAAGTATTAACCAGGGCTTCGACAGATTCGCTGGCATTACCAACCATTAAACCCTCAAAGGCTTCTTGGAAACTGGTGGGTTCCATCAGCTTTTGAGGGTGAACCATTCTAATAGGTCCTCAACCCCCCGGGGGAGGGGATAGTGACCTTCAGTTCAACCTTAATGTAGATAATTATCTGTCCATGACAATACGGAGATATTAACTATCTCTGCCCACGGATATGCCTGTTTCGTGCAAAAGACCACATCGAGGGGATGACCTGCACAATGTGTGGGCTCAGAGACTATCTGGGAAAGGCTCATGTTTTTCATGGAAACCATGAACCCACGAACTGTACCTGTTAAGTTTGTTAAACCAGCCTCAAGGGGGATGTTGAAGTTGCCCAGGACTAAAAGCCTAGGAGACTTTAGCACCAGCTCTGAGACCAGTTGCCTGTTAGGCAATTCGGTGGACATTAGACCAACAGAATCCCCAGACTTTTCCTTGTCCTTAAGCTGAGGCAAATACACTCAATGTGGTCCATTTTATGGATAGGTATCTTGGCCAAAATGATATTGCTTTCGTGAACCAAAGCCATCCCACCCTCTTCCACTTCCCCTAACCTGCTCATTGACAGAGTAACCGGTTGGGAGGGCCTGGGCCCAGGTTACAGAGCTATCGGCTCCTAACCAGGTCTCTGTAATACACAACAGGTCAGCTTGTTCAAGAGGCCTGACCAACAGATCGTAGATGATGTGGGTCTTATTTTTCACCTATTTGGAGTTACAGAGGAGCAAGGATAGGTTCAATGGATGGTTCGGCATGCTCTCTATCTCTTTTGGGATAACAGGGTGAATGGAAGGCGGGATGGATATCAAACATCGAACCCGCCTTCCTCTGTAATGACATTTCATCCTGTTAATGCCATATCTTCCATTACCCCACATTACCTGTATTGCCACTCCATGAACAACCTCAATCGACTTTCCCTGATCACTAGCTAGAGCATATTCTCCCTGACTGCTCCCATCTCCTCCCATTTATCTCTCCTCTGTTTTACCCAAAGGTATATACAGTAATTAATAAGTCTGACAGCGTTAATTGAAGTTGCCTTTGCCAGACCAATAGGGAGCGGAAAAGAAGGCAGAACTGGTGCCGAGTTGTGTTGCTGCAGCCCAGATGGAAAAGGGTGAGGAGCAGACTCTGGGCCTGGCGTTTGCTGGCTGGTGTATTGTCTACAAGACCTCACCACCACACCCACCACACTCTACTGATAGTTTATCCTATGATAAATACCAGATGGTGATGCTTTACTAGAGTCAATGGCATTATTTTTATGTCCCCACTCATCAACTTCCAGAGGTTTGTGATTAGGAATTACTGGTAATAGATGAGAGGACAAAATGGTCATACTCTGATTAAAGTAAGGAATTTTCTTGCTCTCTGTTCCCTTTGCCAACAGAAGGCACTGTTTCTGTTAAATCCCCAGAATGAAAGTCATACAGATGTCTTTAGGATTTCTACTGTATAACTATATAAAGAGTATAAACAATTTGAAGATTGCAGGCTTTATTTGGTTATTCAAGCCAGCTCCCAGAAGAAATAATAACATGCAGAACATTTTCTAACATTTAGTTTTACAAGGTAGATAAGATAGTAATTCTATTTTACATTCTAGATAAGAGATGGCTCTTCCACTTACATGCTGATTCCATTGCTGCTGAACTTTAAAAAAAAATACAAAGCCTCTGTCGTAAGTGCCTGTTAGCTCATTATAAAAAGATACACCAGATTCATCATTTATGATCCCAGGGTCTATCAATAGATGGATTCTTTCTTAAATTTCTGTAGCTGTTATTATTTCACACTAAATAGAATGCCTCCTTCATTTTTAACCTTTTCCTAATGTATAAAATTATAGAATCTTTTTTTTAAGAGAAAAGAAGTACCCAATTGTGGGATATACCTTTTGTCCTGTTTGTCCCAGTTTTATTTTATATTAGGAATGAGCTTTTCCAGGCTGATTTAAAGAAGTGCTGATTTCCTGAGATACACCTCCTAGGATTTTGCCAGTTGTCTTCTCTGAACCTACTTATTCCAATTGGATGAGAGTTCTGTTTGTATCGAGTTCTTGGGTCTGCACTAATGCCCTTCCAAATGTTTTTAAAACAACTTAAAAAACAACAGCCCAGGTTTGCTAAGGTGGTCCTATGGTTTGAACAGCAGATTTTCTACACTTTCATTTTTAAATGTTACAGAGTTAAAGTGAAAAAAATCAATTTCACTGATGCACCAATGAACTATTTTTATAATAAAAATCATTTTTATTAAGATCCAACTTATAACATTTTAATAAAACATATAACACACAATTAAATACACACTAAAATATAATTAAACAAAATACAAACCAAAACACACAGAAAAGAAACAAAACAAGCCCCCTACAAACTATTCTACTTGCACTACAAAACTTAGGTGGGTTACAGACCGCCATTTAGTACGTATAGAATACGTACTAGGGTTAGGAAGGGGCGGTGCTTCCACACACCCCTAACCCTAGTACGTATTCAATACGTACAAGATGGCAGCGCCCTGTTCATACGGGCGCTGCCATCTTGACGTATCGGACGCTGAGCGTCCGTACGCGTCGCGGGCGTTGTGACGTAGTGAGTGCGCCCCTGGCGCCTCGCTACGTCACAAACGTGACTCAAAAAGAAGCTCCATTTTGGAGCTTCTTTATGGGTCCGCACGGGAGCCGCGCCATGTGGAGGCTCCGGCTCCCCCGCGGACCAACCGGCGGCGGCGGTCTGTAACCCGCCTTAACAAATTACTTCTAACTAACTTTTTCCCAGCAGATAATGATCACCAGTTAGCAGACACTAATCCTCTTTTGCATTAGCTTCCCAGCCTGAGGCCTGCCATCAGCACAGAACAATAATACAAATGCAAATCACTCCCAGGCTCACACAGTGTGTGTGTGTATATATCTCCCCACTTGTTCTGAAGATGCTCTGAAGATGCCACAGATGCTTTACCATTTATACAGTAGAGTCTCGATTATCCAACATTCCGGATTATCCAAC
>NC_056524.1:139022395-139110976 GCF_019175285.1 Sceloporus undulatus | reverse complement strand
CCAAAGTCATTGCGCAGTGATTTCTTTACATTGTCCGAGGCTGAACTGTTTTATACAGTACCTATTGTACATCACAATGTTGATCAGTCATTTCTTTACATTTTAGAGGACTGTTTATACATTACAATGTTTCCTATAACGTTACTGCAACGTTACTTTTACTGTTAGCAATAAAATTCAAACTTTGCAATTCATAGTGATTTCAAGGCTTTTCTTGGACATCCAGATTATCCAACATTTTTGGCTATCCAACTAACAGCCGCCCGTTATGTCGTGTAGAAAGGCTCGAGGTTAGGTGGGGGGTTGAGTGGGCGGGGTGGGGGAGACAAGCCAGGAGACCCAGAGGAGCCGAGGGGGGGGAGAGGCTAAGGAGCACAGCTGAAGGAAGAAGGGGGGCCGTCCTGGGAGGGGCCCTTATTAGGCAGAGGGAGAGGTGTACGGGGGGAGGAGACTGCGTGGAAGAAGGGGATGTGGAGAGGGAGGAGCGGGAAGCAGGGACAGAAGGCACGCCACCTCGCCCTGGAGAAGGCCTCGAGGCGTGGGTAGGGCCTGGCATGTCTCCTCGTATCCATGCAGGGCCCCTGAGGGTAGGAACCATCCCCAACTCCCGCTGGGAAGGAGTCAGGCCAGGGGAGCCCTATAACCTGATTAGGCAAGGGAGGCCCGATGCGTGGTGGGAGGCCGAGCAAGGACCCAGTGTCAGCACTTCCCCCCAGTGGAGGAACAGGAGTTGGTGGAAACAGCAGAGAGGGCATACTGGCTGTGGCGGGGCCCAGTTGGCGGGAAGTGACCCTAATCCAGCCCTTGTCTACGTGGGGAGAAGCTGTGGCGCGGCAGATCCGTGGCGCAATAGGAGGAGCATTTGTATCCCGGAAGGGCCAGGAGGGGAGACTTGTTCTGTTATTGTTTAAGGAGTAGTAAAGTTGGTGTTTCAGCAGCCTATTACACTGTTTCTGCGTGAGTTTGTTGCCGTGTGGATAACCTGTACACTGGAGGAGCGCCCCCCGGGGCTGGCCCACAAATCCTCTGCCCACAGTGGCTATTGAGACTCTACGTATGGTATTCCTAAAATCCTATTTCATCTTTATAACGTCATTTTACACTTTATCTAACAGTTCAACTCATGCTAATTTTCAAAACCAATGTCATCTTATTCCTTCATAGTTTTTCAAAAAGGCAATTAATGGTTTCTATTTTTTATAAAAGTTACAATAACTTTTCTTCATCACATAGCCAGTTTTTCCATCTATGTGAATTCATTCATTTATAACAACCCTTCTTCTTTCGTAGGCCATATGTTGCATCTCCATTTGCCCATCACCCTGGAATAATGAAGACAATACAAAGGAACGTGGGTTCAAGAGGACCATTTATTAACAACCTATTATTAACTTCTTAACGGAACTGCAAACCAAGTGAGGAAATAGCCATGGATGGGATCAGCTGCGGCCTGTGGTCTATCTCTGAGACCACCTCTGCAGCCTCCCCGTGCAATTCTACCTGAGCTCCAATGGTAACTCAAAAGGGTTATCCTTGGTCGGCCCACATCAGAAAGACTAACATGAAAGTCCCTCCCCCATGCCCAAGAATAAAGAGGGGTTTTGTCCTTCATGCACTCCCAAAGGGTGTCTCTTGCCCACCTTCCAGGTCCCAAGGCCCCATAAGGTGGTTCTGTCGACTCCCTTCCTCCAATGGATCCTAGACATGAAACAAATCCAAATTTCTTTAATCATGCTGAATCACCTATTTAGATGCCACCCAAGTCATTTCCCAAGCCATTCCCCATCTGGAAACAGTACGAAGTAGGTGAAAAACCCTTGGAAAGGGGGAATTCTATCCAGCTCTGAAGCAAACAAAGTTAACTTCACACTGCGCAGTGGAGGGAGGTGGGTCAATTGCAAAATCACAGTGAAGAAGAAGAGCTGGGGGAAACAGACCTAAAACTAGCTCTAGCCACCCACCCCAAAATCTTGCTTTGCTCGCAAGATCAACACCAATTCCTTTTAGCAGACCAAGATTTTTACCCCCTAAATGAATAATCACAACTTGGGGAGAGGCCCATGGTGCTCCTTAAATAACAATGGCAACAGCCGTGCCAACACAACCCACACTTGATGAGCCATTCAAACTGAGCAACGTCACTCAATCCAAGATGGGATCTAAAGTGGTTCGGCTTGGCTGGCTGCGAAGAGATCATGCTGTGGCTACATACCAGCACTTGTGTTTCCCTCGGTCACCATCTGTGATCTGAAAAACAAGAAAAACATTTAACAATGAAAGTTCTGAACATATTTCTGATAAGCAGAGGACTTCCATTGGCCGATTCTTTTGATAGCTTGAGAGTGATGTCAAAAGCCGTTTGGTAAACCACCCATTTGCAGACCAGTGCAGCTCGGACCCTCGAATTAATACTCCCGAACTGATATTGTTAGTCGTGAAGCATCATGATGAAATAAACAAAGGACCTACACTGTGTTCTCTCATATATACGTGTTAAGGAGTGTTCGAATTTGGCATATGTGAGGGTCTGCATTCAAGTGAAATGTTTTAGCTCTTGCCTTGTTGGTCAGTTTTGGTTAGAGAGCTATAGCGAATTCTAATTTGCTCTATAAGTTAATTAGCTACATCATCCCCAAGCTTCTCCCCTAACCTAAAGTCTATTGAGCAAAATCTTGCCATTCTTCTTTGGTGCAGGATTCTGGGGCTATTTGGGGCTCCCCCTTTGGAGCAAGCACCGAACTGCTTCCTAGGAGTCCATTCAATGCAAGGTCAATTATGACAAAACATTCAACTACTGGTTAAAGATCTCTCAAATGGATTCTGGAATACTCCTCAAACTTTGTTTAGAGGAACAGCTAGTCATTGGGCATCCAAATTTCTGGTTATGTCAACTATCCCTTCTATTGTTTCAGCTAGGCTTTTCTCCTTCCTTTTCACCTAGGCAGGCGTAAACACTGGTCTGGGATATCATGCGCATTAGATTGCCTGTTGGATGTGTAAATCTCTGTGGTATCATAAACAAGGTTTTGGTTGGAAAAATACTCAGCATCCACCTAACACAGGCCAGGAGAACAGCCTTCCCTAGAACCAGATTTGAACAACTAGACTCCATGGTAAGACAGGGCGATTCAAAAAAAAGATGGGCACTCAGTTCTTTTTAGCTTTTAGGCCATTGCATGTGAGAAAGCATGCCCCTTCTTGTTTCACCACTCTAGCAAGTCCCAAAATTCTCTTGCAATCTTAGACATTCTTTGGTGTCATATACAATAGTCCATCATTTCATAAAGTTATCTTTCGATCATAACAAAAAATTCAAACTGTTGAATCTTTCATGCATATAATTTTATCATACTTTTCATATATAATGCTGTGTATTTACTTGTATTGCTCTTCCATATCAATAATTGGATAAAATGTGTATACATCGTATGCATCAATTGTTTCATACATTTTGTGATTATCTACTTTAACTTTCACAATAATTGCAACATATTGAGAACCATTGAAAACACATAATTCTTCTGTTTTACTCAGAGGGCGATGATTGTAAACACAAATGGTAATACTTTAACAATCTGGTTGTTTTGTGGTACATCCACACCATGGAACACAATCCCGTTTGGCGCCCACCTTAACTGCTTATTACTCAGTCTATAGAATACTGGGAAATGTAGTTGTTGTGAGACAGAGATCCCTAACAGAGCTGCTAAATGTCTCAGAAAACTACCAGTTCAAAAAATTCCATAGCATTGAGCCATACAGTTTAAAATGGGGTCAAACTGATTTTTCTTCAATACAGATGCATCCACGTATTTCCATGGCTGAGTGGGGGACTCCAAACCTCTGGAAGTCACGTATTATGTCTCAAAGTTGAAACCACTAACTACATGGCTCTCATTTACCTTTAATACTGCCATAATAAATTTTCATTTGTTGGTAATTTCCAGAATGCAGCCTCTCTGATAACTATATTAAACCCATGAAAGGGCTAATGCACAAGGAAAACATCTATGATAAAGGAAAATTGGTGAATGCTTTTGAAGTTCCTGCACCTGGTATTTTGTTTTCTCCTCCCCACCTTCTAGATAACAAAACACAAAGGGATAGAATATTTTTTTGTTTGAATCTTCTGAAAGATGAGAGTAAATCACTGGCCTCCTCATCTAAAGCAAATTCGAGACACAATCGTTTCAATTTTAAGTGTAGGTATGGGCTTTATGCTGTTCAGTGAAAATGGATAATGATGCGTTTGGCTTACATCAATAAAATTGCATTGAAATCTGAAGGGCAGTGGGGCAAGATACAGCTCAGTGGAAGAGCCACTGTTTTGCATGCAGAAGCTCCTCAGTTTCAGTAGCAGGTCTGAAAAACCCTTGCTGATGACTTTGGAAAACTGCTGCTGGTAAACACAAGTAAACCTAGATTGTAGCTGCTGTCTATTGCAAGGGTATGGATACTTGTTGCAGCAGGACACTAAGGATTGGGAGAGATGGTATTATTTGGTTGGCAAGAAAATGGTTTGTGCAGCACTCAAACATAACAAGATTCATCATTCCTTGTAGCCTTTCTATCAACAGTAATCAAGAATTGTAAGCTCATTAAATGTTTAGTCATGTATACTAGCATGAGATGGTGGGGAGAAAGAACCAAAGATAGGACAGAAAGAATGATAAGACAGAACTTGGCATCTCATCTTACATTTCAGTTTCTGTTGGAGGTTCAGGTGCTTTGCTGTGCCCAAGAATGGTTTTTAAGGGATTAATAGGAATGTGTTTTCAGTATTAGTATTTAGAGATTGTTCTCTGGAATTGTACTGTGTTATTTTATGATGTAATCCCACTTGATCATTGGGAGAGGTGGGGAAATATAATAATATATATAATAATAATAATATAATAATAATAATAATATAATCTGACCGGATCTGTTCTGGTTAGGATTAGCTGTTGGATTTAGGCATGTTGGATAGATCTTAAACACGTAGCAGAACCTAAGCATTGTACACAGAGGTTATCAGCTTGGTTACCCCTCAGCAGTTGAAAAGGAACCCAAGGAGCTGGACAGATCTTGCCGAATGTCTTACAGTCATAATCTACACATGAAAGAAACTCTTTGTGGTAGATTCTCTCTGACTGCAATTCTACTTACCAGCATCTGATTGAGAGATAATAACTCTATAAGTATCTGACTTTACCCAATCATCATGTTAAAGTCTTTTTTTTAACTACATGAATACAGGTTTCCTAACATACTTCATTTCGTATCCTTAAGTTAACTATCTGTCACCACTTACAGGTTTTGAAAGCTTAAAAGACAATAGCCTGAGTGTGTGTGTTTACTACATAAAATTAATTAGGGTTCATGTTCATTGCTTTTGTGCCCTTCAGGAACTTCTGAACTAAACCCAAAAGGTAAACAAAAACATTTATCCTATCATCTGTATTTTAAGACAGACAGCTTATCAGTCTTGAAGTCATTGTCCTTCTTGGAGCACTTGCAAAGACAGACTAATTCTTCTTTCCCTTCATGTCCCTATTTTGCAAGATTCCATTCAACCTTCCTTAATGTCCCCATTGACCCCTGCTTGAGAAGTTTCTCTACTTCTTACCTGGATGAGTAGTTGCGCTAGACTTATTGTCACATCACCGGATGCTTTGGCCTGTGCTCTGAGCTTACAGTTTTAGCTAGGAGACAATGATTTAACTAGGATGTACTCTCAGTGTTTCTTCTCAGGAAGCAATGGGTTAATTTTATGTTTTCTTCCCCATTGCATGAATCATACCTTTGAAGGCTTTCTCGTTCAGGACTTATTCTTACAAAGCATGCTTTCCACAGAGCTCTCGCAGAAAATTTCTCGCATGCAGAGGGCTCCACATATGCTTGTCTTGTCGACTAATCAACCATGTGTGAAATTTTCACAGAATAAATCCATTCACTTACCGCATTTTCTACACAGGAAAAAGTATTTCTGTGCCAAATGCTATTTCCTGTGCAAAATAACCGTATTCTAAAAAAACAAACAAACAAACAAAACAAACCCCAAACCCACTTGTGTTTTTGTTGTTGAACTTTGTGTGTCTTCTTGTGTTCCATTACTAATCTTTTTTATAATTATAATTAATTTATAGTAAGCTGAACTTGGTGACGTTGATCATGCCAATTACAATGTTTATTAGCCATTCAACAGTTAATTAATGCATCTGCTATGGTAAGGATAGTTTGAATCAGGCCTGTGGGCATAGTGTTCGATCTCATTACCCATGACGCATTGATTATCTCCATACTCTTCCGACCGCGGTACCTCCTCTCTTCCACGAAGTTATCGGCTCCTGATTAACCCTATCAGTTGAGTTCTCAACCCTCCCACAAGTGTATAAAACATCTTTTCTTTTTCTTAAATTTACACTGGATTGTTTTCCTGATGCAAAAGCATGAGGCTTCTTGAAAATCCAATGTCCTCTGCCTAACAAAGGGGCCTGTGGCCTCACAAGATGGAGAATATTGGCTGCAAGGAAGTTGTGTCTTTGTTGTGATGCATAATAGATGTTACATTTTCTGGACTTGCGAATCCCCCAGTTGCCCACATGGCCAGAAGGAGGAGATTCCAGTCTGCAAGATGTGCTCCTCCATACCATCTTACCTAGAGAGACAACAGCAAATGTAGGCCTTCTTGACTAACAGCTTAATTTTTTTTCCCTTCTTAGTGGTTTGTACACTTTGCTTGATTGAGAATGCTGTAATGTGAAGCTTTCAAACTTGCAAACATGTATATTGCTGCATTTTGGTTGGTGAATGAAGATTCACGTTTGGTGCTTTTTGATTGGCTTTGTGTTTTGTGTGGCTATATGTGTACCATTTAAACTGGATTTCCCCCCCCCATTCATATGTAGGAATACACCCAATACAGGTTGACATACTTGTGGGTCCTCCCTTACGCCGGATCCATTTCAGATCCCTCTGCATAGGGAAATCAACGTATGCTGGAGCCCCATTGGAGGTAATGGGACTGGTGCCCGGGTGCACAGTGGTTGCAGTGGCATGCCCCCATATTTCTTCTGGGGCACACAAGGGGCTTTTCTGGCATGGCTTTCCGTGTTGCCTGAAGCTGCGTTGCCACTGCCTGCCTAAAACATGAGCGCACCTGTATGTTACTTGAAGGCTTTGTTTCTGAATGGCTTCCTTGCACTATAAAATAAAGTAATTAAAAGAAGCAACTGATACAGATACTGGTCTGACAAAGAAAAACTTTGATACACAGTTAAAGTTAAAAAAAATTCAAATGGTCATTGTTGTTCCAGTAGAAGACTGCAAAATAGTATATGCCTGACTTTACACTACCCCTAAGATAATCAAATACAAAAAACATCAGGACTTCCCTTTTTAAAGGACTTTGGTTAAAGCAAAACACCATTTTTTTTCCTCTTCTTTTTTCTCGATCATTTCTCAACCTCACAAACCAAGGTTTTTTTTAGCTTCAATTCTTTGATATTTTCAAATACTCTTTGCCTGTTTTGGTAGGTCACTGTCAAGGGGAAGGAAAGTGGATTTATAAGGGTCACTCTGGTATGTGCCTAGTGTTAGTAATTTCTAGGATCCCCCACTATTCATGGGCCTCAAAATGCCTTATGCAATAGCAATAATAGGAGGTGCAAAGTGTTTGTGATTCTGGGGATCTTCAACCAGAACTTCCGAATGGCATCACAAATAATCAATTCATATTGGGAAGAACATTTTTTTCCATATTGATAAAACTCTGATTTGTATTTGTGTGTCTGAAGGCATATGATGCAGCAGTTATGCCAAAATGACGTAGGAATGTTCCTGACACACGAGTCTGTGTGGTGTTTTGTTTTAATAGTTTTTAATGCTTTTTTTACTCTCTAGACCTTTTAATCCTGTTTTCGCATTGGGGGGGGTGGTGGTTGGGGTCGTCCGGTGCTTTCTTCTTCTTTTTTTGTAACTTTGCTGTTACTTTTACTGTTGTACCAGCCTGGTCTACTAATAATCTTTTCTTCTCTTCTTTATTATTTTATTAATGGACATTTGCTTTTCATCGACATTTCAAGATCATGTACTAAATGTAACATCTTGTTTAGGGTCATTCTCCCCACCTGCCAACCTCTTCCGTGTTGTGAAGGTAAACCCCCCGAACAGCCAGTGACGCCACTCGTTGTCGTCTACTCCACCACCTCTTACTAGGGTTAGGGGTGTGTGGAAGCACCGCCCCTTCCTAACCCTAGTACGTATTCTATACGTACAAGATGGCAGCGCCCTGTTCATACGGGCGCTGCCATCTTGACGTATCGGACGCTGAGCGTCCGTACGCGTCGCGGGCGTTGTGACGTAGTGAGTGTGCCCCTGGCGCCTCGCTACGTCACAAACGTGACTCAAAAAGAAGCTCCATTTTGGAGCTTCTTTATGGGTCCGCACGGGAGCCGCGCCGTGTGGAGGCTCCGGCTCCCCCGCAGACCAACCGGCGGCAGCGGTCTGTAACCCGCCTTAACAAATTACTTCCAACTAACTTTTTCCCAGCAGATAATGATCACCAATTAGCAGACACTAATCCTCTTTTGCATTAGCTTCCCAGCCTGAGGCCTGCCATCAGCACAGAACAATAATACAAATGCAAATCACTCCCAGGCTCACACAGTGTGTGTGTGTATATATCTCCCCACTTGTTCTGAAGATGCTCTGAAGATGCCACAGATGCTTTACCATTTATACAGTAGAGTCTCGATTATCCAACATTCCGGATTATCCAACATCACTGCGCAGTGATTTCTTTACATTGTCAGAGGACTGAACTGTTTATACAGTACATATTGTACATCACAATGTTGATCAGTCATTTCTTTACATTTTAGAGGACTGTTTATACATTACAATGTTATTCCTATAACGTTACTGCAACGTTACTTTTACTGTTACTGCAATAAAACTTCAATACGTTTGCAATTCATAGTGATTTCAAGGCTTTTCTTGGACCATCCAGATTATCCAACATTTTTGGCTATCCAACTAACAGTCCGCCCGTTTATGTCGGTGTAGAAGGGCCGAGGTAGGGTGGAGGGTTGAGTGGGCAGGGGTGGAAGGAGACAAGCCAGGAGACCCAGAGGAGCGAGGTGGGGAGAAGGCTAAGGAGACACAGCTGAAGGAAGAAGGAGGGGCCGTCCTGGGAGGGGCCCTTATTAGGCAAGAGGGAGAGGTGTACGGGGGGAGGAGACTGCGTGGAAGAAGGGGATGTGGAGAGGAGCGGGAAGCAGGGACAGAAGGCACGCCACCTCGCCCTGGAGAAGGCCTCGGAGGCAGTAGGAGCCTGGCATCGTCTCCTCGTATCCATGCAGGGCCCCTGAGGGTAGGAACCATCCCAAACTCCCGCTGGGAAGGAGTCAGGCCAGGGGAGCCCTATAACCTGACTCTAGGCAAGGGGAGGCCCGATGCGTGGTGGGAGCGCCGAGCAAGGACCCAGTGTCAGCACTATCCATGCCAGTTGGAGGAACAGGAGTTGGTGGAACAGGCAGAGAGGGCATACTGGCCGTGGTGGGGCCACAGTGTGGTGGGAAGTGAACCCTAATCCAGCCCTTGTCATGGGAGAAGCTGTGGCGCGGCAGATCCAGTGGCGCAACTAGGAGAGCACTTTGTATCCCGGAAGGGCCAGGAGGGGAGACTTGTTCTGTTATTGTTTAAGGAGTAGTAAAGTTGGTGTTCAGCAGCGTATACACTGTTTCTGCGTGAGTTTGTTGCCGTTGTGGAGATACACATGTACGCTGGAGGAGCGCCCCCCGGGGCTGGCCCACAATCCCTGCCCACAGTTGGATAATTGAGACTCTACTGTATGATATTTCCTAAAATCCTATTTCACTCTTTATAACGTCGATTTTACACTTTATCTAACAGTTCAACTCATGCTAATTTTCAAAACCAATGATCATCTTATTGCCTTCATTATTTTTCAAAAAGGCAATTAATGGTTTCTATTTTTTTATAAGTTACCAATAACTTTTCTATAATCACAATAGCCATTTTTTCCATCTATGTGAATTCATTCATTTATAACAACCTTTCTTCTTTAGTAGGCAATATGTTGCATCTCCATTTGCCCAGTCACCCTGGGAATAATGAGACAATACAAAGGAAAGTGGGTTCAAAGAGGACCATTTATTAACAACCTATTTATTAACTTCTTAACGGAACTGCAAAGCAAGTGAGGAAATAGCCATGGATGGGATCAGCTGCGGCCTGTGGTCTATCTCTGAGACCACCTCTGCAGCCTCCCCTGTGCAATTCTACCTGAGCTCCAATGGTAACTCAAAAGCTGGGTTATCCTTTGGTCGGCCCACATCAGAAAGACTAACATGAAAGTCCCTCCCCCAATGCCCAAGAATTAAAGAGAGGGTTTTGTCCTTCATACACTCCCAAAGGGTGTCTCTTTGCCCACCTCCCAGGTCCCAAGGCCCAATGAGGTGGTTCTGTCGACTTCCCTTCCTCCCAAATGGCATCCTAGACATGCAACAAAATCCAAATTTCTTTCAAATCATGCTGAATCAACCTATTTAGATGCCACCCAAGTCAATTTCCCAAGCCAATTTCCCCATCTGGAAACAGTACGAAGTAGGTGAAAAAGCCCTTGGAAAGAGGGGGAAAATTCTATCCAGCTCTGAAGCAACAAAGTTAACTTCACACTGCAGCAGTGGAGGGATGGTGGGTCAATTGCAAAATCAAAGTGAAGAAGCTGGGGGAAACAGACTATAAACTAGCTCTAGCCACACCCCAAATCTTGCTTTGCTCGCAAGATCAACACAATTCCTTTTAGCAGACCAAGATTTTTACCCCCTAAATGAATAATCACAACTTGGGGAGGAGGCCCATGGTGCTCCTTAAATAACAATGGCAACAGCCTGTGCCAACACAGCCCACACTTGATGAGCCATTCAAACTGAGCAACGTCACTCAATCCAAGATGGGATCTAAAGTGGTTCGGCTTGGCAGGCTGCTGAAGAGATCATGCTGTGGCTACATACCAGCACTTGATGTTTCCTCGGTCACCATCTGTGATCTGAAAAACAAGAAAAACATTTAACAATGAAAGTTCTGAACATATTTCTGATAAGCAGAGGACTTCCATTGGCCGATTCGCTTGATAGCTTGAGAGTGATGCAAAAAGACCGTGTGGTAAACCACACATTTGCAAGACCAAGTGCAGCTAGGACCCTAGAATTAATACTCCAGAACTGATATTTAGTTAGTAGTGAAGCATCATGATGAATAAACAAAGGACCTACACTGTGTTCTCTCATATATACGTAGTTAAGGAGTGTTCGAATTTGGCATATGTGAGGGTCTGCATTCAAGTGAAATGTTTGAGCTCTTGCCTTGTTGGTCAGTTTTGGTCAGAGAGCTATAGCGAATTCTAATTTGCTCTATAAGTTAATTAGCTACAATCATCCTACAAGCTTTTCCCCTAACCTAAAAGTCTATTGAGCTGAAATCTTGCCATTCTATCTTATGGTGCAGGATTCTGGGGCTATTTGGGAGCTCCCACTTTGGAGCAAGCACAGAACTGCTTCCTAGGAGTCCATTCAATGCAAGGTCAAGTTATGACAAAAACATTCAACTACTGGTTAAAGATCTCTCAAATGGATTCTGGAATACTCCTCAAACTTTGTTTAGAGGAACAGCTAGTCATTGGGCATCCAAATTTCTGGTTATGTCAACTATCCCTTCTATTGTTTCAGCTAGGCTTTTCTCCTTCCTATTTTCACCTAGGCAGGCATAAAACAAATGGTCTGGGATGTCAATGCGCAATTAGATATAGCCTTGTTGGATGGCTGTAAATCTCTAAAGTGGTTATCTAAAAATAAAATGGTATTTGGCCTTGGAAAATATCTCAGATCACACCTAACACAGAGCCAGAGAACAGCATTCACTAGAACCAGATTTGAACAACTAGACTCCATGGTAAGAACAGGGCAATTCAAAAAAATATGTTGGCACTCAGTACTTTTTAGCTTTTAGGCCATTGCATGTGAATAATGCCCCTTCTTGTTTTTCACACTTTCAGCATAGATCCCAAATTCTCTTGCACATCTTAGACAATTTCTTTGGTGTCATATACCAATAGTCCATCATTTCATAAAAGTTATCTTTCAGATCATAACAAAAAATAAATTTCAACCATGTTGAACATATCCTTTCCCATTGCTACATTTGTACATATTTTTCAAAATGCTTTGGTCATTTAATCACACAATGTTTCACTTGTTGCTCTTCCATATCAAATTTGGATAAAAGTGTATACATCGTATGCATCAATTGTTCATAACCATAATTTTGTTAATCTACTTTAAATCTTTCAAATAATTGCACATATGAGAACCATTGAAAACCATAATTCTTTTTTACTCTGAGGCTGAGAGAACACAACTGGCCCAAAATCTCTGGGGCTACATCCACACCATGGAAACAATCCAGTTTGGCCCCACTTTAACTGCTATACCTCAGTGCTATAGAATCCTGGGAACTATAGTTTGTTGTGAGACCAGAGATCCCTAACAGAGCATGCTAAATGTCTCAGAAAACTACAGTTCCAAAAATTCCATAGCATTGAGCCATGACAGTTAAAATGGGGTCAAACTAGATTATTTCTTCAATACAGATGCATCCACAGTTAATTTCCATGGCTGAGTGGGGGATCCAAACTCTGGATCCAGTATTATAGTCCAAAGTTGAAACCACTACACTACACTGGCTCTCATTTTACATTTAATACATGCCATAATATAAATTTCTCATGTTGTGGTAATTTCCAGAATTGCAGCCTCTCATGGATAACTATATTAAACCACTGAAAGGGCTAATGCACAAGGAAACCAATTATTTGATAAAGGAAAATTTGGTGAATGCTTTTGAAGTCTCTGCACTGGTATTTTGTTTTCTCCTCCCCACCTTCTAGATAACAAAACACAAAGGGATAGATTTATTTTCTTTTGTTTGAATCTTCTGAAAGAATGAGAGTAAATCACTGGCCTCAATCTCAAAGCAAATTCGAGACACAATCGTTTCAATTTTAAAGTGTAGGTATGGAGCTTTATGCTGTTCAGTGAAAAATGGATAATGATGCGTTTGGCTTACATCAATAATAAATTGCATTGAAATCTGAAGGGCAGTGGGGCAAGATACAGCTCAGTGGAAGAGCACATGTTTTGCATGCAGAAGGCCTCAGTTTCAGTAGCAGGTCTGAAAAAGACCCTTGCTGATGACTTTGGAAAACTGCTGCTGGTAAACACAGTAAACCTAGATTGTAGCTGCTGTCAGTAGTGCAAGGGTATGGATACTTGTTGCAGCAGGACACTAAGGATTGAGGAGAGATGGTATATTTGAGTTGGCAAGAAAATGGTTTGTAGCAGCTCAAACATAACAAGATTCATCATTCCTTGTAGCATTTCTATCAACAGTAATCAAAGATTGTAAGCTCATTAAATGTATTAGTCATGTATACTAGCATGAGATGGTGGGGAGAAAGAACCAAAGATAGGACAGAAAGAATTATAAGACAGAACTATGGCATCTCATCTTACATTTCAGTTTCTGTTGGAGGTTCAGGTGCTTCTGCGTGCCCAAGAATGGTTTTTAAAGGGATTAATAGGAATGTGTAATTCAGTATTAGTATTTTAGAGATTGTTCTTCTGGAATTGTACTGTGTTATTTTAATGATGTAATCCCACTTTGATCATTGGGAGAGGTGGGAAATATAAATAATAATAATAATAATAATAATAATAATAATAATAATAATCTGACCGGATCTGTTCTGGTTAGGATTAGCTGTTGGATTTAGGCATGTGTGGCATAGATCGATAAAACAGTAGCAGAACCTAAGCATTGTACACAGAAGGTTATCAGCTTGGTTAACCCCATCAGCAGTTGAAAAGGAACCCAAGGAGCTGGACCAGATCTTGCAGAAGTGCTTACAGTCATAATTCTACACATGAAAAGAAACTCTTTGTGGCTAGAATTCCTCTCTGAACTGGAAATTCTATGCACTTACCCAATGCATCTGATTGAGAAGATCTAACTAAATGAATAAAGTATCTGACTTTACATACAAAAAAATCATGTAAAGCTTTTCTTTTAAAAAATGGAATTACAGGTTTCCTAACATAACGTATCTTTAAAGTTAACTATCTAGTCACACACTTACAGAGTTTTGAAAGCTAAAAGACAAAATAGCCTGAGTGTGTGTGTTTATCATATTAAAATTAATTAGGGTTCATGTTCATTGCTTTTGTGCCCTTCAGGAACTTCTGAACTAAACCCAAAAGGTAAACAAAAACATTTATCTGTACATCATATTTTAAGACAGACAGCTTATCAGTCTTGAAGTCATTGTCCTATACGGAGCACTTGCAAAGACAGACATAATTCTTCTTTCCCTTATAATGTAATGAAGCAGTACCTTCCATAATGTCCCCATTGACCCCTGCTTGAGAAGGTTCTCTACTTTTACTGGATAGAGTAGGTTGCAGCTAGACTTATTGTCACATCACCAGAGATGCTTTGAAGCATGTGCTCTGAAGCTTTACAGTTTAGCTAGGAGACAATGATTTAAACTAGGATGTAATTCTTCAGTAAGTTTCTTCTCAAAGGAAGCAATGGGTAATTTTAATGGTTTTCTTCCCATTGCATGAAATCATACCATTTTTGAAGGCTTTTCTCAGTTCAGGACTTATTCTATACAAAATTTGCATGTGCTTTTTTCCTACAGAAAGCTTCATTTTCTGTGCAGAAAATATCGCTATGCAGAGGGAAATGTTGCTGTCTATTGAAATCAACTATGTGTGAAATTTTCACAGAATAAATCCATTCAATTACAGCATTTTCTACACAGGAAAAAGTATTTTCTGTGCCAAAAATGCTATTTCCTGTGCAAAATAACTGTATTCTTAAAAAACAAACAAACAAACAAAAAACAAATCCCAAACCCACTTGTTGTTTTTGTTGTTGAACTTTTGTGTGTGTCTATCATTATTGTGTTCCAGTTAATAATCATTTTTATAATTTAATAATTAATTTATAGATAAGCTGCAACTAGAGTGGACGTGTAGAATCAGTGCCAATTACATAAATGTTTATTAGCCATTCAACAGTTAATTTAATGCATCTGCTCTGGTAAGGATTAGCATTTGGAATCAGGCCTGTGGGGCATAGGTTGATAATACAGTAGCAGAATCTAAGCATTGTACGCAGAAGGTTATCGGCTTGATTAACCATATCAGTTGAGGTTTCAACCTCCAACAAAGGTAAAACATCTTTTCTTTTTCTTAAATTTACACTGGATTGTTTTCCTGATGCAAAAGCATGAAGGCTTCTTGGAAAATCCAATGTCCTCTGCCTAACAAAGGGGCCTGTGGCCTCACAAAGATGGAGAATATTGGACTGCAAAGGAAGTGTCTTTGTTGTGATGCAAATAGATGTTAAATTTCCTGGACTTTGTGAATCCCCCAGTTGCCACATGGCCAGAAGGAGGAGATTCCAGTCTGCAAGATGTGCTCCTCCATACCATCTTAACTAAGAAGAGAAACAGCAAAATGTAGGCCTATGACTAACAGCTTAATTTTTTTCCTTCTTAGTGGTTTGTAACACTTTGCTTGATGAAGAAGCTGTGAAGCTTCAAAAGCTTGCAACATGTATATTGTGCATTTTGGTTGGTGAATTAATATATCACTGTTTGGTGGATTTTTGATTGGCTTTGTGTGTGTGTGGCTATATGTGTACCATTTAAACTGGATTCCCCCCCCCCATTCATATGTAGGAATACACCAATACAGGTTGAACATACTGTGGGTCCTCCCCTTACGCCGGGATCCATTTCAGATCCCTCTGCATAAGGGGAAATCAACGTATGCTGGAGCCCCATTGGAAGTAATGGGACTGGTGCCCGCGGTGCACAGTGGTGCAGTGGCATGCCCCATTATTTCTTCTGGGGCACACAAGGGGCTTTTCTGGCATGGCTTTCAGTGTATGCTGAAAGCTGCGTATGCCACGCCTGCATAAAACATGAGCGCACTGTATGTTAACTTGAAGGATTTGTTTCTGAATGGCATTCCTTGCACTATAAAATAAAGTAATTAAAAAGAAGCAACTGATACAGAATACTGGTCTGACAAAGAAAAACTTTGAATAAACAGTTAAAGTTAAAAAAAATTCAAATGGTCATTGTTGTTCCAGTAAGAAGACTGCAAAATAGTAATAATAGCCTGACTTTAAAAATACACATAAGAATAATCAAATACAAAAAACATCAGGACTGTTCCCTTTTTAAAGGACATTTGGTTTAAAGCAAAACAAACCAATTTTTGTCTTCTTTTCATCAGCATTTCTCAACACTCAAAACCAAGGGTTTTTTTAGACAATTCTTTTGAATATTTTCAAATACTCTTTGCCTGTTTAATGGTAGGCACTGTCAAAGGGGAAGAGGAAAGATGGATTTATTAAGGGTCAATCTAGGTATGTGCCTAGTGTTAGTAATTTCTAGGACTCCCAACATATTCATGGGCCTCAAAATGCCTTATGCAATAGCAAATAATAGGAGGTGCAAAGTGTTTAGTGATTCTGGGGATCTTCAACCAGAACTTCAGAATGGCATCAAAATAATCAAAGTCATATTGGGAAGAAATATTTTTTATCCAATTATGATAAACCTCTGATTTGTATTTGTGTAAGTCTGAAGGCATATGATGCAGCAGTTATGCAAAAATGAAGTAGGAATGTTCCTGACACAGAGCTATGTGTGTTTGTTTTAATGTTTTAATAGTTTTTAATGCTTTTAATCTATGACCTTTTAATCCTGTTTTAGCATTGGGAATGGGGGGTAGATACAGGGATTGCTTTCTTCTTGTATTTTATTGTAACTTTGATGTATTTTACTGTTGTAACCCGCCTGGATTCTCTGTGATAGGGCGAGCTATAAATAAATAAATTATTATTATTATTATTATTATTATTATTATTATTATTATTAATGGAAATTTGCTTTTCATAGAAATTAAAAGATATGTACTAAAATGTGAACATTGTTTTAGGATATTTTCATGAATTCTTTTTGTGTGACAGGTTCAACCGAAAGCCACGTGAGTCATGTTGTTGTCATTTATCCTTCTAAGTAATTCTATACAATTGTATTCTATATTTTTGAAAAAATGAATAAAGTTTTGTTGTATCAATATTGTATGAACCATAAAATAATTTTGTTGTATTTCTACTTTACTAACTTTTGTGAGATTAAGGGGGCAAAACAGATGGGACCAAAGGGGCCAGTAAGTATGTAAGTGAGAACTCTCACGATGAGAAACTTAACCAAACCTTCATGATAGCATCCTTCAACAAGTTCAAGGTGAGCCAAAGCCAACCACCACTTTGATCCTGCCATGACCAGGATTTAGGGGCTGGACAGATTGGCAGAAAGGGACGGCAAGACGCTGTCCCTTTCTGCCTGGATGGAGACCGCAACAACCAAATGCTGTGGCCTCAGGGAGCCCTAAAAAGAATCCACTCCCCAATGAGACCTTTTTAGGCCACGCATGGGATGCCATTGGTGCACTTGTGTGGTGCTGTTTGGATGCTGCACCATGATGGCAACCAGGGTGTGTGGTAGGGTTGCTGAGCATGTAAACTCTCAGCCTGTGCGCAACTCTAGAGATTGAGACAAAGCGCCTGTCTGTACAGGACCAAAGTCTGCTTCCTGTATAGGGAAGAAAAACAAGACAGATGTTGGCAAGAGGGACCTAGGCTGCCTTATGAGCAGGGGATTCAGCCAGAGAGATGGAATAGCTCAGTCCTTCAGATTCCTGTTTGGGACTGGATTTGGGATGCAAACATCCACTAAAGGAGAAAAATGTGATCTCAGCAGTACTGTTTCATGGTAAGAGTGAATAAGCACTGCTCAGCATTCAGGGGAAGGTGGAAAGTACATCTGGCTAGATGTATTCCCACAATGTAAAGATCCTTCACTAGAAAGAAATAAAACTGACTTACTGGTCCCAAACAAACAAAGGCAGATACAGTCCTCCAATTCCTTTGTGGTTTTGATCACTAGTATATGAATATAAAACAGTACTCATCTTGAGCAACTTGAAATTTCTCTGTAATCCTCTCTTTCTTAGCAAACTGGCTTCTGTTTGAAAAGACATAGTCATTGCAGTCAATGTGTTTTGTGGAAGTTTGAGAAGAATGTTTGTCTACAAAAATACAGTTATGAATGCATAACTGAAAGTTATGCACTGGTGACTGGTTTGTATTCACTATCCCTATGATTATCTAGTTTAGGGGATATTTAGGGACTGTGAAAACTGCCAAATTCCCTCTGTCCCTCTGTTGAGGATGAACCAGCTGACTGATGGCTCCATTCACCCAAATGCAAACAATTTCTGGTGTGAGGGGGGAGTATTGCAACAAGATTCTTCTGGCTGTCACACTGGCAATTACTCATGGTTTGCAAATTTAGCAAATGTTGATTTTGATGTCTGGGATCAAGTTATAAGGTTGTACAAAACACCATGGACTTGACATGTGAACCAAGGGCCACTTGTGTAATTCTGCATTATTTACAAAATGTTATCTTTCCTATTGATAAAGCAACTTTCAAAGGAATGATCCTGGACGGTAAACTATCAAGGGACAATGCCTTTCCCAAACCCCATAGTTCGTTTAATGAACAAATAATTTGTATAATATTCAGATGAGACTGACTGGATTTGGGTAATTTGAATGTTGGAACAATATAATATACATGATAGTATGGATGACTTGAAGAGTCCCAATAATGATTATCCTATTTCAAAAAAAGAACAAGGGAAATAAATATGTCCCTTGCACTGTGATGAAGGCGAACACTTCCCTTCTTGTCTTTCGCATGCATCTTTGAAGATAATGTCTCCATCAGAGTTATCTCTTTCCTCAGATTCCTGTGTCATGTGGAAGGGATCCATAGTTTGTTCTGAAACAAGATTTAGAAAATGAAGAATGTCGGAGGCCTGTAAATTTAATAGATGGTAGAATAGAGTGGGAGGAGAATTCTGCATTTGAATTTAAATCTGTGTCCTCTCTCTCTCTGACAATAGTATAGCATGTGGTTTTTCAGGAGGCCAACATGGATGGATAGAAAGAAAGAAAGGTGAAAAGGAAATGAGGAAGAGTCTGACACAGCATACTACATCTTAATGTACTAGAATGTTTGAAATCCTGATATGAGTAGCTGTCCTTGCATTGCAAGCCAATGTCTGGGTTTGGAACTGAAAGGAAATGAGTGTCCCTATAAATGGTTCCAATGACCAGGTGGGCCATTATGCAAAGAGACAATCCTGCACATTATAGTGCTTTAAAGGACCAAGAGTGCACTTTGAATTGGGACAGAAGGAAATATAGAGCTTTCAACAGTGAACAAACATGCTCACCACACCTGGCTGTGGTCCAGATCCTAGCTGCTGTATTTTGGACAAGTTGAGCCTATGCAGACATTTACTGTGATACGTCACCTTTGATAACATTTGGTAAGAACTCTACTGGGGTTCTTGATTCTTCCATTGGTATTTAATGCTGGACTCTCTCCCAGTTGGTCCTAATCTCTTAGTCTATCTGCCTGTTACACATGGATTTATTGACTTTAGCCTTAGTTTTTGAACATGTGTTGCTTGGCCCTATGGCAATGTCCTTCTGCTTGGCCAAACACTCCTGTTTTTGACCCTTCAATTTGCACCACAGCTGCTATGTTGGATACTCTGTACATGATTGAATCAGCTCCTGCCAGAGTTTACATCTGGGCTCATTCTTACAGTAAACTGTCTGTGTTTCTGCTCATCTATGACAGGAACATACAAGTCTACAGTGTTTTCCAACAGTAAGTGAATGACGGCTGGTACTTTGATTTCATACTGTGTAATGGAACAACCTTTATCCTCATCCTTTTGATACAGGTCTCTGTTTAAAAAAATAATTTGGCAAGGATTAAATGTTGGTGGCTGCTGTACTGTAAGTGAAACTGCTAAGACACCAATTAACATTTCATTGCTAGGACTCATCCATTTGTTATTTGTAGTTGTGGCCAAATTTGAGTGTTTGAACTTTAAAGGCTTTGTTTGCATAGTCTACAGCGCGTCAGGAAATGACAAAAACAGCTAAATCCTTTTTAAATAACATGGGTTTGAAATTGCAAGCCTACTTCTCAACTAATTTGAATCTTTGGTAGTGGGGATGGGCCAAAGTCTTCAATTATCTGCTCTACTAATTTCCACAGAAGAAAATTTGCAAATGTCTGTAAGGAATGAAAAGAGAAATGAAATGGATACCCTTTTAATAACAGAAAATGCACCAAAGTGTCATTTCAACATTAAAAAACAAACAAAAAGCAGATGATTTGGCTGGAGAGAGAAATGTTAATTTATTTGCTCTTAATTTGTTAACTATTGTACAAAATATTAATAATGGCCCCTCTTTCCCAGCAAAACCCAAAACTTTCTCCAAGAGTGACTGAGAAACAAGTCGCCAACTAAGGTAAAGAAAAAGCATATTGGTATGAAGAGGGTGAGAGAAAAGTCTCTCTCTCTCTCTCTCTCTCATGTGTGTGTGTGAACTGGCAAACTGTTAGTAAAGTTTAGGGTTGCCAAGTTGCAGCATTCTATTCCATGAGATTACAGGGTCAAAACCCCAAGAACAGGGATCAAGTCCTTCTATTATTATAGGGTTGGAGTAGAGGAAGTTGGCATGTAGGATAGAACTGCTTTGGGGTCAGCTGATTTTGGAAACAGGAATGAGGAGAATTCAGGTAAATGGATCCACAGTTTGGGTAAAACTTAACAAATCAGGTAATACAACAATTTCAAGCTTTGGTGAAGGAAAGCATTTTTCAGTGGCTGGGTAGGAGAAAAAAAACGTGCCCAATAGCTGCATTGATTTCTACTATTTCTGCTAATCCTTGTGTCCCATGTGGCCTTACTTATAACACAAAAAATATGTGGACAGTTTTTTTTTTGGGGGGGCACATACTGCTGCTGCACACAAGGGTCACAATAAGGCTCAGGGGATATTCCACCCCACCACCCTTAGACCCTGCATTGCAGTTCCTGGGCTTTGTACAGCATACAGGTTTACCATTAAGGTTGCTGGATCTCAGTCTTGTCTGATCCAAATGACACAAAGCACCCAGTTTACCAAAGTGCATTGAACTATTGTTTCTCTTGCCAGTCCTGTCCTCTCACTCTTGGTGTTTGGTACACCAACATTGCACAAGTGTGGTATACATAGAAGCAAATACCTGTGAACTTAGCCAGCAATCCTGCAGTTCAAAATTAAGAGAAATTCCTTCCGTGTGATAAACTCCCAGGTCACTAGAGAGGGGATTGCACAGATCATGCAATAGTAGTGGGAGCTCAAATCTCCTTGGAGGGCCTCTCTGAGAGGCTCAGCAGGTGGGTCAGAATAGCATGAGCTCAGCCTGGCCACAGTGTTCACCTGGGTTGGTCTCTGGTTGTATGCAGACAGGTGGGTGTTTATACATCCATCCCCACACCAAACCAGGATCCATTACCAGTGCATATTCCTTATCTTGTAGTCCAATTTTACCCAAGTCCTATTCTAATCTCTAAAATGTCAAACACTGGAGGAACCAACACCATCACTCAAAGCCGTAGTTTGACAAGTAATGTGTTAATGCTAAAATCTACCACTTACCAAGGCTGTATATCCAATACTATGCCTGATTCTGCAACAAAACTGCTTCACCAGAAGAAAAACTGCAAAATATTGCTGGTGTACAAGAAAAAAAGGAGCCACGAAAAATAATTGGGCACAACTTATTCATGCAGTCAAATCCAATAACTTACCTTTATTCTGGCATATTACATCAGGTTCTCAAAGTAATGTACCAGTGACAGTGGATTTTCTCAATAACACCAAGATCCACCCTCTTAAACTAGAGGAAAGCTTATTGCAGATGACGTATCAGTACTTTCAAGAACACTCATTGGTCTAAAAAGAGCACTAAGAGCACTAACTCAGTTCTTCAAGATCAGCTAGTACTCAGCTATATATATATAAAAAACCCCTAAAATCATGACATTTGCTAAAAGGCCCAAGAACCATAACTGGAGTATAGATGTTCACACCACCCCCACATTCTAAGCTGCTTGCAAAGCTATCTGCCAGGCACTCAGCTTCTCAAGGTTACACATCTAAACCAGCCACCTGCAACCCCATCCCCTGAGCACTATAAGCCAACTTATCCTGAGCACTATAAGCAAACTAAATGTAACCCAATATCTCCATGAGTGTCTAACCAACAATCCTAATTACTGACAGAACCAGAGTGTTAAGCCTGGTTGTGACACAGTATGTTTCCACATAGATTGGAAATCCTCAGTCAGGGTTAGTGGAGCAAAGTCGGTGGACAAGAAGGATAGTCTGAGCCAGTAACTCACCCACACTCTGGCCTCCATTTTCATAGAGGTTGACTCAAGTCTCAGAGTTGCATTAGAGACACATTTTGGATCTTGGAATGCTGATCTTAGAAATTTGGACTGCACAAGTTCTAATGGTGCAGTTAGAGAGGGGCCCAAGTTGGGATCCATAAAGCAGTTGTGCACATGATCCAGCTTCAAAAAGTTTGAGTGTCGCCACTGTATAATGGCCTCCTCTTGTCATAAAAATTTGAGGATGCCTGTTGAGTTCCTCTTTGCTTAAAAGGTTCATCAGAGGACTCAGATGATATGAGGTCTTTCTGAAGACGCTGAAGGTGATCTGAGACCAATACTTCACTTATTGTGAACTGTGGCAGTGGCGATGGGGGGGAAAGAGGAGGAGAAGAGGAGGGAGGCAGGGAAGAGGAGGAATAAGAGGTACCCCCCTCCCCCTGATTCCTGCCATAGTGAAAATGGCGAGGCTGGCATTGGGGAGGAGGCAGAGGCAAAGTGCCATTGTTGAGTGCTATGGAACTTGAGCATATACAGATTCTGGTATCCATGAAGGGTGGTGGTGGTTCTGGAACGGATCCCTGCTGATACTGAGGGCCCACTGTACATGTGGCACAATACAAATGTTACAATAATATTTTTGATGCCACATGAAGCACTTGAGAAAAATTCAAAGGTTTCTTCTGTAAAATTAACTGAAAACAAATAAGGAGAAACACAGTATAGCACTTACGGCATGGCAGAAATTTTTTATTCTTTTTCAGCAGAAACCAGCACATCTGTTCTGTAGCTCTCCCTTTGACACCACTTTTTGGGTTGCTACATAAAATGATAAAACACTTCATTCTTGTCTTGATGCCTAGCTATGTTATACAAGATATTCTGTTTAAAAAACAGAGCAGAGGCTATATCAAGAGAAGTATTTGATTGACAGCACCACAGCCTGTCACCCCTCAAGGCAAACATCATGCTCTTTTTTTATTAATGCATGTCATGGACATGCTAAAAGGCATTGCAGGCCCAGGATCAGAGTATTTAAGAGTACCTACGGGGCTGGAAAGTCTTCTTGTACAGAAATGTCTGTGTAAGATGCAGACCATCTATCTTTCGCAACTCCCTCTTGTCTCTTCCTTGTCTTATATATTCTAAGCATAACTCATGCTTTGTTAGTGGCACACACTATGCATTGCTTTGGTATGCATTCTGTCTTGGGTCTTGCTGTTGATGTTTTATGCTGAATGTGTAATGTCATTAATTCAATTAGTGTCTCATGTGATACTGTTCAAGCCTGATGTTGCTTTTTAAAGAACCTTTTATTCCAATATATATTATTAGAATGGCCAACAGCATGGCAGATAGGATATAGAAACACCTGCCATGTCTACTTTGTGGTTTCTGCTTGTGAAGGCCAGATCAGTGGGATGACTGGGTATTTTGTTGTTGTTTTTGCCTCCTATCTCCACATTTCTGGTGTGAGCAGCATTTTTCTGTAGATAAGAGAGACAACCATTAAATTATACATAAAGTGTGAGGAAAAACTGTGTGTTTGTTGGAGAAATCTGATTTGGGGTAAATTCCTGTTAAATCAAAGGTGAAGAATAGACTTAGCCAAGGCACTCAGATCTGAGCACAATTGGGGAAGGCAAAGAGATGAATAGATGGCCATTGACTTAATCACTGGGCCATCAGGTGTGAGGCTGAAAACGAACAGCAGGTATTTTGTTGGTTTTTGGAGGAGATGTTTTTTCTTGTCTAGCAACTCCCAAACTTCCTGTGGGGAATTTCCAGTCTTATCTCTAGGGCTCCAGTCATCCATTACCAATAAAATTTAAGGTGGTAAATATTCTGTCATCCCATTTTGCCTCAAATTCTGCAACAGTGAACTTGCTTGAAACCTACCAATAAACCTTAAGTAATTTGGATTCCTCTTTACAAGTGCATCACAGATTGTCTGATTTGTGGGACCAGCATCCCCCCACATGCACTAGGGCTTGGCACCATATTTGTGCCTAGTGGCTATAACTGTTTCTTTCTGTTCTAGAAATGTACCGTGGACTGGTAGCTAATAGTTAATGAATTGACACCAGTTGGCAGACCCCCACTTTGCAAACCACTGTTCTACACAATGTAAATACCTAAACGCGTCACCCTTATTGTATTCTTACTTGCAGCATCATACAATTTAACACATAAGCAAGGTATCTTTCCTTTGACCCAAGTCTCCAATAAAAGATACATTTTCCTTCTTTGACTGGTTAATCTTTTATAACATGTTCATCATCTAACAGAGACGTAGAAACATTTCAAATATTTGTCTTCACAACCTGGCTATTTCTCCACAGGGTAAAAGAGTTTTTCATCATTATTAATTCAGAGCATTCTAGCTTTCATAAAATTACAATGATACTGAATTGGTGAGGTAATCTTTGCAATGGCAAGTAGAGTTTATGATATTTAATTCCTTGACCATTTGGATAGTTTGATCCTATGCAGTCTGGGGCCTACATCTTTCAAAAATGTCATTTCTTGGTGTAGGTTTTGAGCCCTCTGCTGAAATAGTTAAAAGTTACACTGAACACCATATACTTAACAATTTAGGACTGAGGTGATGTAATGTGTCTTCATTATAAGAAAAACTTAGGTTTTCTAGAACAGAATGGACCAGATGGTTTGGACTGGAAATACACAGAGGAAGTTGCTGGGGAGGAGTAGGTCACTTCACATACAACAGAAGGAATTGGAGGAATGTCACACATAGGAATAGGGAACCCAAGGATCATTCTGTGAGCTTGCAACTACAGAATCGATTTGAATCTCTCTCTGTTCTCAGGGATGATGAGGAACAGCAGCATGGACAGACTTCAGGAACAGACAGGGGAGCCTGAGAGTACCACCACAGGGAATAGTCTCTGTTAAATTTCAGAGGAGGCATATGGTGGTGGTGGTGGGATTTCTTGCTGAGAGGTACCAAAGCAGTGGTGTGTGTGCCTGACAAGTTGTCTTGGGAGGTGTGTTGTTTCCCTTGGGCAAGGATCTGTGATGTGACAGAGAGGCTCACAAGACTTCTCAAGCCTACTGATCGTTACCCCTTTCTTTTGATCCATGTGGGAACCATGGCACAGCCTTCAGAATATCATAAGGAATTATGAGACTCTGGGTAGGAGGTTGAAAGATCTGGATACACAGGTTGTCATCTCATTTCTTCTCCCAGTTGAAGGGCATAGTCCAAGAAGGGAGAGGAAGATAGTAGAGGTGAATAACTGGCTCCACAGATAGTGCTACCAAGAGCGATTTTGAATTTTGGATCATGGTCTGTGGTTCCATGAGTGGGGACTTCTGGCAAGGGATGGGTTGCATCTCATGCCAGTTGACAGAAACATTTTTGCCAATAGTCTCAATAATTTGAGAAACTGAAGCATGTCCAAAGGAGGGTGACTAAAATGGTGAAGGGTCTGGAAACCATGTCCTATGAGGAACGACTTAGGGAGATGGAGATGTTTAGCCTGGAGAATAGAAGGTTAAGAGATGGTATGAGATGTCTGCTTAAACATTTGAAGTGATGTCATGCTTATTTTCTGCTGCTCCAGAGAACAGGATCCAGAACAATGGATGCATGCTACAGGAAAAGAGATTCCAGCTCAACATTAGGAGGAATTTCCTGACAGTAAGGGCTGTTTGACACTGGAACACACTCCCTTGGAGAGTGGTGGAGTCTCCCTCCTTGGATGTCTTTAAACAGATGCTGGATGGCCATGTGTCAGGCATGTTTTGATTGAGAGTTTCTGCATGTAGTCTCTTCCAATTCTATGATTCTATGAAAAACTGAATTAATTGCAAGTAATTAGTTTCTTCTAAGCCCTGCCTATGGAGTTCAAGATTCCATATTTGGACTCTATTCCTTTCAATTCAAAACTTTTAATTGTGCTACTTTTAATTAATTGTGAATGTGCAGGTGTTTCTCTGGCACTCACAATGTCTGTTCTGCAGTCAAGTTAAACTGAAATCATCTGTCTATGTTCCATTCTGCCATGGACCCTGCAGAACTTGATCTTTATGTGATAGCTGATTGAGATTGAACAGTGTTCAATCTGAGACATGTTCAAGTTGTTTTGCTCCCTGTGGGCTCCTAGCCATTCCACTGCAGAATATCTAGTGAAAAGGTCCTACTTCTCACAGATAATCTTCCCCAGGGTAGGGACTGTCAAGAGTCCTCCCCAGAATTCATGAGCTGAGAAGAAGGTGATAGGGCCATATAAAAGCCAGTGTACTATAGTGGTTTGTGTATTGGACTATGACTCTGGAAATCAGGGTTCTATTCCCTCCTTGGCCATGGAAACCCAATGAATGACTTTGAGAGAGTCACGCACTCTAAGCCATAGAAAGTCCTGTGACAGCGTTGCCATAGGGTCACTAAAAGTTGGAAACAACTTGAAGGTACACAACAAAGCAAGTGATCGTTAATAGTTGTTGTTGTTGTTGTTGTGTGCCTCCATAGGGTTTTCTTGGGAAGTTTCTTCAGATGGGGTTTGACATTGTCATTTTCTGAGATAGAGAGAGTGTGGCTATGTGTATTAAAAATAGTTGGATAGTCTACATGCCATAAATTAATGGCTTACCAATTCACATGTTGTTGTGGTCTTCATAATCTTACCTAAGCCACTGATTTTTTAAACCTTCCACAATCATAGAATCATAGAATACTACTAAAACTTAGAAATACTATGCCTTCTGGGGATTAAAACTGTACTAGTACAAAAAATAATTTCCCCAAGCTATACTATATGTTGCCACCCTCACCTTATGTTAAAATTTTCTCATTCACCATTTCCTTCCAAATTTGAAATTTTTCTGAATGCTTTTGAAAGACTAATGCCCTGAGCAATCTGTATATCATGGTAATGAAAGGTACTGTATAGTCTTACTTATTCCAGTGCATAGGAAAGCCATATACTTTGAGAACAAACTCCCCACTTCTTTTTTAACCGTGAAAATGAAATACAGTAAGACAACATTTTACAAACTGCCGTCAAAGTATATGTTGGTGTGGTTCAATGTCATAAGCACTAGGCTCATATACTAAGCAATAAACTCCATGCCCAATTTCTAGAAGAAATTGCAAGGGTTTTATAATTGAGATGGGGATTCACATTTCTTTGCTATTGATAAAATAAGTAAAAAGACAAAAAGACAGTGTTTTCAGCTAAATAAGAAATCAACCTCATTCATCTTCAGATAAACTTTCGTTATCTTTCTCCCTGATACTGTATACGCTGAAGAGAGATTACTTTCTTCATTTCAATTAGCACTATCTTTCAACTGCCAAATCATGAGAAGTAAGGATTTCAAAACTGTAGACTATTCCAGGTATGTGCATTGCATTCATCAGGTTGACAGATTATGTGCTGTTTTGGTTCTCAGACTTTTTCATATCAGAATGGATAACTGCAGCCCTCTATGTCTTTTTGGACTGCAAATGACTTGCCATAACCTATTACCATTCACTATGATGGCTAGGGCTGAAAGGAATTCTAGACCAAAAAAAGGATATAGGAGTCAGAGTTGACCACTCCAACTTTAGACAGACCTGAAAGCGGTGGTCTGCCTGCGCCATCATTTGCGGCGCCGAGGAGCCCCAGCGGCCAAACCACGAGGCTCCCCGGCACCGCAAAAAAGAAGCGCCAAAATGACGCTTCTTTTTGCGTTGCTGAAATGATGCGGCAAGGTTCCAATGGTGCACTCGCTGCATCATTTTCATGGCACGACGTGCGGACACTAAGCATCCGAGATGTCAAAATGGCGGCGCCCATCTGTATAGGGTGCTGCCTTTTTGTACGTGCTCCACGCGTACTAGGGTTAAGGACATCCGGAAGGGACGCCGTTTTCTAACCCTAGTATGTGCAGAGAGCATACTTTATGCTCGTCCAGAATGGGCCTATGATTCCGTGGAATTATCTTCTGGGAGATCACAGCTTTTCTCCTTTTCACACAACCTACAAGAGAAAGCATTCTGAAAGTCAACCAGTGTTCCTAAGGTTTTCAAGTAAAGACCCAGAATCCATAGTCCACTTCACAATCACTTTACAGACTGTTGGGGAATCTTCACTGCCCTTGCATCTTTCAGTTAAAGAAACACATTTGGGTACCTAGCATGCTTGTTTTGCTATTTAGCTGCTCACTTGGTTTGGACTTATGCATAAACACACTTAATCTTACCTGAGAACTGTCCAGGTCCTGCACAGTACTACCATCTTCCTATTAGGCGATGGCTCCAGGCCTTGTTTGTTTCTCATAGGCTCTCAGTCCGTTTCAGATAGCAAAAGTTGATACACTTTAGCAGCATTATGATTATGCAGTTTTCAGTGCAGGTGCATTGATATGTAACAAAAGTGAACTTTTGTGATGGTTCCAGAGCTCATAAAAAAGTAACAACGAAGCACTGCCTAGATCCATTCCATGGTTATCATCACAGAACTACAAAAGTGACTGTGCAAGCCTGAGGATTTTATCCCTGCCTTTACAGTTCCTACTTTCAGTCCCTCTCTCTCTCTCTCTCTCTTTTTTTTTTTTACAAAAGAAAGACACCATTCCTGCTAACCTCACCACATTTATTTCAGTTTCTTTCTACACTGCCATCTCTTTTATTACAGGCTACTTATGAAGCACAAGGGAACACCAGGAAGTCTTTATTTGCATATGAATATCAGGTTGTCTTGACATGGTGTGCAAATGAAAAATGTATTTAGCATTAGCAGTATCTTTCCAGACCTAGCAACTCAGAAGAAGGCAGCACAACCCCTTGGATGAGTCTGTGCCCACATTTCTGTGGTTTAATGTAATATTAACTCCCTGCGGCTACATTGTCATGGAAGGAGGAACTGAAGGCCTATAAATTATCATATTTTCCACAGTATGATGAAACCAATTGCCACAGGTGTGTTGTTATAATCCCAAATGCAAGTGGAGAACAGAGTGTGGGCTGATGAAAACTCCTAACATCAAAGTGGGATTTAAAGGGCCAGAAGTTAGTTGGCTATTACTGTAGTGGCTTAAGATGTCATGGTATGGTGGATCCAAGCATTGGTTGACCCTGCCTCAAGCCAATGAAAGTCCAACCCACTAGTATTGGACTGGCAACAGTATAGATTTCATAGAACTTTATCACACGAGGCACTTACCACTGCCTAAACGTTGCTGAAGTGTTACCCAAATGTTTCAGAAGTGCCAGAGGTGGGATCATCCATTGTACTTCTGAAATGTCATAGAGGCTTCCTGCTTTCCTTCGTGGTGGAAGTGTTCGCGGGGAAGCCTCAGAAAAGCTATTTTTATTAATGAAAGCTCTCGTTAATAAAAATGGCTTTTCTGAGGCTTCCTCACGAATGCTTCCACAATGGAAGGAAAAGAGAAAAGAGATCCCACCTCTGATGCTTCTGAAACATTTGGGTTACACTTCAGCAATGTCTGGGCAGCAGAAAGTGCCTCATGTGATAAACTCCATAGTGTTTTATTGTCTAAGGAATACTCAGAAGTGGTTTGAAATTGCCTTCCTCTTACAGCTCTTTGATGTTCCTTGGGAGATATATAATAGATTGCAGCCAGAGGAAATTCTGCTAGCCAGTAAGTGAGTGGAAGACTAAAGGAAGCTGATGAGCATATGGCAGCTGGAAAAGGCAGAGATGCCATAAACAGCATATCATGAACAAGAGAACAGGAAGCTGAAATCACTCAAAGCAAAATTCAAGAAGGTCTGAAAATGAGAGGAAGATTCTTGTGACAGCCTTAAGGAAGATCTGGCTCTTCAGTGACGACAAGAGGCTTAGGTCTGACAAATTATTTGCTGGACCAAAGCTTAGGGACAAAGACTTGCTGTTTGGTTCTTGGGTTCAGTTAATCACACTCAGGCTGAAGAATCCATATGAAGCCCTCAGAACTCAGCTTGTGAGTGGAGCATTATCTAATTGGCTGGGTAGGGAGTGGAGAGGAAGCTGATTAGTTCTCTTCAAAGGAAAAAGTAATAAGAATAGTATGTCTAATATCATTTATGGAATATATCAAATACCTATACCTTTTTTAAACTTAATTTTAATTATAAAATATGTAGTATATAGTTATGTTAGAGCTTGAAAAATAACTTCCAAGCTGTGGAAGTTTTTCAGAGCTTGTTTTTGTTAGTTGTTACAGTTTTTGAAAGTGAGCTGTTACCCATAATGCTAGGCTCCCAAGAGGGCAGCCAACTTAATGTTCAAATAGGGGAAATTGATTAGCTCAAATGAGGGCAACTAAAGCATATATATATATATATATAACTATCTATCTAGATCTAATTTTTTTCAATTTTTCTATCACAGCTATCCAAAGCTCATAGCGTGACAGCAAGTAAGCTAATTAGCAAGTAAGCTAATTTGCCCCAACAGTCTGGGTACTCATTTTAGCGACCTCAGAAGGATGCAAGCCTGAGTCGAGCTTGGGCCCTTTTGCTGGTCTTTAACTCGCAACCTTGTGGTTTTGAGTGAATGGCTGCAGTACAGGCATTTAACCACTGCGCCACCAGGGCTCCCTATATATAATAGTTCTGAGAACAGAGATTGAGATTTCCTGCATGGCAGAAGGTTGGACTGGATTGCCCTTGTGGTCTCTTCCAACTCTATGATTCTATGACTTTTGAGTGCAGGTTCAACATATTTTATTTATAGAAAAAGGAAATCACCATTTACACAAGACATCCACTCATGCACACAGTCAAAAACTAACCATATAAAGGTGGTAGCAGATAGCGACTTAAAAGTGGTTTGCAGAGGGCAATACTGTACTGATTCCAAATGTGTAGCTCCATTCAGGGGAATACAGCAAGATGGGAATACACTCAGCAGCTGCCTTAGGATCATGGCATGGACAGCTTATGCTGAGAAGTCAGTTAAGATATGGACAGAGTGTCTGTCTGACCTCAAATGAGACCAAATTGGTGATGCCTGCACAGGCATTTTTATAGAGCAAAATATATCCTGGGGCAGGTTTTGAGACATGAAAGGATTTCCAGGAAGGAAGAATGAGCAAAGAAGTTGAGAATGGCTAACCAATCAGTGGATAAAAGGTTATTACTCCCAGAGGGGAGTGTACTTGTATTTCTGTTCATGTGTAAGCACCAGGTGTTTCACTCACCATCGGTCCTATCAGTACAGGGTTTATGCCGATTCCAATCTCAATTGATCTATTCTGTCTACACGCTCTTGAGCTCCCCTGTGCGGAGCCTTCCAGATTTCCTTATGTGGCAAGGCAATTTCTTGCACTGCGGCACCTTTGTAGCTGTGCTTTAAACATTTCTTTGATATCAATTTGATATTGACATGGAGGAGCTGTGCAGGGGGCTATACCTTGAAGTAACAAGTAGCTCCACCAGGGCTAGCCTGGAAGAAGAGACTCCTCCCTCCATAACTGTCATCTTTCGGCCTGTGAGGGAGTGAATAGGCTGGCCCAGCTCCATCAGGGCTAGCCTGAAGAAGAAGAGCCCTCCCTCCAGTCCATCTGCCTTGGTCCAGGCCTCAGAGGGAGAGGAGAATGCTGGACCTGATCCCCTCCCTCCCTCACCATCCCCTTCTCCTTTTGTGTCGTGTCTTTTTAGATTGTAAGCCTGAGGGCAGGGAACCGTCTATTATCCTCTCTGTTGTAAACTGCCTGGATTCCCAGTGATTGGGTGACATATAAATAATAATAATAATAATAATAATAATAATAATAATAATAATTAGTCCCATAGTCATTGCTGTGCTTCATGTAGTCATTGTTACTTTTCTATAAATTTTTGCAGGGGTGATCCCCTTAATGGAATGCACCTGGGGGAAAAAAACTTGTCAAAATGGCCCCCTAAATGTTTTTCAATGTAGATGAAAACCATTACTCATTTCACCAGTGAAATAAGTAATAGGTGGATTCATCATCCCTGAATCCACAGGCTGTCCCATTTCAGTAAGCCTGGTTGCAAATGCAGGTGACTTCAGCTTAGTACTCCTTATGTGCTCACCATTCCTTACAACTGAAGTTCAATATTTAATGGAATTATTTTTTTCAGATGAGGAGAGAACATCCTCTTTGTATTTATTGCTATTTTAAACCAGCCTCCTGGAGGCATTCCTGGAATCTTTTTCTAAGGCTAGGGCATTTTCTCATTATGCATGCTACCTATTCATACAGTAGAAATATAAACAAAAAATTACGAAGGAACTTGAACCAATGCATTTGGGAATATCCATGCAAGTACTCTTATCTACAATTCCCCATACAGTTTAGTAACCCCAGACACCTGAAGGTACTCAAACAGAAATGTAGTAGATAATTAAGAGCATGTGGTGCATGTGAAAATGGAGACATTTTACTTGAGAAGAGGTTACTAAAAGATATAATTGCTTGAAACAGGTTAGAAAGGGATATAATTGCAGTTATATGAAATAAGGCAGGAAGTTGAGGGGCTTGTGTATGTGCGTGTTGCTTTTCCAATGAATCTGTTAAAGGACTATTTCAACGCAAGTTGCAGTGAAATTATGAAGCAATTTAAACTCACCTCATGATCATGGAGTTCTGAGGAGACAGTACTAATGTTTGTGGCAGAACTCAGAAAAGTTTTGCAGAACTGCAATTATTTGACAAATCTGACACTAATGTTAAGGCCAGGCGGTGCTATAGATTTAATGAACAGCAAATGCATAGGAGGCTACTCTCTGTTAATCTTTGTTAGTTAATCTTTGGTTCTGCTTTAAAACTTGCCCTCGTTATGGAATCTGAAAAGTATATAGGATGCAGAGGCATAACTACAGGGATTGAGGGAGAATGATAGCACACAGGTGACACTAGCAAATGATTTTACACTTGGAAAAGAACCTAAAAAGAAAATGAATATACTTCTGGTGTTGCCATTGTGAATGACAGCTGACATCAAAGGTCTGCAGATTTAAAATGGAAAGTTCTATGCCTGCAGCTTGATTTTCCTCATGAGGAGCATATGTAGAGCTTAAAGGAAAAGTGCAGCTTTGTAAAGCAAAGGAACAGCTTCATGATTTTCACACTTCCATATTTTGGTAGAACAAAGTTCTAGAAGTGTAGATGAAGAAATAGCTTGTTCCAGGGAATGTATAAATAGAGTTAAAACACTTAAAATGTCTCCTATTTTATTGGCTGTGAACAAAAGGAAGATAATCTTTCAGTCAGAAAAATAATGCAATGGGACACTTGTGAGGAGGCATTTTTTTTTTTACTATGCAGTTAGATTATGAATTTATACGGGAGCAACTCTTAAGCTATTAGGTGCCACTATGGTGACTGTTTCAGCTCAAGTTATTTCCAGTTGTGGATCCATTTACATGGATGTGCATTGTTACTCCTTTTGGCCCTAGACTTGGAGGGGTTCTGACAGGCTTAAAATGGGAGGGGAACTGCTCATGGTAGAGTCATGAACACATACATCCTATCATAGAATCATAGAGTTGGAAGAAACCACAAGGGCCATACAATCTAACCTCCTGCCATGCAGGAAATCACATTCAAAGCATCCCTGACAGATGGGCATCCAGCTTCTGTTTAAAGACCTTTAAAGAAGGAGACTCTATCACTCTCTGAGGGAGTGTGCTCCACTGTTGAACAGCCATTGCTGTGAGGAAGTGCCTCCTAAAGTTGAGGTGGAATCTTTTTTCCTGTAGCTTGCATCCATTGTTCTGTGCTCTAGAACTTTACTGCATTAGTTATGGAATGGTAGCGTTCTTAAAGGGACTGTACCTGGAACTGGAGGAGACGGGGAATGCATTTTACTGCACAGCGAGAATGCTGCCACCACCGCTGAGTGTTCCCATCCCATTCTGGAAGTGTTCCCCAGAGCCGATTTTCGGGAACACTTCTCAGGCGTTCCTGAAAATCGGCCCCTCTGGAACACTTCCTGAACAGGCTGACAATACTCGGCGGTGGTGGCAGCGGTGTTCCCGCTGTGCAGTAAAATGTGTTCCCTGCCGCCTCCTGTTCCAGGAATGGTCCCTTTAAGAACACTGTTGGACTGTTCCACAACTAATGCAGTAAAGTTCCTAGTCTGTGAAGCAGCAGAAAACAAGCTTGTTCCATCCTTAATGTGACACTCCTTCAAATACTTAAAGAGGACTATCATATCACCTCTTAACCGTCTCTTCTCCAGGCTAAATATACCCAGCTCCCTCTTTCTTCATAAGGCATGGTTTCCAGACCCTTCACCATTTTGGTGGCCCTCCTCTGGATACACTCCAACTTGTCAACATCCTTTTTGAATTGTGGTGCCCAGGACTGGACACAGTATTCCAGGTGGGGCCTGACCAAAGCAGAATAGAGTGGCACTATTTAGACTCTATACTTCTACTGCCAGTTTAGGAATATCCAGCTGAACCTGGACAAGAAAGAAGGTAAGCATTAGTGTGATGCCAAAGGAAACCATTTCTCCACCATTTCTTACATGATATCTACCAGTAATTCCAGTCAATAACAGACTACTTGAAGAGTTACCAGTTGATGGAAACCCATCAAGATTTTACTAGCACACAAGACCCCCCTACCCCATAATCTTACAGATTATGCAGTAGAAACTGTGTTGTGTTGTGATCTGGAGATACAGAAAGTGTGAGTCCAGACTGAAAACTTCAAGATAATTCTGGGTTAAGAGATTCCATTGTGTAGTCAATTCAGGGAAGATTGTTTTTCACAATCTTGGTACCAGATCTGTGAATCAACAGGGGAGTCAAGTGGGCTGGTTGATAAGGGAATAGGAATTAGTAGCTTCTGGAGCTACTTTCTAATGGTAAAGGTAACTGCATTAATGTTTTTTCCTAAAACTTTTAATGGAACAATAACAGAAATTTGGGGATATATGTTTGTCTTTTAGAGTAACTCTCTTCATTTATAGTAGGAACTTCTGTGTTGTTTTTCTTACACCTATGTCCAGATACCCTAGGTAATGATGATTAAACGGAAGTACAAGTTTTACAGTGGCAGCAGAATTGGATAAGTAATTAAACAGGTGGGATTACACTCATCCCATTGACTTCTATATATTTAGGAGTGATAGTTGGGATAATTAAATTCCTTGACAAACTTGGTAAACACTGGAGGATTTAATTGGGCTGTCATCAGAAGTCAATAGGCTTCCTGTCAGTCAAAACTGTAGGAGCTACTGCTTTTTCTTGCCTCTTAGAGAATATGCAAATAGGTAGAAAGAAAAGGAAAGTGGGTTGGCCGCCTAACCGGTAATGTCACAGTTCCCATTCACACATTGTCTCTTGTTGGTGTTCTACAGGCATGTGTGTGTTTGTGTGTGTGTAAGCGTGGCATATGGGAACCTTTCCCTGGAAAAATGTTCACAGATTCTTGCCAAAGTGGTCCCCATGTATGTAAATGTTCTTACAGTGTTTTTTTATTATTCTTCTCCTTCCAGTACTACTGGGGCTTTTCAGGAGGGGGATGAAATGCAGATAGACTCAGATGCAAATACCTTGACCATTACCTGTATTACTAAGGATGGCATTTCAGGGAAGGAATTACTCTCCTGGGTTAGGTCATGCTCAGAAGCAGGATATGTGAAGAAGAACTGGCAGTTGGCTTCATGTTCTGTGCCTTAAATTGTCAACAAATGATTGCTGGTGCTAACTACATTTCAGGAACACACTAGTTTCCAATCTAGTATGTGATGTAGACTCCCTAAGGTGAAAGTTCAGTGAACTGAAGGCACTATTAGTATCAGGAATAATTCTTTAGGTAACATTCTGACATCCAAAGGGTCATCTAGGGAATTATAGCACTCCTCTTTGAAATGGGTCCCACTCCCTTTCCCCATTCCCTTAGTTTTCTGTTTACTTTGATTCTACTAGACCTTCACAAATACCTGACATGTTTATGTGAAAAACAAGAAATAATGAGATCCAGGATGCTTTGGGTAGTGGATTCTGTTCCTGTGAGTCTCATCATATTCCTTTTCTCATGCAACAGTATACCATGGGAATGATACTTGGAATCTTTTCTGTGCAGGTATCATTCTAATTAACAGAAATGACAGAGAAGTTCACCCACATTCTTCTAAAAACTAAATGGGATAGTTTTCTAATAAACTTGGAAAGTCCAAAGCTTTCAAATGTTATTGTTTGATTTATGCTTTATCCTGTTTGTTTATTGTTTTACATTGTTGTACACTCCTATACAATGTATACAAGTAATAGTGCACACACACAGTGGGTTGTGGATCCTTGTTATCCATTGGTATTTGGTTTCAAGAACCCCTATGAATAGCAAAATCCATGGATGCTCAATTCCCATTAAAGTACAATGGATAGTAAAAGGGGGTCCCTTATATAAAATGGTAACATTAAGGTTTCCTTTTTAAAATGTGTGTGTGTGTGTGTGTGTGGAATATTTTCAAGCTGTGGATGCTTGGATCAGCGAATACCACGGGCTGACTGTGTACACACACAGACATTAAGAATAGGAGACTGATGCTGTGTGTATTGGTGTACATGTGCATCTGCATTTTTATTACTAAAGCAAGCTGTTCATAAAAGGGTTATGAAAAAGCAGAAAGAGGGGAGGAATTTGATAACTTTTTCTTTTCTGATTGCTTAGGTGGCCCTCCTCCCCAGACTCAATCAACTCATAAGAATATAAAGTCAAATGAGGATAGAGGCATTTACTACTCTAACATACAATTATAATTCTATGAGGAGGAGAGCAGGCTGAAGCCTTTTGAGTTCCATAGATCAAAGTGATATGTGGTACAATGAGTTATACTTACTCATTATACACAGAAAACTGCTTTGGAGGAGAGTCTCGTGAACAGTAATGGCTAATAGTAATAATAACAGAAAATGATTTCAGTAAATAGTGATCGGGAAAATACTAAAATAATGTTCTAGAAACTCTTTCAGTCTCAGAGGAAGGCAAACCTCCTCTGAACAAATCATGCCAAGAAGCCCTTGTGATAGGTTTGCTTTAGGGTCACCATCAGTTGGAAGTGACTTGAAGGCACACAACAACCACAACAACACACAACAGCATTTTAAAACAAGTTCTTACTTAAACAGTGGGTAATGTCAAGACTTGCACACTCCAATAATCTAAGAATAATTAGTTATTTATTTAAAGTAGTGTTCCAAATTCTGGGCTGGTTTAATCACTTCTGGTGTATGCTTCTCACCAGTCCATGTACTGAGGATGCACTGTGGAAGAGAATTTTTCCTAGAGATGCAGTCTTTCTCTGTCATTTAGAATGTTGAGTTTTCCAGGGCCCTACATTTTGTGGTCAGCTTACATAGGAGTTTATCACATTACTTACCTCCCGCTCTACTCTCGTCGCCCCAGCATCACCGCCAGCATCACCGATCTGAGAGACAAGAGCCTCCTGGTGGGATCTTGGATGGAACTATTAAAGGAGAAAACTTCCATTTTCATCATGGAAGTATTCTTATAGTTTTTTTTTAAAAGGGCCCTTTTAAATAATGATTTAATCGGTTATTTAAAAAGGGCCCCTTTTTAAACAATTACAAGTACGCTTCCATGGCAAAAACAGAAGCATTCCCCTTTAAAAGTGCCATCCACCAAGAGGCTCCCATTGCAGATTGGTGACACTGGGGCGATGGGAGCAGAGCAGAAGGTAAGTAATGTGATAAACTCAACAGCAGACCCATTTCCCTCAATGTAGTTGTTCAGTTTCCAATGCATAGAGAGTTGTAAAGGTGAAGAGCGACACTCTAGGGAGGGGAACCAGTGGGAGCATCCCTATTCTCTAAGTCATGTTTCAAATTATGGCGGTATCAGGTGACCTTACTAGGACTCTAGCACACACAACAACTGTGATATAGACTCGAGTCAACTGACTTGGATTGAGGTCACTTCAATGACTCAATTTCACTTGACTCAGTAGTAAATGATGCACTGAGTTGACTTGCATATTTTTAGCAACCAACTTGCTGTCCTTGGTTCAGTAACATAACACATTCATAATCTTTCTCATAACTAGGGAACAGCAAATGTGTTAGGCAACAGGCTTGAGGCACAAGGATACTTCTCAAGTTCTCATACTTGACCATATGTCAAATAGATGGGTATTTGTTACATTTTTTTATCTTACTTTGTACACATCTTTTTGATTTCCAAGTTATTGAATCTCTCCCTCCCTCCACACCCCACTGCCATCTCTTTTATTTCTCTGTTGGAGCTGGCTTCCTTACTTGAGATTCAACTTGAGATTTGAAGATAGGAACTTGAGACTTGACTTAAGACTTAGAGTAAAAGACTTGAGTACATCACTGGGCTCTAGTAACCTTCTGTTCTTATCTCAAGATTCTCTCCACCTGTCGATGCTGAAGGGATGCTCTGATAATACACACATACATACACACACGCACACATTTTAGGAGTATTTATGTCTTAGATTTTTGCACAGGAAATATAGATTATCACAATAACAGGCTTTTTACTTATAAAGAATAAAGATCAAAGGGAAACAAGCATCTAATGCTTCATGCTAAATAGTCTATAGCAAGCGCAAGTTGCTCTGTAATGAACAAATTATATTACCAAGTAAATACTGATTGAGTCACTGATATGTATGTTCCCACTGACATGAAAAGGCAAATAATGGTTTAATTAAAAAAGGCTGGAAGAACAAGATGAAACGTATAGTACAGAACAGATCTTTTAACAAAGTATCTGATGAAAGCTCTTTCTAAAACAGTAACCAGCATATGCAGTTGTATTTGAAGAATTTTAAACAAACAACACCAGGCCTGGCCAATCAGCCATTTTATCACAACTGACAGGACAGATTGTTGCAATAACTTTCTTTCCCCCACCGTCTTTGTCTGAGAATCACCAGCAAAGTATCATTGAAGGTGAATTTTCTAGCAAGTATGTGGTTCAGGCAAAAAATTGAGGATTTAAAAAAAAAAAAAACTTGAAAAAGAAATCTCTAGCAGCCAGTACATCTATAAAGTCCACATCCATGTATATCTTTTCTTTCTCACCTCTAAGCCTGCTCAGTTCCATCACATACAAAAGGCAAGATACATTATTTTATTTCCTTGATTTTTCAAGTGTTTCTGTAGCCATTAATTGAATGCATATTTAAGCAGTATTTTTCATATGTCCAAACTGTTTAAACAGTGAATGTATGTTTAAGCAGTGTTTTTCAAGCATCTAAATATGAATGCTTTTTTCTTGGGAGTGCTTTAGTTGTGTATTCCTGCATGGCAGCGTTGGATTAGATGGTCCCTCCTTTCCAGCTGTTTGATTCTAAGATTCTATATATGGATAGTAAACGGACTAAATTCTAGAAGTATGTACTTAAAGATTATTTCATTTTTTTTAAAAAAAGTTAATTTATTCAAATTAAACTGAGTACCTCTCTGTGTTTGAAACATACAGTACCATCTTCAGTCACTAGGTGGCAGGCTTCCCTAACCATTTTATAGGTTTGTATTTGAAACAATTTGAAAGCCCATGGGGAATAAGCTAAGGTACAAAGGACTGATCTTTTTTTCCTCATGGGCAGAACTTAGAAAGTTAGTTAGTTTGTTTTTTAAATGATTATATAACTCATTCGAAAGCTCACAAAAGTAACTTGTTAAATGGAAACAAGGGGAAATCATTTCATTGATTCTTTCTGTTACTGTGCTACTTACTATTCTGGTTACTTTTAGTAACCCTCTTCAGAAAAGTAATGGTGATAACCATTATTTTGCAAACAGGAACTTTGCAATACCTCTGTTCTCCTAAAAAGTAATGTAATACTTGTGTTAATTATGTTAATTCCAAGTTCTGTTCCTGGGCATGTAATGGCCAAACCACTCGCTCAGAGAGCTGTACATAGAGTTCACTTTGGCAAGGGCTATAGCTTCATTCAAATAGGGCAGGTGCAATGTTTCTAACTCTGCTAGGTACCTTTGGCACTTCTGTATTCAGAGCAGTCCTGGAAACTCACAAAGCCACTAAGAAAGTATGTGAAAAAACTCTATGGATGACCTCTCTCCCTCTCTTGCTTAAAGTTATGGTTTCACTTAGTATGAATTTATCCCATTTATTGGCTTTTGATGATTTGGGTTGCGGGTAATTGGACTTGGTTTGGAATTAACAAGATATTTTAACTTGTCCAAGTTGATGTTATCTGCCTAGCAGGAAAGGGTATAATTAATGTAACGATTTCTGTTAGAATTCAAATTGTTTTGTGTGGAGTTAAAGGCCAGGAGGTGCAATTTGTAAAAAGGAACAGCTGAGAATCCCCACAGGGATCTACTTACGCTTAGGACAAATATACTTCGAAATGTCTATTGATGTTCTGTGGCTTGAGATGTGTGGGTTTTATTTTTGTATGGTAATATGTGACTGAATTAATGGAGAACAACTGATTAAAAATGCAGACTGGTTCTTGAAATTTACTGTGTGTTATGAAAGCAGGGGGAAAACCAATAATATATCAAGTAAGTAAATATAAGAATCACAACATCTATACTGGCCTTTAGGAGGGCAGAATGTGAAAAGGGAAAGAATAATTATAGAGCAAATACAGCCTTTTCAAAAACAACAATAAGCTCTTCATTACAGGGAAAATTAAGTTGTCCCATCTCTATGTGGTATAAACTAGCCTTATCCAACTCAGGTAAAAAGGAACTTTATGATGTCCAACTGATAATGGTCTGTTTTGGTGTTTGATATCTTAGGGAGCTCTAAATAAATGCTGAAATAAATATATAATTTCTCATGCTTAGGTTTTTATTATTATTATTATTATTATTATTATTATTATTATTTGAAGCAATTCCTTGCTTAAACAAAGACTTCGGTGTTCTTGTCTTCAGGAAGCTAACAATGGGCTTTTTTTAGAATTTATTTATTTTTATGTAGCCTCCCTAAAACAGGGGAATTCGACTACAGCTCCTAACCTCCCAGTACAACAGCAATTTGGATCTCAGTTTTATCCAACAGCTTTGAAGATCAATCTGGAGCAGCCAATTACACTTTCGCTGAGCTGTCTGTCAGAAGAAGGTCCTAGAGTGAATGAACTCCTAATTGAGGGTATAATTCTGAATACAGAAAAATGTACCCTTTGCAAATAACTATATGGAATCTCTGCTATCAAACTGTGGCACATTGTCCTTTTCCTCATCACTGTCGTTACAGTGCCCCAAAGTAATTACTTGAGCTTTGTGTAGCTTAACCAGCTACACGTACCAAGCCTTATCTTTGCTTCTTCTGACATAGATTTAGACACAGTTTTCAGGAATGCTATCCGCCCCCCACAGCAGTAGCAATTGCTGTTCATGTTCAAAGAATCAGAGGGTTCTCAAGATGTGGAGATCATGTAGTTCAGCTAACTAATACCTACTCAGAGACTTTAAAAAAGAAACCAAGGCTGACTCTGCACTGTAGAATTAATGCATTTGACATTAACTGTCATGGCTCCATCCTATAGAATTCATGGATTTGTATTCTGTTGTGGCTCCAGATCTTTCTGACGGAAAGGCTAAATAACTCACAAAGTTACAAATCTCAGAATTCCATAGCATTGAGCCATGACAATTAAAGCAGTGTCAAACTGCATTAATTCTGCAGTGCAAATTCAACCCAGGTCATGTTGGCTCAAGGTCCACAAAGTCAGGTAATTAGCAATCAAGGCCTAGATCAAATTCCCTGTCCTAAATAGTATAAACCAAATGAGTCTATTGATGAATAGTACATCAGCAGTTGGCTTTAGCCAGACTAAATCAGCAGTTGGCTTTAGCCAAACAGCTACTGGGCAAAAGAATGAAAAAGGGGGGGGGGCGCACAATGGTAGAGGATCCCTCAGAGACAACAGCACTGGTCACTGGTGCCATAGTGAACAATTGTTAGTACTGCATGGAAGGAGGTACGATAAACTCCTTTGAATGACTTTTTATCATGAAAATCCTATGCTGAGACAATCTAAACTTAAACAACTTTAATAGGAGTGCTCTTATTTTATATGAGACAGGGCAAAGTTTTCAACTGAGCACTAAAGTCAGAATTGTCCAAGCCATAGTATTTCCCATCACCATATAGAGATGCAAGAGCTGGACAGTGAAGAAGGCAGGTAAGAAGAAAATCAACTCATTTGAGATGTGCTGGACAAAAGTGCTGAGGATACCAAGGACAGCCAAAAAAGACAAACAAGTGAGTCTTTGAATAAGTCAACAGGTCAATCTTGAAATCTCCCTGGAAGCCAGGATGATCAAGTTGAGGCTCATTTTCTAATGACTCATTAGAAAAGACAATAATGCTTGGAAAGGTAGAGGGATGTAGAAAGAGAGGAAGACTTTATGCTAGATGGATAGGCTCTATTACGGAGGTCATGGGTATGAATTTGCAGGACCTAAGCAGAACATTGGAGAATAGGGAGTCTTGGAGATAGCTCATCCACAGGGTTGTCATGAGCCAGGTTCAACTTGAAGGCAAAGAACAAGAAAAACAAAGAGGATGTGATTCTTTATGGTATTTTGGGGGAAAGCAGTACAGCCTCCCACTCCCAACATGACACAGTTCTGATTTTAGTCATTGTGTGGACAGACTTACATAGCTGACCATTGTTTGGATGGATTTATTTTGTTTCTATGGACTTTATCACATGGGGAAAATTGGGAGTTTAACCAGTAATTAACCTGTGAAAATCATGCAATTGTGATTAAGATTTTTACATGACGTTGATATTAAATGGCTGTTTAATTTGCTGCTGTTTATTACCTGGTTATTCCCTCGCTATGCCAAGGATAATGGCTCTTTAAGCACAATGTGTGTGAAAAATCTTTAATCGTAATTGTGCAATTTTCACGGGTTAATCACTGGTTAACCCCCTTTTTCCCCATGTGAATAAATCCTAAGTTTGATAGTCAATATTTTTGGGTGAAAAGGACATTAACATGTCACAAATAAAGAAATACATACAAAAATAAAGAAATACACAAAAAAAGCAGACACCTACATTTATTGATCTGTGCCTCATTGATACTAGTAGCAAACACACAGAGGAAACAGAGAAAGAGATCTGTGGATTTGTCTCTGCAGGAAAAAAAAATGACTTCAGTTTATAAATTCCCATAGCATTTAAATTCAAACCTAGGAAGATTCATGGAGACATAAAGCTGTCATAAAAATCATTAAAAATGAAAATACTAGAAACAAAATAAAAGTGAAATGTTAGACTGAGTGGCTGATAAACCATCTATAATAAAATATCTTACACTTGGCAACATGATTTCATTTTAACTTAAGGTTCTTTTTCTTTTCAATGGATCATGTGTCTTTTAAGTCTCATGAACAAGGAAGAAACATTGCAGCTGCCTGCTGCCATGTTCAGTTGCAGAACTGACACAGAACTTGACCAGCAATGTAGACCAATTAGTAACATTGTCACTTGAACAGTTTCACCAGATTCCAGCTGCATGTCATACACAGTCCGCCCCCAACAAACAAACAAGAACCAGGACTTTTTTTGGTCTCATGTAATACAATACAGTTGGCCCTCGCTTTATGCGAGGGATCCATTCCAGATCCTGCCGCATAAGGCGAATTCCACCTATGCTCAAGCCCCATTGGAAACAACGGGGCTCGTGCACGGCGGCACGGCGGTGCATGGGGCGCCACAGGCGCACGCCCCCATTCAATTGAATGGGGCACGCCGCCCCTTCCGCCCCGTGCACTCCCCGCGGCTTGAGCACATATGCTCAAGACCGCGTATGGCATGCCCGTGTATGGCGTGGGCGCACTGTACATTGAAACATCAAGCACATCCAAAGTCCTATGCTGTCTCCTTCTACCAAACCATGATGTGATAAAAGCAAAAACAATGTTCATTACATTAGCCCCATTAAGGAGCTGGTTTCCAAATTCTGCTCATCCAGATGTTTTGGAATTAATCTACCAAAATCCTGACTGTTGTCTAACCTGGCTAGGGTTTCTGGGAGTTGAAGTCTAAAACATCTGGCGGACCAATAGAGGAAAGCTAACTGATTTTTATATTGCTTCCACGTCATTCATATTAGCTGCTACTTCCAGTATGTATGTATGGACATAATATCAACATCACCCAGTGGTTTGTCATGTTTCAAAACCAGATCCAAGGTGTTTGTGAACTATGAATTGCATTTTACCCTTTTTGGTGTTGTTCTGGCTGGATATTATTATGTGGCCACATTGTTCCCATGACTAGATTTTATTATGTTGCTCTTTGGTGTAATTTTCTTTTCCCTCTGTACATGGTTTATGGACAAAATAATTAACTCAGTGAAAGCTCATGACAATTAAGGTCTTAGAATCATAGAATCATAGAGTTGGAAGAGACCCTAAGGGCCATCCAGATGAGAAGCCATTTTCATTGGATGAGGTTTTTCCCCGAACTTGGGGTGTTTTTATTCCTGAATGTGGGGCTTTTGTGAGTCATTGGGGTGGAACTAGCAGCCAAGCTGTTTGGAACTGCTTTCAGAGGTGCAAAAATTTTCACAGTCAGGGAAGACTCAGAGCACAGAGCAGAAGTTTAAGGGTTCTTCATTACTTTTTGAATGTTTTTCTTAAAAGGCCTAAGGGGCTTTTGCTCAAAGCAAATGAGTCAGAGACTTGCTTGGGGAAGGAGCTAGCAATCAATCTCTCTCTCTATAGCTATAGCTCCAGTCTCTTCAGCTTGTTGACAGCTCTTGGTGAAAAGGCCAGGCCAACAGGGGTCTTTTCATGGGTTTTTAATGGGGGACTTTTGGAGGGGGAAGCCCAGAGTCCTGTTTCACTGACTGCTTTAGACTTTCCATATGGACAGTGAGAAAGCTACTGCAGTCATCTGCAACAGTTGTGGGATGTTTGTCTTTTTGCCTATGGATGTAGCTAACTTCACCTGCACCAAGTGCAAGTTGGTAGCCCTAAAGGAAGAGAAGGTCCAGGCTGGGACACTTCAGCATATTAGGGAACTAGAGGTTTTCCAGGACAGAACAGATGTTCCTGGCTGGGGAACACACACAGGAATTTTCTACAGAGGAAGTCACTTCACATACCCAGCAGGTAGACAGTTGGAGGAATGTGACACACAAAAGTAGGGAAACCAGGGACCATTTTGTGAGCTTGCAGCTACAGAACTGATTTGAAGCTCTCTCCCTTATCAGGGATGACAAGGAAGAGCAGCGTTGACAGCCCTCAGGGACAATGCAGGGGATGGTGAAGGGTCTAGAAACCATGCCTTGTGAGGAAAGGCTAGGCAGCAGGGTATGTTTAGCCTAGAGAAAATATGTTTTGCCATTTTGCCAGCTGTATATATAACCAGAATTGTATCTTGAGGGCAGAAACCAAGGCTTGGAAGGATAAGAAGCTCTGCTAAATGGTTTCCCAGGGAGAAAATAATACTTCAGACTAGAAGTGGATAGTTAGCTGGTTGCTGTAAATGTGATAGACAAAGGGATTTACCAGTGTTCCCTTGTCCCAGGTAGTTTAGAATAATCACCTTTGGTCATGATCTTCTCACTGCTCTCTGTAGACAGAAGGGAGCCTCAAGGAATCCCATCATGGTGGGTGCCTTCTAGAAACTGGCTAGCCCTAACTGGTTCTTCCATATGTGAGCAGGTCAGGCGTCTACACTGGGGTCATGCCTAGGCCACCCCCTCAGCTTCCCCTTTTAATATAAATTTGGTATAAAATATGAGGGACAATTCAGGGCCTGGTCCCAGGGTAACAAAGGACAAATGGTAAAGTTCCCTTCAGTTCAGGATTCTCCTCATTTCCTAACCCCCCCCCCAAAAAAACTGTTTTTTTGGGGGGGCACTATTTTGGGGGGTATATATCCAGATATTTTCTACATCCCTACTGTTATTGTTTAAAGGATGGTCCAGATGAATTTGGGGCAGGAGCTTCAAGAAAAGCTTCAAATCCAGGTTCACATGTTGCCTATCCCTTGCATACAGGATGTGAAGTGTAATATTTTGATTTTCCCTCTGCATAAAAGGCCCTTTTCCTTGGAATTTGTAGTGGTGTTGACTCGGCTTTCTTTCTTCTTTAGACTAACCAGATCTATGTTATTTCTGCTTTGGTTTTGATCTCTGATGCCAAATTGCACCTGTCACAATGCTATGGTATAATTTAAGTGAATATTGAAAGCTATAACATTTCATATCATCTCCTTTGTTCATCTTGCTTTTGATTAATCTGAGAATTTATTTCCCTGAAGAAATATTTCACTGCAATTGGGTTTAATATATAATGCTTTGTTTCCAAGTGAACATTATATTTCAGTAGCACATAACTAGTGTTGAGTTCTTCAGAAAAAGTTTCCAGTGCCAAATAAACAACAAACACAAATAGGTTTTTGGAATGATGTGACCCCACCAAAACTCTTTAATTCTATTAGTTGCTCATCCAGTCTACAGAGGCTTAGCACAGAAGCTTTCTGTCCATTTTAAGTGAGAAATGTTTGTAGGGGTGGAAAGAAAATCACAGTACTTTGTCTATTTTCACAAAAGACAGAGACCGACATTAGTAAACATCACCAGAAATAGTGCTGGGAATCAATAGAACCCCATGGAAGGGAGCGGCAATGGTGGGAGGAATTTTAAGTTTGTGGGACTAGTTGCCGACCACACAACCACCTATCAAAAGCAGATGTAGCTAGAAGTCAATCCATAGCTTTGTGAAATCCTGTGAAGGGAGATGTTCGAGCACAACAATATGCTATGGGCAGAACTTCATTTTAAAATGCCACTCCCTGAAGGTTTCAAGAGCAACAAACCTCTCTCTTTAAAATATATATATATATATATATATATATATATATATATATATATATATATATATATATATCATAGTGTCCAGTTCAAGGTAGTGAGGCAACTGCTTTGGTCAGACCTCACTTGGAATAATGCGTCCAGTTCTGGGCATCACAGTTCAAGAAGGATAGTGAAAAACTGGAATGTGCCCAAAGAAGGGTGGCCAAGATTATAAGAGATTGCAAACCAATATTTGTAAGGAATCAGGAGTTTGGGAGAAGACCAAAAGATACATCAATCATCTTTCAATATCTGAAGGAAATCTTGTAGAAGATAGAGTGAGTTTGTTTCTGCTGCACAAGAGACTAGAGCAGTGGTCCCCATATTATGCTCTTTAAGGAATTTTGGACTTCAGCTCCCTGAATTCCAAACTACGTAGTGGCCAACATGGCGGAGGCTTCTGTGAGCTGAAGTCCAAAGTCTTTTAAATGGCATAGTTTAAGGACCACTGGACTAGAGCATGGACCAATAGAAATTCCACTTCTTTAATTTTTTTACTGCAACAGTTGTTCAGCAATGGAACAGTTTGCCTCAGATGGTGGTGAACCTTTCTTCTTGGGAGATCTTCAAACAAACATTGGGTGGACATCTTTCAGAACTGCTTTAATTTTGTATTTCTTCATGACATGGGTTGGACTAGCTGGCCCTTGTAGCATCCACCAGCTCTAAGAGTCTAAGATTCTTTATTTTTTTAAAAGAGTGGGTGAGTTATTGCAAGTTTTTATAATTTTTGTTATGGGATGTTATTGATCCCATTTATTTATGTGCATCTATATTGTTTCAGGGAGGCCAGTGTGGTGTGGTGCTTTGGGCACTGAACTACAGCTCTAGAGAACAGGGTTTGAATCCCCACTTGGCCATGGAAACCCACTGCGTGACCTTGAGGGAGTCACATTCTCTCAGCCTTAAAGGAAGGGGAGGACAAGGTTCTTCTGAACAAATTTTGCCAATAAAATACTGCAATAGGTTCACCTCAGGGTCACCATAAGTTGGAAGCCTCCAGAAGGCACTCAACAACAATATTGTTTCAGCCCAAAAGGAATGATGCAGATAAACATTAATGATAATAACTTTAATAACTTTCATTGTTAATGATTTTTTAAATTTAAAAATAACTTTTAATGACTTTCATCATTAATAACTTTTAATGACTTTCATCAGGTATTTTTAATTGTACATTTCTCTTTGAGTGCTTTTGCTCCTCATACTGTATAGATACAGTTATTTTTAACTCATTACTTGTGAGAGGAGGGCATTTTGAAGAAACATTTGTCCTCACTTTGAATTAGCTTCATGTCATTTCACTGATATTGTTATGTTGTCAGGTTTGATTGGTTGTATGATGCTGTCACTCTTGCTATGAACAAGAAGAATGATATGCAGAGGGGGGAAATGCTACTGAAGTTGCACCCAGCCCAGGCTGCAGATTCACAATAGAGCTACTGCTTGCATGCCAGGAACGACATACTGGATTGTGAAGAACATCTGAATATGCACTGAAAGTGCACCTCTGAAAGTTTGGTGGACATTCAATCACCTGCATGTAAGGGAGGGAGCATAATTGCCAAACACACACCACATTTTGACTTGGCTCTATGATTTCAGCTATTTCTGTTGACATTCTACAGCCCAAATTGCTCTTGATACATCATCACTGCAGTCTGAAAGCTTATCTCAGGACAAGCAGCTTCTTTAATAGAAAGTTCTTTTGTACTCTCCTCAACGTATTAATATTAAGAAGCTATAGCAGCTCTTGGTTTTTCACTAGTAGAATAATTGCATTAATATTACTGTCAGAAAGCTCATCAACAATCAGTTAGTTTCAATTAATTTTTCATGCTTTTTAATTACTTTGAACAATCTGGTAGACATGCAGAAATGTGGAAAAAAATGAAGCTAACTGCATTATCTTCTAATTCACGTAATAGTACACAGAAAGAAAGAGGAAATGTATAAATAGGAGGGAGTGAAGCAGCTTTTATTTGTATGGGTCAATGTCATTGAAGGAATCTTTAGAATTGTAAATTAAATACTTTTTTGAGATTATGGTGCGGTACATATGGACCTTTTGTGGTGTACCAGTGCTGATTCTAGGGTTAGGGACTGTGTAGCAACTGCATGGTCCCTAACCCTAGCACAGCGCAGTGGCATAACAATGGCAGCGCCCTGTGTACACAGGCAGTGCTGTTGTTATGTAAGCACAGCATGATATCGGCACATTGCCGTGTGGTGCTTACATCATGAGTGTGTCATTGGTGCACGTGCCGTTTGGGGGTTGTGGCATTCGTGCGGAGGAAACTAGGCCGCTGGCAGGCTGCCATTTCTTGGCAGTCTGTCCTGGGCCAAAATTGATTCTAACATTAACCAGAAACTCAGATACCAAATATCCAATTCCTGGAATGCCTCTTCCTTCCAACATGCATCTCATGTACCATATGAAATTAGGGACATAGGATTTCTAGTTATTTTGGACCAGAGTCTGGAATTGAAGTGCTCACATTAATTAGATTAACCTTACACAAAATGCCCCCCCACCACATTCAGTGTAAATTTTAGGGCATTTTCTGAGCATAAAAGAGATCATGTTTCATTTTCCACTGTTCACTATTCCATGATTTGCTCCTTGTTGAGGTTTGTCACAAGCATTGCAAAGTGCCAAAGGCAGCAACAAGCTTGCTGGCCTTGGCTTTTCATCTTTGTTTCTCCATGCCACCCAATAGATGTTTCATGCTGGACCCCATCCCCACTTTTTGTCTTCCTCTCCACACCCTTCCTTGCATTTTCATGGCATTTCTTCCATTATTTTGTCCACCACAGCGGCTGCAGCTTGAACTCTAAAGAGTGTGTGTGTTACCCCACCCAGATCTTCTTCCTACTCACCACACTTCAATTTTACTAATACTCATCATGTGTAGCCTGGGATTGCTCATTAGGTCACATCACACAGCAGTTATCTACATATTAATCTCCCACTTGGGACTCAACAAGTATTGCACTAAGATAAGGGAAAATTGGGGGAGTCGATTGTTTGTCAAGTCTTGTAGGGATCTCTTTTGGTGTTGCTGGAAGCTTGGGCTGACATTTCTTTGTTATGAGGTTTATAGCCCATTTTTGGTGGTTGAAGTGCTGGACTAGGAGGTTGCCCAGCTTCATTACTAATTATGCTCACTCTTGTACCACTTCTATTCCTGTCAAGTCCCTGAAGAACTTTTTTTGTTACCTGTACCTTGCGTCTCTGTATTCAATTTTAACCACATTCATTCCCATTTAACTGGGTGAAAAAAATGTAAACAGATGTTTCCTTCTCTTCTAATCTCAAAACAGGGCTTTGGGCTGTGTGTAAAAATGATGACATTTTTACCTTCATTCTGGTGACATTTTTAGAGTATATATGTACTCTACCCATGTTATATAGATTTGAATATAAACATCATTCAAATATAATAAATATTTTCTTTTCAGTTTAGACATGTCAAACTGCTAAAGTTCTGTTAAAGGATACATGTAACATACTTTGGCACAAATATTCTTGCCATTCCTAACTCTTTTTTGGACTGAGTGTTGGGTTGGGCTAATGGGAGTAACAGATTGAAACATATGAAAAGACCAAGTTTCTCTTTCCTTGAGGTAAGTTATGCAAGTAGGTGTTTGGCCATTCCTCTACCAGGAGAATTTGACAGCCACCCAATAAGCATATAGACCAAGTCTTAAGAATCAAGTGCACTAATTGTTGCATGAGTTGATCTTCAAGGGGAAAAAACAAATTAAAACAACACTACCTCCGGAATAAAAGTCCCTTTCAATGGCTGATACTATTGTGTTAACTTAAGGTTCAGTTGCACAAAAAAATCTTAAAAAGAGCCTGAGATTATATGGGCAGAAATACTGTGCAACATACAGATGAAGAGATATGAATTTCATTTTCTCCCTCTTTTAAGCAAACTCTTGTTTTGTGATATCTTTATCCTTGTTTATCTTTCTTTTTTATTGGTGCTGCACAGTCACTGTCTTTTATGCTATGGCTTGGAAAACTTAATGATCTCAGCTTACAGCCCACAAATATCATTAAGGTTGCTTCAGGAGATACAAAGACAGATTTCCCATGAGACTGATGCAAAGGATTCTGAATGAAAATAGAAAAATATTTAAGTTAAAAGTTGTAAAACTTCACAAATCTGAACCATATTATCTGGCAGCAAGCTTGGTTTCCTAGCCAAAGGTAATGTCAACGAGAAACTTTAGGTGGGTGCCAAGAGCAAGCAAGTTGTTGTTGGACTGCAGTAACCATAAGCAATAGCTCACATAACTGGTGATAAGGGATGATGAGAGTTGCACAATCTAACAACGTCTCGAGTGCCATGTTTCCCTATCCTACTCAAGATTTTCTGACATCTCCTGTTGCAAGTACTGTTAGTGCAGCCTTTATTAAAGTTGAATGTTCCTATTGAATTAACAGATGAGATTTCATTAAAATGATGAGGAAGGAAGAGTCTCGGTCACAGATGGGTATATATTCAGGTCTGAGAGCAAAGGACAGTTTTGTGGTTGGTCAGATGCTTAGGGGCTCTGATTCTTTGTTTTTGTTTTAGGGGAATTTTAAAAGTTTTTCTTAGTCTGAAGCACATGAAAAACAATCACAACATATATCTAATGTAATGTAATGTAATGCAATGTAATATAATGTAAACAATTAAAATTTTCTGAAATTAAATCAGTCAATCAGACATTTTATTTATATTTCAACTTTCTCCCCAAAATGAGACTCAATGTAGCTTCTTCATTCATTAAATATAACTAAATTCATTAAAATATCCCTTTGTTCATTAACAAGTGCATCTTCTTCTTGATTAATTATTAAATATATATTTCTATATATGCAAACCTTAATTGTATTAAAGATGACTTAATGATATGATGTCTAATGAAAGGGAACCTGAATGGGGAGCTTTGTACCGGGTCCTAGTCTCCATTTGCTATTAATTCATTTAATGACTTGCTCCTAAATTTCACTGGTGAACTGCAATGCCACATACACACAGGGAGAGACACATATGGGGAGCATGGGGGGCAACTACTTAGACTAGGAACATTATCACATGAGGGATGAGATGTTATTGTTCCGTCTCTGCCCTGTTCTTCCTGCTTGATGACAGGAAGGACTTTCACACTTGACCTGCCATTAACCTGCCATTAACCTGGCTGGGAAGCACAAGTGAAAGTGATTGCGCAAATCACTTTCACACTGCAGTGGGCTGAAAACCACTTTCAGCTGTCAGCTGCAATCTTTTGTATTAATGGCTTAAGTTGTTAATACCATGACGGCTGGAAGCAATTTTCAGCTGGCTGCAGTGTGAAAGTGATTTGGATGATCATTTTCACTCTGGTAATGGATGGGATAAGGACAGGGGAGTGATTCCATCCTTATCCCATCCTCCATGGGATAATCTCATAGGAGATGGGAACGTGTGGCTTGTGGGGTCACATGTATCTCCCAAGCCACATTTTCCAAACTCCTGGTCAAAGTAGATACAATATACATTTTATCAGACACATGCCTGATAAAGTCACTGTGGTGTAGTGGTTTGAGCATTGGACTACAATTTTGTATACCAAGGTTTGAATCTGTTTGGCCATGGAAACTCATTAGATGATTTTGGGCAAGTCACATTCTCTGAACCTCAGGCAAAGGCAAAGGCAATACATCTCTGAACAAGTCTTGCCAAGAAAACTCCATGAAAGATTCACCTTAGGGTTGCCATAAGAGAGAAATGACTTGAGGCCGTGCAGAAGCGACAACAACAGCAGCAACAATGCCCCTTAAGATACACAGTGGAAGTTCAGGGCAATCTTCATGGTTGGGAAGTCAGGGGCTGCATGGGAACCCCCCTTCCCCAAACTGCATTTCATTGCAGGTTCTTCTCTCTCTTTTCTTTTCTTTTTTTTTAATGTAAGAAAATGCACAGTTAATTCTTCATGGCTGATCAGGAAAAGCAGCAAGCAGTTTTAGCTCTCTCATATAATTCTGTCACCTACCTTTGATTCTTGCCTGGCCAGCATTGACAGAGACACACTGAATAGACAGTACAGCCTGAATCCTAATCATAGTCCCAACCACAGTAGACCTACTGAAATAGGGGCCAAATTAACCACCCCTTTGCACCATTTTCTGGGTGGCATAGGAGCACGGCATTTACACACTGCGTGCTCCCAAGCCGGCTGGAAACTGCCCAGCCATTTACATGGGGGCTGGGTTCCAGGAGCTCTGGTGGTGTGGAATTTATACACCTCCCACTGCTGGAGCACCTTAAAGCTGGCTCCAAGCTGTGGTGGGGCAGAAAAGCTGGCTTTTTGTTGCCCTGAAAAGGAGTGGCTCCTTGCAGCTTCTTTTTCTGCCAGCAAAAATGCAGATTGGGGCCACTGCATGAGGTTGCTGCAGCCCCAATCTGACTTAGAAGGGGTGGCTTGAAGCCATCCCTTTGGGGCAGTCTGTTTCACCCCTTAGTTGTCAGATGGCAAGTCACCACTTATCCCAATTTCATTGACTCAGTACACTTACTTTGTTTTGTTTAACTGAGAAGTTTCAGGTCTATGTCTCCTGTCATCCTTCGGGAAAGACTTGGCACCCTGTGTCATCCGTAGGAGGATGGAAAAAGGGCTCTCTACCTTCTTGCCACTGTAGTAGTGGAGGGAGTTGATAAACCTCTCCACTATGGAAGTGAGCTTCTTGTTTAGGTTGGTAGTGATTGGTTTTGGAGATAGTCCTGGGACACTCCAGTCATTCTCTTTCCCAGCAGACTTTTTTGGGCCTCTACCTATTGTCATATCAGTATGACATCTAAACTAGTTGAACCAGAACTTGATCATATAAGAGAAAACTTTCCTTGCTGCATAAGAAGGCTAATTAGGAAGTCATTAGGAGCATTCCTTTTGATCAGAACAGAAAATTAAATACAGGTTACATGGTACATTAATGTGACTGTCAAAGGCAGCAGCAGTCGGGCAATTAAAAAAAAGGGCAAAATATTTTAAATGAATTTTTAAATAGGTTCTTCCAGTCATTAAGCAGAATTATCACATTCATATTTTGTAAATGTAAAATGCATGCTCTCCAAAGTCTACTCTCCATAGTCGTTTTTATTGATGACCCATCTCAGCTTCATTTCCAAACTGAAAACCTTGTCGGTCAATTTATTCCAACATAACGCTATGTGGTTCGGTAGTTATTAATCCTGTAATTGCTCATGGCATGCCAGGAATAATTCTACTAATTATTACAATATGTCTTACTTTGCAGTCTCTCTATATGTCAATATGCCCTTTGCATGTTGCAGGGGTCCAGGAGAGAAAGATTCAGATTCCTCATTTGAACTGAAGTAATGAGAACTGATTATTAACCCACTACAATTATACAAAATAACTGATTTTTTTTGTTCCCTTCTGCACAGTAGAGCAAGCTACTTCTTTTATAAATTTATGTTTGACAAATAATATGTTCCTGACTTTAAGAGATTCATTATCAGTACCCTGCTGCAAAACCTTGCTCTAAGTGAACATTAGTTTCAATTATGGCCCAACTATAATAAACCACCTTGGGTCACAATAGCATAGAAATTCATTTCCCCCCATTCACTCTAGGTAAAATGACTTGATGCCTATGCTGCTGGGAAAGGTTGTGGGATTAAATGGCACACATTTAGGGAGATAAATGAAGAAATTGAATACACACACACACACACACGCACACACGCACTACAAGCATACTCACAAGAACACATGCATAAGTAAAGAAATACATAATTCACATGATATTTCTCAAATTTTGTCATAACAAGGCTCCTGAAATGTGTAAGCTTTCCTGCCAATCTACACAACAGTGCCCATTTCAACAACAAGTGTATAATGAAAAGAAAGAGAATGAAAAAGAAGGGATAAAGTGTTTTTAATTGTCATATTTTATATTTTACTGTTGTTAACCGCCCGGATTGGTTTGCCAGAGGGCGGTATACAAATAAATATTATTATTATTATTATTATTATTATTATTATTATTATTATTATTATTATTATTATTAAAAAGTCTCAGAGCATGCTTTAAGAGTAAAGCAGGGAGGTGGGACAGTACAAATAAAAAAAAAATCCTTAAGGGACTATAAGTCATTAAGTGAATTAATTGAAGTATTGGGTGGAATCCTGTTGGGGATATGCCTCTTTGTAAGTGAACTTATGAATGTGGGAATTAGAACTACACAGTTGCACAACATCCATATCTAGTAGAGGATGGCTGTTATCTTAGCATGCAGCAGAGTCATAAAAGTACCCAGTGTGCATTGGTGCCAGATGCCCATCAAGATTGATGTATAATAATGGATCTGATATGTATTGCATTGGTCCTGATGTGTATTGGTCACCAATGGAAATCAGGCACTCTTCTTGGTGACCCATCATGCATCTTCATAAAGGGTATACATAGCTGGCTATATGCAAAATTATGTAATATAAGACTTACTGGATTCTGTGATTCATTTTAATGGGCCTGACACAAAATTCAATGAGCTTACAAACTTGGATCAATGCATATGTGAGAGATTAGTTTTGCCACAGCGAAAATGGGCAAACATCCCATTTCAATTTCACAATCATGCCGCCAGTGGGGAGGTGGTTTTCCATTTAAATGTAATTTCACTTGCAAGATCATTTGCCAGCCACTGCTTTCTTTTTTAAAAAAAGAAGTAGTCTAAAACAGGCACAGGGGAAGGAAGAAATTTTCTTTAAATGTTTTGAAAGACCTGTCCCCCCATTGATCTTCTTCAACTTATGACATGGCTTCTTCCATACTCAGGGCAGGTTTAATTCTGTTCAGCTGACATTCTAGAAATAAAATCAAAACAAGGGATCCATATGCTGCTGAACAGAATGCTGTTGTGAAGCACAATGTTAGCAAGGACTAGGGGGTTAAGAAAGGGATTTTGCCTGAGATTTATTTCTCCCACCAGTCTGCTTGAATGCTGAGCACACTCTATATCACATCAGTCTCCATGCTGAAGCTTTTGAAGTGGCCTCAGCTATAGTACTGGAAAACCCCAGGGTATTTATTTACTTACTTTGGCTCTGTACAGACTGGCTTGAAAGGCCAATCTGGGGGTGTGGGGCATCACATCCAGATGATGCATGCACTAACTCTGTCCCCAGGGTGCCATGATGTCGCATGCCACTCCAAATGGTGCGTAGTGTCATGGTGCTCCTCCAGCCCTGCGCCCATATGATGCAGTGCCGAAGGAGTGCCATATAGCCATGCTGCCATGGCTATGGCATCCTTCTGAGAGTGAAAAAAGGAGCCCCTTTTTGTGAGGCTTTTTCACACCCTCGAAAGGCCAGATTGGGGCTGTGGTGTGCAGTTGCCACGGTCCTGATCCGGCTAGGAAAAGGGCGGCATCCCTCTACTCATTCAAGGCAGTCTGTGAAGCCACTTTTTCACCAGAGTAATTTTCAAGGTGGACACATCCCACTTGTGTTGTGGGATTTCAACATGCATTTGGAAGCTATCTTAGAAGGGTTTGCTCTGGACCTTAGGACTACCATGATGACTGTGGAACTATTTCAATTTGTCATCAGTGACTTACCCTTAACCTTGCATTCTGGACGAAGCAGTGTGCTGGTCATCTGGAACTGGTGGCAAGAGTGCCTCTTAACTGATTGGCATAGTCAGATTGCTATTTAGAAATCCTTCTTATCATGCATTCCCTATTCCAGGTGAATATCTTTCCCTATAGACGTAGTGACACTGAAAATGTTTTAGCTTTTACTTAAAGGTAATGAGCTTCAGCATGAATAATTTATATTATTTTTCTTCTGTGGTCTTTGTGTGCTGTGATAATCTTTTTGTAGAGGAGTGGACAGAACACCATTATAACTGTGAATGACATCTTTCATTATTTTGGAGCAGCAACACTTAATAGTTAAAACACCCCCCCCCCCACACACACACACACTGTGTGTGTGTGTGTGACATCTGTCTATTAGCTCCAGGCAAAACAAATATACTGGAATGATTTAATGGACAGAAATTCATTCTGTTGTCTACCACAGATGTCACAGACGATTGGAAATGCATTTCTGGAATAGGGAGGAGCAAAGGTGAAAGAACAGAACAGATGCTATTTGCATATCAACTGTAGATAAATGAAACTGCCAAAATTTCATAGAGACTCCTTCTTGGGGAGAAAGGAGTCGTGGGTTTGCCTCAGATTTTGTATGAATCTTTTGGCAAGAGGCAGATTTCCTTTTTATATAAATAGAGGCAGGGACATGCTTAATCCAAACATACAGTTCCTTGCAATCCAAATCTCTGAAGCCTGAAACAGTCAGTAAAAAAAAAAGGCACCTTCCATGTTGTTTGAGGGCATGGAAATTAGATGATTTATGCCCCTAAACCATGTGGAAGCCATGCTGGGGCCATGCCAGGGATGCCTAAGGCAGCCCAAATCCACCCACGAAGGGAGAGGATTTTATCTGCTGCTTGCCATGATCGCCTGTTTGTGACTGTGGCAGTGGCTCATGTCAGAATTGTGGCATCTGGTTGCTGCGGTTCGGCAGTGATTGGGGCAGGAGTGGCCTCTGGTTGCTCTTTTTGCCCTCTCTACTTGAGGCCTAAGATGTTAAGCTGTAGTTGCTTTGCATTTTAACCTTTAAAAGGCTTATCGCATTACAAATGAAAGACAAGAGGCAGCAAGATAAAAGCGGCTTCCTGCTTACCTTCCTACATGCCCATGCACTATGTCTGCTGTACTGCTCAGGGAGACAATCATAAACACTTGGCTTTTGTCTTGCTGGAAAAATCTGTTTAGCAAAAGCCATGCTTTTACGACCAGCTCCTTCTGAAAGGAGAGCAGAAATACTACAACATCATGCAGGAAAGTAAGCAGAAAGCCAGTTCTATCTCACTGCCTCTCATCTTTTCTTTTCTTTTCTTTTCTTTTTTGTAATATAATAAGGCCCAAAGAGAATAGCATGACTTGTACCTCAGTCATATGGATTTTGCGAACTCTTAAAGCTAAAATCAGGACCATTGTACTACCACCAAACTCTGGTACTTCAGATCACATGTGATTATTCCACAGGGTACTGTGCAGACTGATGCAGTGTGCTAAAAACAGTAACTGTATCAAATGTCCTTGAAAAATAATCTTTTCAGCAATCCAGTATTGAATGCCTGCATGATTTAGCCATAAGAATCTATTTTGAATCATATTTTGAATCAACAGAAGTGTCTGTCTTTTCAGTTAAATACTCAAATGTCATTTTTGCCATCCAGGGTAAGGGAAGTGCTCTGCCTGAACTTAGAACAATTAGGGAAACAATTTGTACAGAATGACTTGCATGGTTGTTTAATTCCTTAATAATTGTGTTATGTATGAGAAGCTTGGTAGATAAACAGACTAATATTTGACATTCAATGGACTTTGTCAAATGTTCCTGTTCACACACCTTTCTGACACAAGCTTAACTTATTAAATGTTGGATGCTGCCTTAGTTGGGGCCAAACCACTAGTCCAGGTAGGCCCATTTACTTTGACTTGGCTCAGATCAGCTTTACACCACTGATGATTTATACATTCTTTACCCTGTTACTTTAAATATCTTTGATGGTATATATCTGGCCCAAGAGTGGGACTTCATACATTACCTCCAAAGCATGCATCCTGCTGTAAATGAAGAGCCTTTCTCTATTAGCTGTGTGGAAGCTAAAATTTGTAGGCAGTCTTTTTTTGTACCACAACTCATGGATGTTTAGACCATCTCTAATTGTAGATATAGTAAATCTATGTCATAAACCTTTCCAAGATTACTAAAATGATAATTCTATATGTACAGCGGTTGCTGGCATAGCTTGACTTTAATTTGGCTACTTTGCATTTTTCAGGCAGAAAGAAAGTTTTGTTTATGATATTTTCACCAAGGGTTGCATAAAATAAGATAGGCTTTCTTTCCTAACAGGTTTTTATGCTTGCCAAAACAGATTGTTAAAAACATAAAGGTAAATAGAGATTGTTCAGTCCTGTCTGAAAGCAGGGCACTAAGAAATTAGGTCCGCTTCTGTCATTTTTCTCAGAGATTCCTCTCATCTGTCACAACACAGCGGTTATGAAAAATGGAACTATAAATTCAATTTAGAGGGCAATTTACAGCTAATCTTTGGAGTAATTCCAGTGTGAATAATGCAGCAATTTGGATGCATGGCCAGTCAATTCAGTTCCTGATTTATTAGGATTTAAGAAAATTTTCTTTCATTAATGATAATTGCCCAACATGAGAAATAATTTCTCAGAGAATTATCTACCTTCATATCTATGGCATTAATTTTCAGAAAGGCTGCTCTGTTGATTAAACTTATTTTTTGGGGGGGAAGGGAAAGCATTTTTAACAAAAGATATATGAGGTATTTAAATTTTGAGCTGTATCTCCTTAGCTCACATGTGTGAACTGATTGGCACTGCTTTAAGAGTTGCTTTTTACACAACCTACATTAGAAATAACATTCTGAATATCTCAGCATAAGGATAGTGGGATTCACTATTGATTTTCCACACTTGATGGCTGCATTAAATCTGACTACCAGAGTAACAGCATTATTTGTTCCTTCCTAAAAGTCAAATCTGTTAGCTGAAAATCTTGCCAGATAGTATATTCCCAGAACTGAACATCATTCATTGTATCCATTTAATATCTATTTTTATTTAAAAGTCAAATTTTATCTATCATAGCAGTGATGGTAGATTGGGAAGGTGCACTTAATGGGTCTTGGTGAATTTGTGGCTGGAGCATCAGATTCCCAGCTGTGAGTATCAGGATCCCATAGCAGAAATGAATATTAATTTTTTAAAAAAAATATTTTTATTAACATATAATTCGACTAATACATAATTTCTCATTTACATTTACATACTATTCCTATTTACATTTTCCCTTTATCCCCCCCCTTTCATTTCAACTTTAACACATGATGCATTCATACTACTTCCTATCCATACACCGAATGTTTATTTATTCATTTTGTTTTTTCCTTAATACTGTGACACATCTTTGACAGATAGCTCTTCCATTAAAATCTTCATTCTTACATTGTATCCTTCTGTGTATTAACCTTTTAATTTTCTTTCAAATTACCTTCCTTTTTCCCCTTATCAATGTTTACAAAAGGTGAGATTCCATAACAAGCATACAGATCTTAATTCATTCTTTAATAAACACTTTTTATCCCTTTGTTGGAGCCATTCATTTATAAAGATATTCTATTTGCCTTTATAGATCCTATTTCAACTTTATATTCTTTGACTTTCGTTTCTTAAAGTCACCTTAAGTTTCTGTCTCTGTTCCCATAGTCATCATTTTACCTCATTTTTTGTTCATAAATACCAGAACATTCTCTCAATCTTTTTTCAATCCCTTATTTTGATCTGAGTTCAATTTCATTGATAGTAAGTCCAATTCCATCATATTGTATAATTTTGTTAACCAATCCTTTGTAAAGGATGCCCCCCTGAGGATGGGGTCAGATAGTGTTGAAAACTACAAACAATGGATTGAACAGGAACAATGGCATCCTGACTCACTACACACATTTCAACACCATCTGACCCCATCCTCAGACAGGCATTCTACACTCATCTATTCTCCCCACTTACAGGCTAGTTTCCAAAACCAAACTGGTCTTCCCACTGCATTTCCATACACAATGGCTAGTTCCCAATGTATTTGTTCACTAATGACCATAGTTAAAATTGGACTTGCTACTTCATTTCCATACACAAAGGATTTTGAATTTGAATTGATATCCTCACATCTAATATGTATATATATATATGTCTGTCCCTGGTTTCCACTTCATTAAATGCATCTGAGGAAGTAGACTGAAGTCTACGAGAGCTCATGTTGCCAACCTTTTTCTTCCAGTTAGTCTCAAAGGTGCTACAAGATCTCTCAACATACTGATTTTGCAGACTAACTTGGCTATACCTTTGAATTCATCAGTCTGAGTTGGTCTTGTTTCTGATTAACTGACAGTGTCTTTCTTTCTTTGCTCACTGGCTTGACAGCTAGTACACCTCCAGGTCATCATCTTGACACAGTACTTTTGTGTCAGAATGAACAGAATTAGCAGATTAGTAAGGCTTTGTAATAAAACATTTTAGAAGCAATTCTACCATGGTGATATAATTATACTTCTCTCTATTCCTGATGTTATACTTAGCAATTTATCTGAGATTCTTCTTTTTAGGACTACTTTACCTGTCCTTGTACACAGGTAAAATTGTATATGTGGGCATCTGGTTTGCACTAATTTTATTATCACTTGCGATGCATTTTGTATAAGATGAGATATTGTTCCATGTGCCATCCGAGAGGTACAGTATAAATATTTTCTTTCTTCCTAGAGTTTTCATTTTGTTTACTGGGTTTATCTAGGGATAACTTTTCTTCTGCTCAGTCTGGGAGGAACCAATGACTGTAGGACAATCTAGAACCTTTCTCTCTTGTGCAGACCTGCACAACTTGAAAGTAGGTAGGGGCAAAAATTAAAATAGGCTATACTTCTTCAGGCCATAGATGGGTTTTTAGTGGCTCACTTTCCACGTAATGGTATAATTAATGATTAACTATTTAAAACATGAATTATTAATTAACTAACAATTAATGATTATTGATCTTATCCGCCTCCTCTTCCTGTGCCTTGGAAGAAAGCCGCAGAGGATCCTTGAGGGGTAGTGTCATCCTCCTCCCATCCTTGACCCGTCTTCTCCTTGGGAGAAAGGCTGGTGGTGAGAAACCATAAGGGCACACATTTGCCCTCCTCTCTGCAGCCTGGCTCATTCCCAGGAGAAACCTGGATGCTAAGAACAGCAGAGGATCCTGGAGGGTGAGTGTTCATCCTCCTCCCATCCCGACCCAGCCTTCTTGGGAGAAAGCCTGTTGGTGGAGAAACCATACAGGGCACAAGCATTGCCCTTCCTCCTCTGCAACTTGGCTTGTTCCCAGGAGAAAGCTGGATGCTAAAGAAGCCTTGAAGTTTTGTGGGTTGCCCAAAATCCTTTGGGGGTACACAAGTGGCCTATAGGTCGTATGTTGTGCAGGCCTGCTCTAGAGGGCTTAAAAAAGAGAGAATGAGCACTCAATTCTGTGAACCCTCATCTGCAATTTGAAGTGATTCAGGTCAATACAGGTTTGCCACTACAATGTAATCTAAATGTAGGATAACCCTTCATTCATGGTGACAGTTAATGGTGGATTGGTATCTCACATCACCATTCAGCACACATGAAGACAAACATAAACAGCAATCAAGTAGGAATGTGCTATGTTAAATGATTTTTTCCTGCAGGAGAGAATGAATAATTTAATTCACTGTTGCCAGGCATATTCAAAGCTATGCACTTTTCAAAGAGGTCTCATGTGGGGATAAAGTATCTGGTGACAGAACATGGGGGAGATCTCGCTGACCCAACCCCACACAACATCAGAAAGATGGGGAGAGGCAGGTAAAGCCTTCTCTGCTACCTTTGCCCTAACCCAAACTGTGCAAAATTGAAAGTGTGGGGGAAGGCCAATGATTTGTAAGCTGTAACCTTGTAGAGAAAAAAAATTGTGAGAAGAGAGTTTTAGCTATGGATTTCTGCACTGGTATGGGGTTTTAATAGATGGCATTGAGGTCCCTTCTTACTATCTAATTCTATGATTCTATAGAACAAAATCCAAAATCACAAAAAGAACAATATCTTTATTGGCTGACTGACATCATGCAAATTTTTGAAGCTCCACCCGCTTCTTAATCTGGCAAAAGATGTTTCAAAATCATACAGAAGTAGAAAGGTTACAGTAGTAGAATCACAGGCCTGCTTTTTTAAAAAACAGATGTTGTTTTTGTTTTAGTTTAGTTATTCTGGGGGGGGGGTATCAATGAATGCAAAGGGCATTCCTCTTCCTGGTCAAGTGGGAACCAGAAGAAAAGAGTAAGAAAAGACAGTTAATAAAATGACACTAACCTTTTCATGGTGGTGGGATTGCATGCTCCTGTGAGGAAAGAAGCTATGTGATAGCAGCAGTACTGATGGTATGGAGCCCCATGTCAGACAGGCCTTTTTTGAGGAGCCAAACTAAAGATGCCAAGCAGCTATTGGGTAGCAGCAGTACTGGAGTGTGTGTGACACTGGCAGAGTATCTCTTTAGAGACAATGGCAGTGGCAGTGTAGCTAATTCTTATTACTACTGCACTGAAGAAGGCATAATAAAACCCTTTTGAATGCCTTTTACTATGAAAATCTAATGATGAGTTAGTCCAAACTGAAACAAGACATAGTACCAGAAGATGAAACTTCTAGGTTGGATGGCACTCAATGAGCTCTTGGGGCAGCTATGAGTAGCACTGTGGTTAATGACAGAGTGGGCTCAATTTGAATGGATGTTCAGCTGCTGATGTGCTCAGAGGTGAAAGAAAAGTCCAAAGCTGCACAACACATATTACAAGAACATGGAATGTAAGAAGCATGAATTAGGGAAGCTACAGAGGCAGAAGTAGAAATTGAAAGATTGTATGCTGCAGTCCAGGTGGAAACTGATCGCTCACAAAGACAGGTCTTCTTGTTAATCATAGATGAGTGAAATGAAAAAGCAGGTAAAAGAACAGAATCAGAGATTGTAGGAAAATTTGACCTATAATCAAGAAATGAAGCAGAATCAACAGGTTGAATTTTGTGAGGCCAATAGTTTGTTCATGGCTACTGCAAAACCACAGTCAAAACAGAATGAAATGATCACACCAGAAACAATAGTGGAACAGTAGTAATATTGTAGCCTTTAACAGGTTTTTCCCATCAATGAAACCTGCGGACCAATAACAATTTAAATACAATGCAACCATTGGAGAAACATGAGGTTTTGTGATAAGTCCCTGCTAAAGACATTATTGTCCAGCTGCAATTGGAATCTGTTATCTCGTGTGATAAAGTCCAAATACATTAACCAGAATGGAGACAGCAGTCATGAAATCAGAAAACTAGAAGGTGGAAGGACATCTATGAAGGAGCTAGACAAGATCCTGGAGTGTAAAGATACATCATTGAATGTTAAAGTTAGGATTGTCCATGACATTGTATTTCCCGTTTCTATGCATGGTTGTGAAAGCTGGACAGCAAAGAAAGCAAATAGGAAGCGAATCAACTCATCTGAGACATGATGCTGGAGAAGAGTTCTGCAGATACCTAAAACTGCTAAAAAGGACAAATAGATACATCATAGAGGAAATCAAGCCTGAACTGTCACTAGAAGCCAAGATGACTAAAATGAGACTGTCATACTTTGGACACATCATAAGAAAACATGATTCACCAGAAAAGACAGTAAAACCTGGTACAGTAATGAAGAAAACAGTAGGACAAGAGGAAGACTGCATTACCAATGGATTGACTCAATCAGGGAAGCCACAGCCCTGAATCTGAAAAGCTTGAGCAGGGCTGAAGATGGCAAAGTGACTTGGAGGTCTCTCAGGCATAGGGTTGCCATAAGTTAATGTTGACTTGACATCAATTAACAACACTAAATAAAATTTCAATTCCATTAGCAAAAGAAATTTCCCTTGAGGTCCATGTTTTCCCTGTCCTGCGTGAAGCTAACCATTCCTTTCTTACACAGAGGATATTGAATTTCTCAAGAAGTATCTGTACTGTTACATTTGGGAAAAACTTTTAGACACACACACTTAGATGGCTGACATGGCTATTCAGGCAGGGGCATATTTAGGGGTTTCTATTATTATTCTGTTGCTATTTTTCATTTGGACTCAGCAAAAGGTCAGGTCTGTTAACTATTTTTCCCAATGAAGCAGTGCGCTTTTCTCAAGTGGTACCACATTATAGGTCTCCACAAGAAATGCAGTTTTTGTGCTTTTACAGTTCTATTGTGCAAAGAATAAGACCTTTCCAAAGCTACTTTTTCCTCCCTAGTTTTTGATAAGACAGTATTCCATTTTATACATTCTTTGAAATAGGTGTAATGGAAATATAAGAATGGTCTTGACTAGCTCACTGAAAATGTCGGCCCAGTTCTGTGGCTGCTGTGAGAAAGTCAAAGTCTATACAGAGCATAATTAGAAAAAGAACTGCAAATAATACTTTCAATTTAATACTCCCTTTATACAAATCTTTGGTGGATTCACACTTGGAAAACTTTGTACAATTCTGGTCATCTTTCCTCAAAAAATATACTGCAGTGCAGAAACAATGTGCAGAAAAGGATAGCCAAAATGCATAGGAGCTGTAATATATTATCAAATTTCATTCCTTGATGAGAAAGCCTGTTTCAATATCTTGAGATACTCCACTAAAAACCTTGCAAGCCACCGTGAGATTTCTTTTTTTCCGTTTTGAATTTTGGATCTCCTCCCAATTTTATGAAGGGTTCCCCCCCTTACAAATAATGTTATGCAAAAATAACATTTTTTCCCTACAAGCACTGTATTTTTCTCCTGGAATGTAAATACATCATTGAAATTTGTAAAGAAAAACCTCATTGTGGATTATGCCTAGATAGTGTTTTGCAAAATACCAATAGACAATGCAAGAAAAACAAAAGTCACCCCATGTCACTGCTGCATGAATCACAGTTGTCAAAGATGGCAACTCTTAAAATTGAACTGCTGGTCTTCTGTCAATGCATGGTGCCAAGCACTGGGCTTTCTTCATACCTTCTGCCTTAAAATGAAGTGTTATAGGTAGAACAAACCCTACAACAGGTGGACTTGCCTTGGAATCACATTACTGTATAATTAAGCTGCTTGTTCAAGGCCCAGCCTACAAACCATATACTTTGTGGAAATAAATGAAAAGAAGTTGTGAATGAAAAGAGTTGTGAACATGATTGACTTGGCTTACAGGATGGTGAACAAACCTTCTCCTCAAAGAATCTGCACTATGAGAGCAGCAATTGTTTCCTTTGCATTTCCCAGGGGAAGAGAGACCCTGTAGCATCTTTGAAACTAACTGAAAGAAAGAAGTTGGCAGCATGAGCTTTCATAAACTAATGCATCTGAGGAAGTAGACTTCAGTCAATGAAAGCTCACACTGCCAACTTCTTTCTTTCATTTAGTGTCAAATGAGGTGCTACACAATCTCTCTCTGTACTTGAAGAAAGGCAGTAGTTGTGCCTGTGCTACTTGTAGTGTGGCAAATATGAAGATAAGACCATTTCAGACCTCCCATCTGGAAACAAGTCACTGGGAAAGTCAGTGACTAAGTGGGTGTGGATGCTGGGAATATTAGCATACTTGACACCTCCTGCACTGTATATGAGGTTTTATGTTTTCATATTTTGATATCTAGAGTCTTGCATGTTTAAAAAGGTTACAATGACCTTGGAACACTAGGACATTTCACATGGGAAAGGCACATTGATCTGAAGATATGTGGAGGATCTAGATAATACCATAATAAACACAGCATGGATTGCTGATCCCTCCATCCTCTTCTCAGGCTTTCTACATATCCTCTTTTGCTGGTGACAAAGGCAGTCCCATTGTATTAAGGCAAACAAGACTATAGGTACTACCTTCCCCCTGCTGTGTTCTCAGGCAATTTTTCTATCCATCTATCTGGTGAATGACCCATATTTGGTTTTTATTCACCAAATTTGGAGTCCTCTCATAGTGCTGGTATACATAGTTCAAATGCATCTGGTCCAAATGCATCTAAGGAAGTAGAATTTAGTCTACAAAAGCTCATGCTGGCAACTTCTTTCTTTCAGTTAGTCTCAAAGGTGCTACAAGCTTTCTCTACATACTTGAATACATACTGTAGGTGAGATGATCCCCATGGTTACCCACTTTTTGCAGTCCTCCTTTGAGCAAAGCAATTTCTCCAACATGTACGAAAACACTGACACAATTGGTGGGGACCCCCAGTCCTCCTATCTTTTTGGATAACAGGAATGATGCATGAACACACACTCATATCTTCTCTGTATCTCTAGTCCTCTTGTAAATAGGCTGAATGTCAGCAAGGAACGTGTGTGCACACATCCCTGGTGATGTAAAGCCCATGAGAATTTGATAGTATCACAGAAACATACTTCAGATTTAACTTCTCAAATTAATACTTATTCTCTTGCATCCATCCAGCCATATTAACCACAGCTTGAGATATGCTATCTAGCTGAGATTTGTTTGCAAATATATATGATGTCCATAGCAGTACCATTGCTTTGAAATGGACTCATAGTGTGCATGAAATTACACACAGGATTCATTTATAGGAAGTAATATGGGTGAGCACAAGATTCTCCAGTGAGTACTATTGTGAAAAGAATACAATGTTTTGTTAAAAGGCTATTCTGGAAAACATTCAGCTTTATCTTTGGAGGAAATGGAAAAGTAATTCATTGAAAGACAAATTATATCAGTCTCTAATTAGATGTTAGAAGAAGTGGTGTTATCAGTGCAGGATATGTATGACTCAATAACATATATAAATTAAAACAAGCATTTGTCTTTATTCTGCAATAACAATTTATTGAATAAATCAGTGTATTGATGTAAAGCATTTTACACATCTTTCGTCGAACCTGTTGTACAATAATTAAAATACAGAGATCTATTTATGGAAAGTTAAAAACAATTAATATAAATTAAAACACAGCCTTGAATCTGTGAGACCTGAGCAGGACTGTTGCTGACAAGGTGACTGGGAATTCTCTCACTCACAGGGTCTCCATACATCAAAGTCAACTTGATGACAGTTAAAACAAATTGTGTGTGTGAACACATACAATGCATAATGATTTTTAACCCCCCTACCAAATAAAGCATGAAAATGCAAAGTACAATCACAAGAAAATATTTAATAGCGTATGTGTCTGCTCTGAACTAAGTTCCATTTTGTTGAGAAACACTTAAAGGGCGTTTTCCTATAGACAGCTACTGAGGTGGCAAGTATTGACCCTGCAAAAGAGAAGCAGAACAGCAATTTAAATTTAATTGAAAAATCCCTCCTCGTCCTTTTCCTCCTCCTCCTCTTCTCCTGTCTTGTTGATGTGAGCATGGCCAGGGACATAGCTAGGATTTTAGGAAAAGGGGGGGGGGTCCAGACTAAGTGCCACCATTATAATGGGGCATTCATTTTTCTAATGGAAGGGGGTCCAGACCCCCCCCCCCCCCCCCCCCACCCCCTCCGCGGGGCCATCTGCCTTGCACATTGCTATGTTGAAGAGCTTGGAATTTCATCCATGGCTATGCTGGCAGATGAATTCTTGAATTTGTACCTGCAAAAGTATCTTTCTGAAGCTCTGTTTAACAGACCTTTTACTATTCCACTCATTTGTATAAGAAATGCAGACCTTTTACTAAATGAAGCGTACATGCCTCTTGTCTGTCTCTCCCAGCAAACATTTGAACAAGCTTGAAGTTCGTGTATTAGAGTTGGGTTTTTTGAACATTGTCAACTTTTACTAGCATAATCTGCAACAGTAACTGTCAGAATCAGAATCAGAAACCCATGTATGAGTTCAACAGCTTAGATCGTTCCTCCTACATTAATCCTAAAACCGAGAGTGGATTTACCACCATATCAACTTCCACTGCTTAGTATTAAGAGATTACTGGTAGTGGTTATTCTTATCAGCTTCATGCCTTAATTATCAATGGAAACATAGGATCATGTAGGGGACAAATATGAAGACCCTATATATTATAACACCTCTTGTATCTATTGTTTCCAAGTTGCAGAGTGGTGTAGTGGCAGAGTGGTATAGTGGTTTCAGCATTGGTCTTTGACTGTAGAGATCAGGGTTCGAATCCACATGGAAACCCCCTGGGTGACCTTGGGCAAATCACATTCTCTCAACCTCAGATGAAGTCAAAGGCAAACCCCCTCTGAACAATTTTTGCTAAGAAAACCCAGTGATAGATTCACCTTAGGGTTGCCATAGTCAGACATGTCTGAAAACAATCCCGCTCTTGTGGGATATTCCCAGGATTTAAATCCCATTTATCCACAGGATTTGGGCACGTTGCCTCCCATGTGATAAACTCCCTAGTAGAATTAAAATATACCAAGAAGGTTTTTATTCTCTAGGAAGTTTAATAGAGGGGTTAAATAAATACAAAAGGAGTTTAAATTTTTTAAACTATGTTGTTGAGGGTTATTGGAAAACATTTCAACAGCTAAAAACATATTTTGTTTAGCTCTGAGGAAATCTATTTGTATATATGTGTTTGTAGAAGAGGTCAAAGAAAATTCTTCAGGACTGTGTTCATTAATGTATTAGCAGAATAGCTAATTTAAATATAATAGCCATTTTAATAGGATAAAAGTGGGCAAATAATTGGTTTTCAACATTGCCTTCTTTTTACTTAGGTATATTTTCCAAATTGCCAGTGGGGAAAAAATAAACCATAAATCATATGAAAAATAGTTGATAGCACTAATGAATAATGACCTTTCTGGTTGTGAGAAAGGGCAGAGAGAGTGGAGGAAAGAACAACTTCAATTTGTCTGCAAAGATAAGGTTTGTGTCCAGGGCTATGTCTCCAAGGTGGAGCTCAAAATGCAAATACAGATTCAAATAGGTGAGAATAGTCCTCTGTATGGTTTCTTACTGTTATTACCAAAAAGATTTTTCAAAGATGGGATGAGGGTGGGTGGGAGAAACATCCACAGATTATCATATTATTCAAGTATTTGATCAATGTGGCCTCACTAAGCTGTAACAGTGTTTGTTTGGCTACAGCCAGCCCATGTCTCTGTCTTCAGCATAACATCTAATGAAAGAAACATGAACTATGATACCATCAGTGCACTATTTCCTTGTTTCTCCTCCAATTCTCTGTTTGCTGTTACTTGGCAGCAGGCAGGAAAATGCTGAATGACAGGACATGCTTCTTTTACCAGGTGCTTGTGACTGGATCCTGAGACTTGAATAATTCTGGTTAACAAAAAGTCATAACTTAAACTTCAGGAATAAACTCTTATAGAACATGGCCACATAGCCTGAAAAACCCACAAAAAATTATAGTCATAACTTTGTTGACAATTAGGGATCTACACTGCAGTAGGAGTTCAGAATCTGTTTCAGAATCAGATTCCCAGAAAAGGTAATTGTCCTTTGAATGAGTGAGTAGAGCCCTTCTCTCTCTGCTTCCACACCAGCTTGAGAGAGTCCCATGAATCTGCCATTTTAAGGAGCATAGCACTAATATCATTATCACTACTAAGAGAAAAAAAAAACTACATCAGAGATTAAAAAACCCAGCCAAGGAAGCCATTAAGTTATGGATGACAACTAAAATTAAAAAGCAGTTGTTGGAATGGAGTCCAGTACTTATATGAATTTTTATTGAAATCCCACCCCCAGTAACTGGTTATTAGACAAATCACCTCCATGAAGACCAACTATCACTATCTTGTCTGGATTACGCTTCAATTTATTTGCACTCATCCAGCCCATTATTGCTGATAGGCACACTTAGAACTAAAACAGGTTCCCGGGACTGAGGTGGAAAGGAAAGATGGAGTTGAGCATCATCGGCCTACTGCTGACTTAACTGAACTAGGAAAGTTATTCTTTGTTAATTTCTTTCCTGCAGGGGAGAAAAAACAATTTACTCATTTTCCTTTCTGCTACAAGAGCATCTTTGAAAACTGTCCAGTTTATGAAGGCTTTCTCACACTTCAGGACTTTCATGGACAAGCAATAAAAAAAAGGGGGGGGGGGGGAAGGGGGGGATGAGGGAGAGTCAAAGATGTTGCATTTTGTTTGCAAATGAATTAAGCTTTGTCCTGCCCTTCCCAGATTCACCATTTTCCCACATCTCCATGCCCTCTGCCAGTAACATCTACCAGATCGTAAAACACAATTTCTTTTTGTTGGGAAAATTTTTCAAACCATTTTAGTAGCAGGAGCAATCTGAGTAGTGTTAATCCCATAGGGGTTGCCAGTTTACCAAGATTTCTCTTGGGGAAGGGACCTGGATATTCATCTTTATATAATATCAGTATCCTTTTTTAACATCTTATTTATTGCTTTCAAGAAAGCGGATGCCTTTTTAACAACCCATTCTTTTGAAATAGCAGTCCTTAAAGACATTTTGTTTGTTTCTTTTTATCACCATTGTGCATATAAACTTACAACTTAAAACCATAACATAGGTAAAGAGGTGTTGTCTTTAACTTTGCAGGTGTGCTTCAATGTAATAATTTGGAAATATCTTGAGGAACTAAAAGAGCAAACAATAAAGAGGAATCATTACACACTAGAATAGAAATTTACTAAGGATTATCTTAAAAGATGATCATCTTGCATTCATTTCAGATGCATTTGGTTCATTCAGCCAGATCTATAACTTGTTAGAATATGTGGGCATATTTTGACATTTTTATGTTGGAGTGATGTTACTTAGGCAAGAAGGAGTTGCTTGTCTAAGAACCCAAGGGCAAGGGAGAGTTGGGTCTGAATGCCAAACACAAAACTTAATATTTGACTATAAAGTTGTCCCTTAATATCAATGAATTGTTTATCCATGAATTTAACCATCCATGGATTGAAAATTTTCAAAAAAGATATAAATTCCAGAAAGCAAACTTGATTTTGCTATTTTATATAAAGGACACCATTTCACTCTGCCATTATAGTTAATGTGACTTGAGCATTCATGGATTTTGGTATCTATGGGGGGTTCCTGGAACCAAAATCCTCCCTGCACCACATTATGAGACATTATGAACCACTGGGGGCTCTTAAAAGCTGTGCAAGGGGAGTGGAGTCTCTGTCAGGTTCTACAAAAGTGTTTAGGCTCTGAATGTGACATAACTGGGAGGCTGCACACCTGATGTCTCTTAGTGGGGAAAAGAAGTTATCACACACACACCAATGATGAAAATGACTAGATGAAAGAGTTGTAATCTGCACAGTGTAACATCTGATAAAATGATGGATTTTTAGGGGAACACAACAGAAAACCAGTTTTGGACAATGAGAACTGGAAAAGGGTAAACAAATCTAGATTTCCAATTTGATATTTCACTAGGCAAAAACATTCTTTCAGAGGGAGATGGAAGACAATTAATCTACAGTGTTTCCTCAGGCTCTTTCCAGGCCTGAATCCAGTTCACAGTTGCTTGTAGAAACTTTGTGCTCTGTTGAAATACTTGCTATTTTAAATGTTTAACTCCTGTATTTGAGCCAACATCGTGTAGTTATTTGAGTGTTGGATCAGAACTCTGGAAATTATGTTCAAATCCCTGCTTGACCATGTAAACTCACTGTGTGATCTTCCGCAAGTCACATTCTCTCAGCTTCAGAGTATGGCAATGGCAAACCCCATGATAGGTTCACCTTAGAGTCACCATAAGTCAGAAATTATTTGAAGGCATACAACAACAAACAACAAATTTGCTTGGAGAGCAAGCTGTTTTCCAGACCAAAATCATGGGCATTTTAGCATCCCATAACTATGTCATCTCTGCCTCTCTGTGTCTCTTCCGAAAACTACATCGACCCTAAATACCCCAAGGATACACAAATACACACACACACACACACACCACTTTCTTTCAGCTGCTGGTTTAATCATTTCCTGAAATTGATGTCATCTTTTGGTAAAAATATTCCAGAAATTCTAACATTGCCTCTGTATCATGAAACTATTCTCTGAACATCTTTTGTAATTTAACATGCCATTTGCCTGAGGGTACAGCCAGGCCAAATTCTGTATAATGTGAAGCCAACTATAGTTTTAAGCAGCAGCTTTAGTGAAATCTAGAGCAAGAATTCAATAGCATTAGGAACATGAAGAGGACAAGCCTAGTGACCCTAATATTTTAAATTCATAGGTTTTAATTTCATACAGAGAAATTACATTTCTGCTGCAAGAGGGAAAAAAAAGAGAAAAGAAACCATAACAATCAAATGGGTTATTTTGTAGTGCATTAATTCCAGGGTAACTCTAAGCAGTTACTCTTTTAGAAAAGAAAGAAAAAGAGTAAGAAAAAGTAGCAATAAAGGCAGCTGTGCTAAAAGTCTTGTTTCATGATTTAACATTATAGCGAGATAATAATGTTTGAGACCAGAATGCTCTCTGCTGCTCCAGATCTCCAAAATTTATCTTCTTTTGAGTTTTTCAGAAGTCAATTTCTTAATGAACAAGAAGGTCAGCTCAGCTATATGTGATTTCTTCCATTTCATTCTAGGATATATTATTATACTTCAAAGTAACACACTGACTATTTAAAACTTTAGAATCTCATGTTATTAAAACTGATATTCTGTGATGTTGCCCAGGAGTGTATGAAAAGTCAATTCTTTTGGCTGCTTTAAAGTAACAATCATTCGCAGTGTGGCTTTATTTTATTTCTTTACTTTGCAGAAACCTTTGCAGAAACACCATTAATCTAGTTAACAACCCAAACAACAGTATTTTACCTGCGATAACAAAGAAGTAGAGCTCCAATGTGTGCAACATTTTACAAGCGTGGCCTCATTGCTGCCTTTCATGACCCACAATCCTACTTTTGTCACAATTTCTTCAACATTTTAACACAGGGAATAACTAGTCAGTGTTCTGTCTTCTTTCAAACATATCATTATGGAAATGGTAGAGGCAGATCAAGCTTTGCCTGTTATTTATAATGCGGTTCAGCAGTATTTATGTGGGACTCTATAAGCACTTTATTTCAAAAAGATGGTAGAAAATGGAAAAATTCAAATATTGGGTTTTGGAAGAAAACATGGTGATGAAGTCAAATAAAAATATGCAAAATGTGCATTTTCAGTGTGCATCTATCGTCAAATTTGAATTTTCCTTACCATAAATTAGAATTACAAGTATCAAACACTGTGGAGTGCTGTGGAGGTCAGTGGCTTATATGAGGGGGTATTGTAGTTTTAATGATCACCTTTAAAAAATTTTTGACAAAGTTTGTTTTGATTTGTAGTGGTTAACTTTTCTCTGTGTAGTCACCATCCAAATTTACACATTTCCCCCAGTGTTTCTTGACCCTCCAAATACTGTTATTATAGAAGTCTGCAGATTGTGCCTTAAACCACTCTTCCACTTCATGAATGACATCATTTTTGTTGTCAAATTGGCCACCTTGCAATGGATTTCTCCTTTCTGGAGAAAAGAAAAAGTCACTTGGTGTGAAGTTGGAAGAATAAGGCAGATGCTGCAAAATCTCAAAGCCATATGCCCTTGATTTGTTAACTGCAACTTGAGATGAGTGAGCTGGTGCATTGTCAGCTAGGAGACGAATACCTCTGGAGAGCATACCGTGGTGTTTCTTTTTCAGAGCATCTCACAACTTGTCCAGAAGATTGCTGTGCTATGTGCCAATGATGGTTTGTCTCTTTGCAAGGTAATCTGTGAGAATGAATCCACAACAGTCCCCAAAAAACTGAGAGCATGACCTTCTCTACTGACTCAGTCTTCTCAGTTTTACACTTTAGTCACTTCTGGCACAACCTGTAACAAAAATAAAGGACACAGTGATCTGATTTTCTCAAAATCATTCACTTAGACATCAATGATGACACTGACAAAATTTCATCAATATACCATAATAACACTCGCATGATAATTATTACTTTATGATACCCCTTCATAGAAGAACCCACAGTAGCTCCTGTGTAGAGTCCCTGTATTGAAAAGGTTATGGAAGAGTTGAGTAAGAAATAGGAAGGAAATTTCACATACTGGAACAATAGTAGAAATAGTCACCAAAGTACCTACTGAAGGAGAGAAGACATCTGCCAGGGGAAAAGACATGACACCTGTCACCTGAAAAGCTACATTTCTTGGTCTAGATAAGAGTTTGTAATAAGTGTAATGTTGCACTGTGGCTTAGAGATGCCAATGAAGTTCATTGAAGGTTTCAGGATCTCAGAAGACCAGTTTTATGAGCTCAAATTTTCTTCACTGAGACAGGGGAAAAAACTTTCCTGATATTGATGTCAGGCTGATTGGGCAGTAATTATTTGGGTTCGCTTTCTTGGATTTTTTGGATGAGGATATTTTTTTCTCCGCTGAGGTAGAACATGAATATTCATCTAAACTATTCTCTCCGAATTTGATTGTCCCAAAGTGTTGTGCATTCAGTATTGTGCAGAGAAAAATTCATGGAGCTTTTGTTTTCTGTACAAGTTTTTGTGTAGGAAAGAGTGGGTTTTTGGGGGCAGGAAACTCAGGAGAAAAATGTGCAAAATGTTTTTTGGAATGCTAAAAGAAAATGGCAAAATTCGTACTAATGTATTGTTATTATTATTAATTGTTGAGAAACCCATTTTTCAATCTAGGAAATGAATAATTATGATTATTCTTTCCATCCCTATCTGGGAGACAGAACTATCATTGAATAACAGATGCATTCCTTAGCATTCCTCACCCAAAGCACTGGAATTTGAGAGCTCTGATAAAACCAGTCACTGTGATTAAAAATAGAGCTTCCAGTCTAGAACTTTTCTCTTCCTTGTCCCTTTTTCTTTTCTGTTCTGGATTCACAAGTTGTCCAAATCTGAAATATATCCTAGTAAAACATCAGAGAAAAGTGTCTCCCTTGATGCTATTGTAATGCCAGTACATATGTGTGGATGGCTGTATGACCATTTGATGCAAAAAGAAAAAGAAAAAAGACTGCTTTATGAATTCCCTGTCTTTATTTTATCCATGCACATAACATATACACCATAGAGAACACATCTTCACTCTTGGATATTTACAAGATATTTATATGTATAGACACACAATTTTGGGCAATGTTACAATCTGTTTCCATCATTTGGGCTATTCAGCCCAAATCTCAAAAGGACTAAATACTTTTTTGGAGTCTATAAACCAGTGAATTGCATACACTGAAGGGAACCATTTATCAGACAGATAGAGGTTCTAAGTTAGAAAATAAGGCTCTGCTAACCTAACAGAGTTTTGGGTACAGCAATGGCAGCAGACTGTAAGTCTAAGGACCATGCTAGCTAAAGAGAGAGGATCATTTACCAAATGGATACAAAAACTATGAACTCACTGATGGTGTAGACTAGCTAAAATCTACATCCGAGGATGGACTATAGCCATACAATTAAAATCATGGTATTCTTGCAGACATAGAAGTACAGAACCCTCTATGCATTCAGCATCCTCAGTACTTCATTGCAAAAATCTTTGAAAGTAATTTCATGGAAACATTCCCCTCCATTTTAATAAACACAGCTACTAGAATTTGTGCCTTCAGTTTGCATAAATATCAGATCAATTTAAGGGTTTTTTTTTACCCAATGTTTAATACTTCATAAGAATCCCTATTCAGTGTATAGACTGGGCACTTGAACAGTGATAAAGATACTCCTCTGGAATGACTGCACACATTTGGAAGCAGCTTGTATTTGAGAACAACAAAAGGACTCAATTTTTATCCGTTTTACTATCATTAAAGCAGTTATAACCCAGCACTGAAAGAAGGCTGGAGTGGCAAGCATATTTCAGATAAGAAAGAAAATTCACAGGTACAGCAGCAGCAGTATTTGATGTTTGTTTCAGCAGTGACTTTAGTGAAGGAATTCTCTGCAATCTAGACAGAAGATCAGTTGTTCCCCTTTTTTGTTTTTGTTAGCAGCCACTGGATTATTCTATTAAACTGGGAAGTTCATTTGGCTCCATTGGTCTTTGGCTTCATTCTTCCTGCAGTAGATGCGTTTGATGTAGGTTTTTTACATTAACTTCCCTTCAGTCACTCAAATACTGGGGATATTTTGTCCTCTAGGAAGTGTTCTCAGTTGCTTTGATTGATTTTCTTCCCTTTTATTAGGAAGAGATTTCCAAAGTAATAGCAACTGTCATTAAAGTTTATAAAAAATGAAAGACACATCCTTTGTCTCAGGGCTGTTTCTGTCTCTTTCACCCTTTCTGTAAGAGTACGTATCCACTGTTTGCAGTTTGGCAAAGCAAGGAACCAACCACTCCTTCCTTTACAATTCAGATACTGGTGTCACTTAAAAATGTGTTCTTTGAAAACTGTACGCATTGTCTTCCGTGACCAAGACAAATGAGTTAAGCTTGGCGAGAGTAATTTTATTTTGAGTGCTATGTTTTATATCTGGTTTCAAACACAGTAGTAATAAATGCACTAAAATGTAAGCAGAAGAAAAAATAGGTGCCTATTAACATTGATTTCCAAGGGCTCTAAGGTGGAGTGGGTGGGTGGGAGAGAGGAGGTTCCAAATGTTAATGAAAAACCCTCATATGTAGCAGGTTAATTAATTAATTTTCGTTATTGGGTTTTGAAATTTTAAAAAAAAACTTTTCACTTCATAAACGTATATTTCCCTGGAGCAGTTTTAATATGGTGCTATTTAAGAGATTATAACCTGAATCCAGTTACTAATTCCAAGTAGACTAGACCCATTGAATCAATGGAACACCTCTCCCTGCATAATCCGCCCTGCACTCTTAGAACATCTGGGAAGTTTTTATCAGAACATCCTAATACCAGGCTAATGACAACCTCTGCCGTGGTCCCAAAATTATGGAATGGCCTACTGGAAGAGATCCGTCTTATCACTACCTTAGAGGCCTTTAAAAAGGCACTCAAGACAGATCTCTTCCGGTGGGCTTATCCACCGGACTCCATATTAAAGGTTATGACAATTGCCCCACTCTTGACTATGATTGTTGGCTAATTGTTGAATTGCTATTTTAGAGAACTAATAGGAATGTTGGTGAATTCAGTATTAGTGTTTTACTGATTGTATTTTGTACTATGTATCATTTTAATGATGTAATACTGCCCCAATCTGTGGGAGAGGTGGGAAATATAAACATTATTATTATTATTATTATTATTATTATTATTATTATTATTAATTATATGTTGACACACCATTCAACAATTGTCAATGCTCCTGGTCTAACTGAGATAAACCAGTAGGATTCTGATCAACATTGAAGAAATAAGGGAGCAGCTCAGATTGTAGGGAATTTTTTTTTTTATCTAAACAATAGCTACTTGACTCCTGGAATTAAGGATTCAGAAGCATTCTGCAGTTGGCTGCAACACTCACTAGAAACAGTAGAGTAGAGGGTTGGTTCAGCCTTGGCAGAGCGATCATCATCATAATCATCATCATCTCCTCAGTAACTCAAAAAAGTAGTCATATATGTTCACATAGCAACCAATGCTACAGAAGGAGCAAACAGAGGTATATTAACATCAACAGCTTATCTGTAGAGCTCTCCATATTTTTCTGTAATCAGAGGCATATTAACATTAACAGCATCTCTGCAGAGCTCTCTGTGTTTCTCTATAATCTGTTGCCCAGAAAAAAGAGACAGAAGCATGCACATTAATGAAAATATCAAGACTGTAAAGTGAGGGAGTTATTTTGGGGAAAAGTTTAAAATAAAGAACTAAAACTCCCAAGAAAGCTTAACAAAGTCAGGCTACATAAAGGGGGAAAATAGCCCAAGAAAAGCAACTATAATCAGATTCTTAAAATGAAAACACCAAAACAACTCAACCAAAACAACTACAATCTGACTTCTTAAACACAACTCCAGAGACAAAGTAAGATTAATAGCCCAAATAAATGATTAAACTTTCCAAAAAGGGATTTGAGAATAAAGTAAATGGTAAAAGTCGAAGAACTTAGAAGAAGAGGAGGTGGCAGAAGTGATAATATTACTATTTTGTTTGTTTGTTTGTTACAGCTTTACAGATCAGTAAGGGAGCAGGCTGATAGCTGTTACATTAGTAAATGCACATGTATAAACTCTCTCTCTCTCTCTCTTTCTCTCTCTCTCTCTCTCACACACACAGACACACACACACATGCACACACACACCACAATCTGACTGTCACTGTCTCTCTCACACACATACACAGCGTACACATACACAGTCTCTTTCCTCCCACTCAAGCATGCTCTCCCCACTCTCCGATTCTCTCTCCCCCATTCTCTCTCTCTCTCTCTTACACACACACACACACACACACACTTCCCTCTGTCTCTGTCTCTCTTACTCTCTCACACAAATATGCATATGCACCTACCTCTGTCTTACATTCACATCCTTCAAATTTGCCTTGCCTTCTTGTTTCATCATCCAGGCAAATACATTCTCTGTATACACTAAACTAGAACTTTGGGAAGAAAAGTTATGCTAAATGTCTTTCCTGGTATGCTGATTTACTACATGGAAATAGTATCTATACAACAGTGTTGAAAATGCAATCTTCTATTTGCAGTATGAAGTGATAGAACCCAAGAAAGTGTTTCTTTGTTTGTTTTTATTTCATTTCTATGCCATCTTTCTGCCCAGAAAAGGATTAAGGTGACTCATAAATATAATCATTTAAAAATTTCACAATAAAAATTTAAAAGACAATTAAAACCCACTAGCTAAAAACAGCATAAAAATTACATAAACATACAAAAGTTTTAAAACATAACTAACACACACACACACACACACACACACACACACACACACACACACTATAACGGCTTCCATGACACTATTATACATTAAAAGTTAGTCTATATAACTGGGCTTCGATTACAGGCAACAGTGGGCTATACCACCACTTCATACTTGATGATGGGTATCATTTTAAATACTCACTGTATAAAAAGAACTACTTACAAGTAGAAAAGTGGCAAACTAGACAATGAGAGACGTGGTACTGTCTGATAGCTCTTTCACTCCATGCTAGGATTTTTTCACTTTATCGAGAGGAGCATTCAAAGAGTGGTACTCCACTGGCAGTTTCAACTGGTACAGTCAACTGTAGTACGCCAGGATTCTACATGACTATAATAGACCTGGGCTGTATCCGCACTGCAAAAATAATCCAGTTTGATACCACTTTAACTACCATGACTCAATGCTATGGCATTCTGGGAACTGTAATTTGTTGCGGCACCAGAGTTCTCTAATTGAGAAGGCAAAATGTCTCACAAATCTACAGTTCCCAGAATTCCATAACATTAAGCCATGTCAGTTAAAGTGGTGTCAAACTGGATTGATTCTGCAGTGAGGTTGCAGCTCTTGTGGCAAAGGTCTTAATGTATCACAAATCTAAGCCTATCATGGTGAAAAGTATGAAAAAAAGGTATGAAAGTAATAGGCCAATGCCATACATTAGAATGAATCAAACTTAATTTAAAGGAGTTCTGGTGGTGCAGTAGTTAAATGTCAGTACTGCAGCCAGAAGGTTGTGAGTTTGATCCCAGGTGCTCCAAGGTTGACTCAGCCTTCCATCTCTTTGTAGGTCAGTAAAATGACTAGCCAGCTTGTTGGGGGCAATTGACTTACAGATTGTAAACCACTTAGAGAGTGCTGAGTTCATTGATAAGTGATATAGAAATGTAAATACTATTCCTATCTAAACTTCCAGAAAATCCTTCTTTCAGGTTCTCTCACTATAAGAATTTATAGGATTGCTGGGCAAATGCACTGTATGAGAACATTTGGCACTGTGTCCTAACATCTCTCCAATCCCAACCTTAACTCCAGCAAAAAATTGTTCCAGCCTGGCTTTTCTTTTCCCAATCAATCAAATTCATTGAATCCAGTTGTACAGCATTGCTATCAGTCCTTTCTGTAATTATTTCTGCCCAGGAAGACAACCCAATTAATAACAGAGAACTTCCACACTAATTTCAGTTCAAATGACATGTTGATTTGCATTTTTTTAAATATAGAGATAGGAGGACACGATGCAAGCAATGTGCTCTGAATGCCTCAGTGATTGGAACTGACAGTTAAATAAAATCTGGAGGGGATTGATCAATGTCACTATGAAGTCAGAGTAATCCTTAAGCAACAACTCACGTAACTTTAAGTTGCATAATTCAAAGCTGTCCTGAGGCATCTTTAAAGATGCATAGATTTTGTTTTCTCAAGATTTCTAACCTCCCTTCTTTCCAAAGAGAAGAGGGGAAAAAGTTACTTGGAAGTTTAACATGGACTAAGATAATGAAGGATGGAACTGTGCCCAGTAGATAAGACTCAGTTATGAGGTGACCTCTCCTCCTTTCCTCCCCACATCTCATTGCTGAGCCAAAAAATCATTTTACAAATTTCAAGTTACGTGTTGAAATTGCATTTGATTTTGCTTGATGTTGAACCTGCTGTTTGTTTTCACAGTATTCAGAAATGTGTACTGACAAGCACCATACAGGGAACTAGAATCATGAAACAGAAAAAAGACCCTAAATCTGGGAGTTTTGTAAAGTCTTTGACAGCATCCCCCCCCAAGAAAAAGTAAAATTACATTGAAGAGACAGCGTGGTATAGTGGTTTGAATATTGGACTATGGGCTTATTCAAATGGTGAAAATAATCCATGTAGAATCTAGATAAGATCTTTGTTGTCCGCGTGCATTTTGAATGAATCTGATTAAATAAACCCCCACTTAACTCAAGATGATTGATGTCCAGTTTTCCCCCCAATTTTTTTCTAAAAGATTCAGATTCTTGGCTGTGTGAATAGACTTCAACAAAACAGGATTAAATACATGCCTTGAACATACTTCGAATACATTTGCATCATTGAGCCCATCTTTATTCAAGTGCTGACACATGGGAGCAATGTAACTTGCAGAGATGTGCATCAGTGTGGCTCCATAGTGCGAATAAGAAACCCAGAATGCATGAGTGAGATTGTTCACATAGTTGTGCTAAAAACAACTTGTGAGTGACCCCTATGACTCTGGAGACCAGGGTCTGAATCCCCACTTAGCCATGGAAATCCAGTGAATGATGTTGGGCAGGCCACACTCTCTCAGCCAAAGAGGCAGGCAAAGGCAATATCTCTCTGAACAAATCATGCCAAGAAAACCCCATGATAGGTGTGTCTCAGAGTCATCATGTCAGAAATGACTTGAAGGCACACAACAGCAAGAACAACAACAACAACAACAACAACAACAACAACAAAATCATATCCATGGGGATTGAAGTATGAATAATTATAACATCCCAGGATTAAGCAGAATTTCACATTCTGAGCCATACTCTAGAATCTGTCAAAGAGACTTCACCTTGCTATATGACAAGATGGTTGTCACTTTCTACAGTTAATGTACAGTTTAGAGGAAGAGTTGGGTGGCTTCCACTACTGCCCTCCAACATGTGCCACATGAGGCAGTTCCCTCACTCAGACTAATAGGGCCAGGACTAGAATCTGTGCATGGGAAGTTCTACAATATGAGAAAAGTTATATTGTGGGAATTAGCCATGAAAGAAAAATAAAAATGGAAGGTGGCCTGTATCCTAAAACAGGAGCAAAAATTAAAGTTTGGTTTTTTATCTCATTCCCTGGAGTATAAGTGGGGAAAGGAGGTGCTTTTCCTCTTTCGGTTACAAGAGATTCTGAGTTTTGTATTAAGAGTAGTCTAAATAAAACCATAAAGAGCCATTTTACCAATGCAAGCCTTCTGGTGTCTGGTTGGAAAGAGATGTAAAAACAAATGAAAGTGTTTACATGTAGAAGGGATGCCTCGAAGACTTATTTGTGCACTTAACCCCACCCATGAAATAGCATTGTTAAGCAGCAGATGGTGTGAAGCAGAAAATGCAGGAAAGGAAGGGGAGGGAACAGCAGGCTGATGTTATTTGCTCAGGACATTTGAGTTTATAAAATCAACAAATTAAGACGACATAATTAGCTAAAAGATATTATATTTGTTTAGTCTGAGGAATGGGCTTCATTATAAAATCAGCTTCAGGTTAAGTTTAATTACACTGTTCTTGAAATAGGGGCAGGCATTCTAACTGAGTCCCTCCAAAATTGAAGTCAAGGTTTAACAAGTTGATAGTTACTAAGAATGTGCTTTTAATCTAATTTCATTTTCATTTAGCATATGATTCTTGCCCAGATATTTTCCCTCTTTTTATTTTGGATTCCTTTCCCGGTCAGCCAGTAGGTGGCAGAGCTCACTCACATTTACCTTCAGAGTTTATGAGGAGGCTAATTCACTGGAGATGGAAATGTCTGCGTGTGTGTTTGTGGGATGTGGGTGCTTAGTCATTGTGCAATCAACACAATAATAAATGTATGTACAGGGTCTGCTATTATTATGCAGGTGGGAAGCACCTTTCAAAGCACAATACATTGTCAATGGTCAGCAGCAGTCCCTTTCACTTTGGTTTTGATCTTCTGCCAAGTGCCATTATTCTGGTTTTTAAAAGCACAGGCAAAAAATAAGTGTTGGTGGTAGAAATGTCAAGTTCTTGCCTGCATGTCCAGGATCCAAGAGCTAAGCAATTTGAACGATCCTGCACCAATTTCTGCCTCTATTACCTGCAATGTGATTGGCACTGCAGTAATCAGTTCCTGGGATCTCTGCCATGGATTTTCTTGTCTCCATGAGTTAGGTTTCTAAAAGCATAGGGAGGAGAGATACAAAACCAAATGGAATATAAAAGCCACAAGGCACAGTTCTGTGCCAGCCGTGTTGAATGGGAACTGTAGAAGCATGGTGTTCTGATTATCATTCAAGACTCTTAATATATTTATGAAACCACTTCAAGACATGGGGGCAAGGGCCCATCACTATATTGTTGACACTCGCCTCCTTCTTTGCATCTGAGTAAGATCAGGTAGTAAAAGTGCTGAATGCTGGCTGGAATGTGTCATGGGATGGCTGAAGCCAGAATACAGTGAAGTTCAGTTTTGATGGCACAGAAATTCTGTAGGGTAGTCATTCATTTGGTCAGGAAAGATGGTGGTCAGACTCATTTATTAATAGGGTTGTATTTGTCGTGAAAGACCGACCTCAAAGATTTGAGTTCCCTATACCTGGCCTGGACTGCAGCCAGCACACATCCAAACAAACGCTGATAAGGATGGCTCAGCAAGAAAGGAGCTGGGAGACAGTCTACAGACCTGTCTGTTAGCCTGAGAGAAGCAAACCAGAAAGAACACCAAGGTCAGGATACCAGAGTTCATGGAAGTCAGTTCAGTCCAAGGTCAGGGCAGCCAGAAGGTAACAAGAGTCCAGTTCATTCCAAAGTCGAAGGTCCAAGGCAAACAAAGGTTCAAGGAAATAAGAAGCCAGTGCTGTCAGCAATCACTAAGAAGGATACTGCAATAATTACTGGCAAAGGGTTGGCGTTCTGCAGCTGCTTAAATGCAAGACGCCCTCCCTTGTGCTAGCTGTGGCTTATCAACAGCTTGCTTCTCTGCAAGCCTCCTGGATCGACGCACACAAGCACTCTCAGCTCTCTGCTGCCTAAAGGAAGGAACCTCCAGGCTTGGTTCTTCCCCAGAGTTACCACTAGGCTGCTGAGCCTCAGGAGGAATCCCCACAGTGCTAGGACCTGGCTGAGTTTCAACCCCTGGGACTGGGAGATCAGGGCTGGGGTCTGGCAGGGTAGGCTTAGGACCTGGTATAGCCTCCATCTCCTCTTGCACTTGAGGAGCCACAGCCTCCTCTGAGTCCTCCGAGTCCTACTCTTGGCTGGCCATGACAATACCTGCTTTTTAAAACTGGTGGATTAAATGATCCCAATGGCTCAAAAGACATTTCACTAGATAAGAATGGCACACCAATTGCAGCACTGCTGAATATAGCTTAGCTCACACTTGTTTCTTAATCTGCAAATTTGACTACTGCATGTGTATTATGTGTAGAAATGACTTTGAAGGCTATTTGGAAAATACAGTGAGTCCAAAATATGACTGTGAGTTATTAACTGGGACCAGTCACTGGGAACATCAATTGGTGGTTCCTAGCATAATTCAATGTCCTGATACTCATCTTTAAAGTCAAGTGTGACATGTTGTGACTCATAGACATGAAGGGACTGTTCAGTAAGCACTATTGAATGACATTTGTCTACAGTAAATAGTTGTATAGTATGCCACTATAAATATTGACTAAACAAGTAAATATTAAGTTTTTCTGTGTTGCACAGGTCTCATTCCTTTCATTTATTTAGTATTCGAGAGCATCTTGCAGTTCTCTGAGACTTAAAAATGCTTGCAAATGGAAGGAGAGGCTTTTTGAAATGCAAGTGAAAGGAAGTAACTTTTTATGTTAGGAGTTGTTGTTGTTGTTATTGTTGTTGTGTGTCTTCAAGTTATTTCTTACTTATGGCAATGCTAAGGCAAATCTGTCATAGGGATTTCTTATCAAGATCTGTTCAGAGAAGGTTTTCTGTTTACTACACAATCATATATTTGACTTGCCTATCTGCTCACATGTTTCATGGTGGAGGTTGTCAAGTATCCGAATACCTCCATAGTTGTGTGTATTTACTGAAATGTATGCATTCCTTTGTCATTTTCTGGTAGGTGTGCATTTTGTCAAGATGTTGTAGCTGTTCTCAGTTCAAGTGGTACCCCTGGATATACCACTGGATATGTTTTCTGGATGTAAGATGCCACATTTTAGCCACATCAGGGGGATTTTAAAGAGAGTGCAAATAGACAGGGAATTTACTGTTGGATGTTGCTACCTCCAACAAAGGTAAAACATTTTTTTTAAATGTGGACTACATTTGGCATATTTTACCAAAACAGCACCTAAAAATGTTTCCCAATGCAAAAACATGGTTGTTTCTTTAGAAAGTCTGTGTTCTCTGCCTAACAAAGAGGCTTATAGTGTCACAAAGGATGGAAGCAACTTGGATTGCAAAAGAAGTATCTTTTTGTGTTGCTAATTGAATTATTTCCTGGAGTACTCACATGGTCAGAAGGAGGAGAAGCCTGCCTACATGAATATTATTCCATACCACCTGAAGTGAGAACAGCTACATCTTTAGGAAATGCAGGCCTGTAACTAACATCATAATGCAGTAGCAGAACACTTTATGAACCATCCTGGGCACAAAATTCTGTTTGAAAACACTGAAATTCTGGACCATGGCAACAACTTTCAGGCAAAATGTCAGGAATAAACTCTTCTAGAACATGGCTACATAGCCCGAAAAACCCACAAAATACTAACATCATAATATTATTTCCCTCTCCTGTATGGTTTTTAACACCTCTGCCTGGTAGAGCTTCAAAAGCTTGCAAAAAAGTATTTTTGTTCATTTTGGTTGGTCCAAAAAGGTATCACTTTTTTATGGATTTTGAATATTATTAAAGAACAACAGCAAAGATTAAAAAATGGTCTGACTTGATGTAAGGTAGATTCCTATATTTCTAAAGAGACATAGCTTTTAAAAGTTACTTTTTTGAATGGCAACTCCCAGACTGTGTAGAGCTGTTATCCAAAAAGATGATGATGAAGAAGAAGAAGAAGAAGAAGATATATTTCCACACTTTACTAACTGCACATGCTTTTATGATAGTACTGAAGCTGAATGCTGAAAACAAAGAATAACAACAGAACAAAAAGGGTCTATGTTAGATTCATGGGGTGGCTCTTCGCCCATTAGAGGAAGAGTCCATGAATCCAACACTATTTTAAACTAACAAGTTATCAGACATTCCCCCCCAAAGAAAAAGATAAAGGTGATTTTGAGTTACAGGTGTAAATTATTGGACAAGCTAATCCAGAGATGGCCACCTGATCCCTGACCATAGATCCTCCTTCCATATTTTATTAAAGTTGAAGTAATTGTGTGCCTCAGTTTCCATACAGGAATCTTGTTCTCAAAAAATGTTTCCCATGTTTCCTTCTCCCGCTCTCTCTCTCTCTCTCTCCATCTCTCTCTCTGTACATGTTTCAGAGAGATGTTTTGAGATATCAGTGAGAATGGCACAATCATTAAAACTAGCTTTGATTGACAGATAGTAACTGGCATTAAAAAAAACACAAAACAAAATAAAAATAAAATAAGAAAAAAAGAGCTCAGAATCCTTAAAAATCTGTGAAAGAAAATGATACTTTTGTTCTCACATTATCATCTGGGCATTGCATATACTTTGTAAACATGACTATGTTTAATTAGTCGATGATTTTGATGATAACATCTTTCCCATGAGTATGGGATTTGAATAATTCACTTTTCTATCACTCCTAAAGACAGCTATCTTGGGCATTGCCAAACAGATCAATATATTTATTTAGTTCATCTGTAGAGATCATTTACTAATCATCACGTTGGTTACTTCCAAGTCGTCGGTCTCCAAACAGCTGCTGGTTAATTCCAAGTAAATTCAGCTCATGCTGCAAATCAGTATAAGGAGGTACAATGATCCCCTCAATGGCAAACCTTTCCTAATGATGTACAAGATCTCCCCAATGTATCAGTGTATTGACACAATTCAGTGGACAGCAGGGAACATTTCTGGTTTGACAGTGATATGCATTAGAATAGTTGAACAATCTCACGCTAAACTATGCCTGTGAGCATCATCCACAGCCCCCAGTGTATGTTATTCCAGCACTATCAGCTTATTTAATAGTTCTAAAAAGTGAAATGCTATCTATCATTGCAGTCCCCTTTAGCAATCTCATGAAAAGAAGAAGCATATATCAGAAGGTTATGGCAAAGATCTGCACGTGAAAGCAATAAATATGCAAACCAATTCATTTGAATATCAGACATAAAAAATTAATTCTTACGTTGCGAGGCCATATTTATTGAATAAATGAGGTGGAAAGGTAGAGTTCCCTTGCTCTGGCAAAAAGAAAAAGGCAGAATTTATGCATGTGTAATCTTCATGGTGTACCCATTAGGAACAACATACTTTCCAATTTGATAATATTTACAACCCCTCACATTTTTAAAAATACATGCAAATTGTAACATAGTTACTTTTAAATGGCAAATTGAGTATTTAGATCATTTGTTTTCTTCTTGTATTACTTACTATCCCACCTGTTCCTATTTTCCTTTTTTAAAGATTCTTTTTAAAAACCCTGACTTCCTTATTTTTAGAGAATGAAACTGCAATGCTTGCAGCACATGCCGCTGTATGTAGCGCTCTAGAATTTTCAGATGGTTAGTCATAGCTGTGTACACTGGAGTTGTCCTAAGATTTGTTTCAGTATATGTTTTCAGCCTTTCATTTCTTTACCTACAAATTTTTTATTATTATTTTTCTTGTAGAAAACACTGTGAATTGGCCTGTTTGAAGAACTTGTATGAAAAGAAACACAGGGTTGATGTCATAGAGACAAAGCTGTTTACTACCTAAACATTTTATAGTCAAGCCCTCCCCCCAAAACAAGGCTGTGCAGAGTTTTGTCACATGGCTTAAACATCATATGTTGCTTAGAAGTGTTGCCAGGGTTCAGGCTATTCCCTTTGACTTGAAAGTCTCTTCCCTATTCCCATAGCCATATTGGAAACCTAATAATAATAATAATAATAATAATAATAATAATAATAATAATAATAATAA
>NC_056524.1:139000574-139022385 GCF_019175285.1 Sceloporus undulatus | reverse complement strand
CAATAATAATAACAATAATAATAATAAGTTTATTTGTATTTTCCCGCTTCTCCCAATGGATTGAAGCGGGATTACAACCAGAAATCTCCATACAATGGCAATCATCTCTAAAATACACATCATAAAAACATCAAATGGTATAAAATCTCATTATAGCAATCACAGGGCAGCAGTCAGGTTATGCCATTTTAACCGGAAGTGGGGTTTTCTATAGTTCTTTATAGAAGGTCAGATGGGTAGGCCTGCTGGAAGAGATCCGTCTTTAGTGCCTTCTTAAAGGCTTCTAAGGTCATAATGAGACAGATCTGTTCCGGCAGATTGTTCCATAACCTGGGGGCCAAAGCTGTGTATGCACTTTTAGATGTAGCTGATAATATGATCTTTGGGTAGTCTAGTAAGTTCTTCCCTGTTGTCCTGAGGATGTGGGGCAGATTGTGTAGGGAGAGGAGTTCCCTCAAGTAACTCGGGCCCAAGTCATGTAGGGCTTTACTTGAGGGAACGCCTCTCCCTACACAATTTGTTTTCTCTCTTTGTTTTTGCTTGTTTCTTATGTTCCACTGCACTCCTGATCATACCCCTGTGAACATGAATGGGCTCGCAGCAGCAGTATCTCTACAATCTAACCCATAAACACTCCCTGTCTTCAGCCCATGAGCCAGAGCTCATGTCAACCATAGGTGTCAAGCAACCTCCAGGCATCTGGGAAGAATGGAAAATGTAGTTCCTAGAATGAATGGATTATACTGCAAATAAAAACATCAGCTGGTTTTAGAAAGCATGGGAACTTCAGAAGCCTCCAGGTCTGATTCAGAACAGGCTCACAGAGGTGAAATTCAGCTTCTGAAACCCCCTCTCATGTTACAAAGGGCACGAACAGACAGGCCTAAATAAAGTTGCTTCGGGTCACTTTGGAGGTATGCTTTTTAAATAGCACATGCATCTTAAGGGGTCAGAAGCTGCACCAAAGTTGTGCTCCAGTCCTTAGGACTGAAGCGTGGCTTTGGCACAGCTTCCAGCTTCTAAGATGCATGCATCATTTAAACAGCATACCTCCACAGTGACCCAAAGCAGCTTTATTTTGGTCTGACTGTTTGGGCCCAAAGCCACTATTCCCCACAGGTGCTAGATAGTTATCCCATGCTGAATTCTATTCCCAAACACAGGTTCAGCACCTGGACAGCTCCCATAACACCTGGTAGAGTTGCAGAGGAGACACCCAGAAAACCAACATCAAGTCACTGCTATCTCAGTAACAGAGCCTCTGGCTGTACCTCACTCTGCACAATATCACCTGCCAATAGCTGCACCTAACTATGGATAATGTCATGTGTCTATTATGACACAGGTTTAAAGCAATTAAATAATATTTGTTTTACTGAAATATGTGACACAAGAGACTTTGGTAAAAGAAAGTAGTTTCTAAATGTCTACTTCACAAGTATCCCACAGACTTGAAATATTGCATCTGAAAAAAATAAAAAAATCTGTTCTGGAAATGAATATGAACTGTTCTCACATACTGATAAGTGTGATTTGCAGAAAACAACTACAACTAATTTTCAGTGAAGGGTGCACAGCTCAGTGGATTTTTGCACACCACCAATATGCAGGAGATAAATAAAGTTACAAGCTAATATTCATTCAAGAAACCCCTTGCAAGTGTTCTACAATGGGAAAAATATCATTAGGCCACCTAACTGTCTTGCCAACATTGTGTGAAATTGCAAGAGAGGTTGAATCTGGGCACTGGTCCATTAAAATTAAACAACAACAAATCAAGACATGGACAGGATAATCTCTCTGTTAATGACATAGTAGTTGAAAAATACTTAGCAAACTTGTAAGACTCCCCAAATATGTATTATTATGAAATATAAATAGGAAATGTTGATATTTTTTGGAAGTGTACAATACATAAGAGTAATTGCAGAACAGTTAAACTCTTACTAGAAGTCTATGGCCCTATACAGACAGGCCAAAATAAAGCTGCTTCAAGTCACTTTGGAGGTATGATGTTTCAATGATGCATGAGTCCTAAGAGTCTGGAAGCTGCACCAAGGCTGAAGTCCAGTCCTTAGGACTGGAGCATGGCTTTGGTGTGGCTTCTGGACTCTTAGGATGCCTGTATCATTTAAACAGCATACCTCCAAAGTGACTTGAAGCAGCTTTATTTTGGCCTGTCTGTATCAGGTCAAAATGACTTATATGAGGCTATTGTACTTTGGACATATGGCTGATTAGGAAAGAGGATAATGCTTGGCAAAGTGAAAGGCAGTAGGAAAAGAGAAAGACTACATTATAGGTTAGATACCAGAAGCCACAGCCCCATGTTTGCAAGATGTGAACAGGACTCTTGATTGCTGGGACTTATCAGGGTCCCTCATTCATAGAGTCACTGTGTGAAGCTAATTTAATGGCAAATAACAAGAACAACATTTCAGAACTGAAGCAGCAGCTTTTTCATGGCTCATGATATGGTGTACGTATAGGACAGTATACTGTGTAGTTGATGTGGCAATCAGGCCATGTAACAAATTTCTATCACTTCCACTGCTAAAATGATACTCAGCCCCTGCCTATCTCATCGCCATCTTGTGAGTACTAGGAGAAAAATTCCCTTTAGCACAAATGAAACTTTTCTTTTAGAATAAATAGCAGTTATGTGAGAGGCACAGGTCCAAAACACACTGCAGAAATAACCCAGTTTGAGATGTTTTAAATGCTTTGGCTCAGTGACAGTGAATCCTGGGAATTGTAGTTTATTGAGGCACCGGAGCTCTCTGATAGAGAAGGCTAAATGTCTCACAAAACTACGGTTCCCAGAATTCCCTAGCATTGAGCCAGGACAGTTAAAGCAGTCTCAAACTGGATTATTTCTGTAGTGTAGAGATCCAGGAGTTTATCAGACAAGGGAAATTGGAAGTATAATCCAATGGCAATGTGAATGCAATCATGGGGTTTCATGTTATTGCGTGATAGACTACCACATTCAATTTCGGGCAATGGGAAGTCAGTCCAAACGTAATCATGGGGTTTCACGTTATTGCATGATAGACTACCACACACAATTTTGGGCAATGGCAAGCTATTTTCAGGCAATTGGAAGTCAGTTCGAATGCAATTTGAATTCACGTAAATTCTCTGAACTAGCAAATTCATGTGAATGTGTCCTGGCCCCACTTCCTTCTCATTCGAAATTAAGAGAAATTCCTCCCGTGTGATAAACTCCCCAGACTGGGACCACACCAGACATTAGAATGGCACTGGCCATGCTATAATCACAATCCAGATGGATAAAATATCCCGGAGCTGCTATTGATGCAGAATAAACAAGCACACAAAAACCAGTCCTGAGATTCAGATATCAGATTCACATCTAATTCGGTCCAAGGAGAAAAGGAGTTAAGGCCATTTATTTTGTACCAAATACTCAACAGGGCTTGCATATATATCTATCCTAAAGCTAATCCAGTGCTGTTTAAAATATTATGTAAACTATTTACCATTAATGTTATAAAGTGCACCCAACTGTAGGGCCATTTGGGCTTCTCTTGTAATGTACGACATTCAGCTCATTACTGGGTATCTGGAGGCAATAAAACTTTGCCACTGTTCTGTCCCACTGGGGCAAGGAATCAGAAAAGCATGATCAATGGGCCTCTTCTGTGTTTTTGTTCTACTCATATTCTAGTACCGGTTTTGGTATTTTCAAGTACATTCTTATCAACAGAGTGCCAGCCCAACACATCTTCTGAACTTTGTTCTCTGTCTTCCATAACAATGAGGTCCTCTGGCGAGGCAGCTCAGCAGCCCTTCCATCTTCATATGCAATAATAGATTGTATCTTTTACAATTTATTAATGCAGCTACTACAAACTGATTTGATTTATATTATTGCTGGCAGCAATGGTCTAATTACTCTCATATTACTGTGTGTGGCCCTAATGATAATTGTCTTCAGTTTACACACTATCTAAACATCTGCTTTCACAGATCTCTAGACTGAGAGATTACTGATGAGACCAACACAAAATCTGTAGAAGATGAATATAATTAGTGACAAAGAGAGATTCTAGCAGGAAGCTGTATAACTCTATTATTATTATTATTATTAGTAGTAGTAGTATTAGTATTGGAAGGTTTTTAGAAAGGTAATGTCAGTGAAGTGATTTTCAAATTGAAAAGTGGCTGTATTGAAGCTCTGTTGATGCAGGTTTCTGCATTATTGCATCACACCTACTATATTACATATGGATTTAGGAAAGTATGCTTCTTATCTCCAGTGGTGGCTTAGGATCCAGCTTCCAAATCCTTCCTCCTTTTCTCACTTCCACATCTTGAAATGTCTTTCTTCCATTTGGTCTTTTGGGAGGTGTCTGTGTGTGTGTGTGTGGGGGGGGGGGTGTTGGTGGATTGGGGGGTGGCTCTATAGCCAAAATCTATCTTCTTGATTTTTGTTTCAAAAATGTGTGATTGCTTGCCACACTTTTTAAGGGTGTGCACCTTATATTTAAGCAAGCTGACAGTGAATAACACATTTGTGCCGTGTATTTGTACATCTTGCTGCTTTGAATTCTATGCTGGAAAAAAGGTGGGGTATCAAATACACACATATATACATACATTAACACAGTTTTTTGCATGTACTTTTCAAATGTGCATGTTTTATTGCATGAATCCTCAGCTAATTTGGTAATGTATGAGTTTCAGAATGTGAAATGTGTATAGTTTGCATCCAGTCTGGGCTGTGTTGGCAGGGGATGATCCATATAAAAAGTCTGCCAGTGTGGCTTCCTGGCATATCCCTCCAAACCACCCCTCATCATGGAAGCTCACTAGATAGATGATGGCCAGGCTGACCTATTTCACTGAGCATCTATGAAGAGAAGGGAAAGTTGTGTGGGCCATCATGAAGTGGGGATGTGAATAGTGGAACTCTCCTAGAGTGTGATACTACTTCTTTAGGGTTCAAGACCATCTAGCTTTGCCACTGTGCTTGGGGAAGGAAATATATTTCATGAGTTGTGGGACAAGGGAACATATAGTACTTGGAGGGAGACTGAAAAATCAACAGCAGCTTATGGTAGAGTTTCCTGTTCAGAGTTGGCAAACCTTGAACAAGAAAAGGAAGCTAATTTGGGGTGGGTGAAGGGTGGGTAAGAAACCTTCCAAGACAAAATAACCTTCAACACGGATGGGGAAACAATATAGTATTGTGTGAGAACCCTGTAAACCTCATTAAAAGTTTCCCAAAGTTGTATATTCTGAAACTGAATCTTCCTGAGAGCTGGGAAAATGGAGCTGGACCATCCTGTGCCATGTGGGTGCATCTGCACTGTAGAAATAATGCAGTTTGGCACCACTTTAAGTGCTATAGTCAAATTTGTAAATTTGCTTGGCCTTCTCTGCCAAAGAGAGCTGGTGCCTCACAAAACTACAATCCCAGGATTCTGTAGGGATGGAGCGATGGCATTTAAAGTGGGGTCAAACTGCATTACTTCTACAGTGCAGATGCACCCAGTTCCATTTTCCCATTTCAGAGAAGTAAAAGAACAAAGGCAACATGGAAGGTGTACATATAATGCACAGAATGGAACTTGTTAACAGCAAAGTCTACAACGGAGACGTTAGAGACAGATAAGACCCAGCATGTGAGTATTTTTCAGATTTCCTGAAGTGAATAAACTGCCCCAGGCTTCAGAAACTACCTCTTCTGTGATGGGAATCAGCCCATCTGATGGAAAGCTGTTCGAGAAGGATACAGCTTATCACTCTCCACACATTATTTCAGCCGAATGCTACCAGTGAAAATCAGCCTATGAAGTCATAGGTTGTTGCCATGGAAATAACTATGAGATCACAACTGCAGTTGCAGATTCATTCACAGCTGTGAATAGAAAAGGAAAGCTTCTGCAGAAACATAAATAGCTTCCGTAATTAAACCCATAGTTTGACAGGTTATACCCTTTCCATCTAATTTTCATTCTACCTGATGCATCAGTAAGAATGAGTTATTAATACACCTATTCTAAATACCAGTTAGGTCGAGTGTAATCAGAGGATTGTATTCTTTCAGAACACAAAGAAACCCCCCTAGTGTGAAAATATAATTACCATGCTAAAGGGTTTCCTTCCACCCAAGGGCTAGAGGAAATTTGCTGTGTTAATAAACAAGAACAACGGGCTCACCCCCACTCACTCTGATCAAAGAATACATGAGTTCAGAGGCAAACATAATTTTGGGAAGCAGAGACTTTGTTTAGCATAAATTGATATCAGAGGAATGATGTTAGATGTATGTGTTCTTTGCACATGAATAACTTCCAAAGAAGCCACAAACATGTGGTTAGTCTGGCTGATAAATTTGGATAGAAAGAGTAGGCCACAAGAGGTAATTTGTACATGAAGTCTGGACAGCAGAAGAAGGAAACGTGTGAATACATTGTGCAATTTGTAAACAGTTCAGATGAAAAAAAATAAAGAATGATGTCTATATATCTTTTGGGCTTCAAAAACAACTTGTAGTATGGAGAATGGTGAGAGGAAGGGAAGCTGGTGACATTGGGAACTAGAGGGAGTACTCTGTTAGCACATACAAGGAGTCCTGTCTACATTAATGGGATGACAATTACCATCCCAAACTAAGGAGTTTACCGCACAGCCCCCAGGGACGCTCCTGGTGTGGGATGAAAAGGAGTGGAATGGGAACAGAATGGAGGCTATCACATATTTTATTGCACACTGGAACACCGCCGCCACCACCGGAATTTTCCATTCCATTCCTGATCTGTCCCAGAGGAAGTGATTTTCAGGAACTGTTCAGAAGTGTTCCTGAAAGTTGTCGCCTCTGAGATGGATCAGGAACGGAATGGGAACTTCTGGCGGTGTTTCATTATTTGAAATAGGAAGGGAGCAGTGAGGAAGATACAGTTCCTACCAGGGACTAAAGCATGACCATGTAGATGATTTGCCTAAACAGTTTGAGAATTTAAGATTCATATCTGGAACCAAAATCAGGAAAGGTTCTAAGAAGGTTGGAGGGATTCCCTATCCCCTCTGCTTCTTTTCTGTTGTCAGTTCATTCAATCTGGGTGGAGTGGCTTACACTACTTCTGGGGAGGGGAAAAGGAGAGGGCAGTAGCAAAGGAAGAACATGGTTGAGGAGGGAAAGGAAATCCATGAGTATTCCTCCTCTCTTTCCCCCTTCTATAGTCACCTAACTCAGCCAGAGACCATCATTTGTGGCTCCATTTGGGATGAAAGTATGATTAACATTAGCTTCTGTTGCAGCCCATTTTCTTTTTCATTCTGACAAGACAGAGGTGGACTACCTGATGTTCAGCAGCACTAGTTGTACAAATTCAAATTCCAGGCTTGAGGAATTCTTTAGAAATGGCAACTTTGAAGAGTTACATGCCAGCTATTTATCTGCTGTGATGATATTGGCATGTGGCTGTCGTAACTCTTCAGAGCTTGCCACTGTTTCACTCTTAAGAGCCAAGCGGTTATATTTTAACATAGTGACACAACAGATGTAAAATCTGGCACAATAAACACAAAGTGTGATTCTTTCCTTGAAGGTTGTGATGCTCAAATGAAAACTGGCAGGTACACTATGAATGCTCCATTAGGATATGAGGCTATAAAATTGCTGGAGTTAAATGAATATGAACCTGATTTCTTGAATACGGTCACTAGGGCCCTGTCTGCATGAGACAAATAAAACATCCTCCCCACCCACACCCCATACCCATGGTTTCTGTCCAGATGACGTCTAAGCTCAGCACCAAACCTGGTCTAGACCACCCTATAACATTTTAAAAAAAACTTTACCTTTTGCTCTGCATTTTCCTGGAGGTCCAGGGCCCTCAATTGTAATGCTGGATGGCTGTATACATGTCCCACTGTGCTACCCGGTGCTGCCACCTCTAGTATAAGTCACTCAGCTTGAGTCACCCGCTGCTACTGCAGTGAGTCAATCACTGTGAGGGCAAAACAATGTGCCCAGCATCAATCACATTGCTGGACACCTCAGTGTCCAGCTATGTGATTGACGCTGGGCACATTGTTTTGCCCTCACAGTGATTGACTCACTGCAGCAGCAGCGGGTGCCACAGTGGCATGCACAGGTGAACAGCTGCTCCACATTGCAACAGAGGGTCTAGGTAGAACTTTTGAACTCTTCCTGCCAGAGAAAGAAGCAAACCAAAAATTAAAGGAAGGAAAACATTACTAGATACTCCATGCAAACAATGAAAGGAATAGTATTATAATGACTTTAAAACAAACTGAATTTTAAAACAAAAAAAGTTAATGTAATTTTTAAAGTGTAAATCAATGAAGTAATAAAATAAAGGGAATATTTCCTTCATATGTACACCAAATATAGAAAAGAAAAGATGGTATAATGTGAAATTTCAGGAGGGAAGCTTATATTTTTGATGGACAAACCTCATTTTGACTACAAGAACTGCAAAAGATGTAGAAGATAGTTTTGTAGCCATTTTACATAAGTTCAATAAAGAGATAAGCATTTGCCATCCTTATCAGACAGATGTTTCCTTTTTTGCTTTTATAGGCAATTCACTTCTGAATAATATGAAACAACTACTGAATGCAGTTAATAAATGTTAAGTTTAATATAAGCAAGACAGCATTTATGATTGTATGCAGTGTAAAAGCTTTTGACCATGCTGAATGGTAATTTTAGTTGGAAACAAATCAGCATTTCAGTTAATAGAATACTCATATAAAGTGAATTCAGACAGGGTACATGGAACACATGTTAAGTAGCCTGGACTCTCAGGACTTAGTTGAAGAACCCATGAGGCAGCAAGATTGTTGAACTAAAGCCGAACTGGTTTAGATCAGTGTTTGTATGGCAGGCTGCCTTGGAACCCTATATGCCTTGACATCCAGAAAAAGTAGAGTAAAAATAAAATAGTAAATAAAGAACTCTCTTTTTTACATCACACTACAAAAGATTGCATCTCTCTTTGTCTCACTCCCTGTCATTCTATGTGCAATTAATATTGAGGCAGCTTTCAAGATGTCTGGTGCAGAGGTAAAAAAACCACACTGGTTAACAGTTTTTTTAAAAATAACCTTTTTATGCTGGCAAAGGGATTATTTTATAGAAAAAAATCAACACTTAATTCTGAAGGTTTTGTACAACATACAGAATTATATGATTTTTTGTGGGTTTTTCGGGCTATGTGGCCATGTTCTAGAAATTTTCCTTCCTGACGTTTCGCCAGCATCTGTGGCTGGCATCTTCAGAGAAAAACCATGGACGCCAGCCATGAAAGCCTTCGACTTCACATACAGAATTATAGTTTTAAGATGACTTAACGTTTGTGGTCACAGTGAGACATGTTCAAATGACAATCCTCATATGATTAAAAAAATCATAAACATGTTACGGACATGTGCTCATTCTCCCATTCCCCTCCCATCCATCCACTAGTACATGTGAGAAGGAGGCTAAAATGCATATATAGAACTCTGTGTGGGGTGAGATCTTGGACCAGTTGGATGATGATGGGAATACATATTTGTAACACTGTTATCCCATGTATACTGTCTCATCATTCATGACAGAAAAGTCTCTGTTTTAATTCTACACTCACATTTTCAACAGTTCTGAAACTGCAAAATGGGCTATGTTCATGTTCATGTTCATTCCATGTTTTACTAGTCTCAGGGGTGAAACAGCTGGTATAGAGAGAGATATAACTGTGTGATAACCATATATCTCCTGATGCCATTGGCCTTGGCAATTGTTGGGACTGCTTACTACTGGATATTTCATTTTCAGTGGAGAGGTGGAAAGAGCAGCAGTAGCCACAGGTAAGAGCAAAATATAAGTGTAATAAGCATTGTAAAAGAAACAGAAGCTGACATGGATGTTCAAATGAATAGTCTGTGCATCACTGACAAAGCCCAGTGTGATCCTCACACTCACTTTTAAGGCGGCTGGCAAATATGTAGAAGAGAACAAAGCAGAGGCTTTCCTCTTAAACACTTAAGAAATTGGAATGAAAGTGGATTTGCATGCTGGTTTACATGTATACATTTCATGCTCAAAATCAAGATGTCTACATTTGTCACCCCAATTTTCAAGAGGTCTAGAAGTGAGTGAGATCTCTTAAACACTGTGTTCTACTAGCATTTGTGTTAGTCATTTTATACATGGAGAGTACGCAAGGGAACAAAAGGCAAAAGGGAAAATATGAGCAGAATACTATTTCTCTAATCTAACTCTTTCCTTCTCACTTACTCTTTTGCCCTTGGCTCTCATCCAGTGCTCAAGTTCTTGTATGTACAGCAAACAACCATCTATTCTACACAGCCTTTCAAACAGAACCTTACAATCTGGCAAAGATAAATAAATAGACCTTTCCTTCCCTTTCCTATTACATGCATGAAGACTGCATCATGCATAATATTCAGCTTCATGTCAATGAAATATTTTTTGCATACAGTCAGCCTTCTGTATCCACAGATTTTTTTACCCAATGTTCAAAGTAATTCTAACTGTTTTCCTGCCTCTCATATTAAACAGATCAAAATTGATGAGTTTTTTTTAATCTGATAGGTTAGTACCAGATGTTGGTAAACCTAACATCCCTACTTTTAACAGATTTGATTTTACTGTGCCACTGTATTTAAAGGAACTTGAGCATCTATGTTTTTTGGTATCCACAGGGCTCCAAGAACCAAATTCCAGTAGACACGAGGGCCCCACTGGATTTCTGAAAAGGAACACTGGGAATTTCAAAGAGGCAGAATTCCCTTCATGTAGTGGTAGCATTTCTATTACTCAGGGTTCCAGGGGCCAGGCTTACCTCCACGTCAAGGAGGACATACTCCATCGCTGTCCTGGCCCTTTGGAACACGCTGCCCACAGAGCTCCGCTCGGCTACCTCTCTGGCCCAGTTTAGAAGGGACTTGAAGACCTTCTTATTTTGGTCGGCATTCCCTGATTAAAGCCTCTGATGGCCTCCTCTCTCTTTTTGCCGGCAAGATGGCTGGCTGATTAGGTTTTTAATTTGTTTTTAATATTGTATTGTATATATTGTATGTGCTTTTAATATGTTGTACACCGCCCTGATCAATGGAAGGGCGGTATAAAAATAAAAAATTTATTTATTTTTATTTATTATTAAAATATTGTATTTTGCAAATTAGCAATGTCTAAGAACATCAAAACACCCAAAAAAGAAGAGGAGGAGAAGGCAAACAATTCATGCCCACTACACCAGTACAGCACAGGACTCCATACTTTAATTCAACAAAAAAACCCTCCTTCTCTCAACTGAGGGGCTGCAGACTGAGGGGCTCAACAGACCACCCCTAAGGGATGGCCAGTGGTCACTCCTTTTAGCGCTGGATCAGAGCTGCAGCAACTACACGCCATGGCCCCAATCTCGCCTTTCTGGATGCAGCGCCAGAGGAGTACCGTAATGCCACATGCTATGTGATCTGGTGTGTGACATCATGCCGGCCTGGGGGTGGAGTTGGGGTGTGTGTCATGTGGACACCATGCCCTGACTCCGCCCTCAGGCCAGCCTTAATGTCTGGTCTGTACAGTGCCTGAGTGTCCCTTATCTGAAATTCCAAAATCCAAAATTGTCCACATGGATGGCTGAGATAGTGACAGCTTTCTGATGGTTTAGTGTACACAAACCTTGTTTCATGCACAAAATTACTAAAAACATTATGTAAAAATATCTTCAGGCTATATGTATAAAGTGTATATGAGACATGTTAAACTTAGCTCCCATCTCTGAGATATGTCATTATGTGTATGCAAATATTCAAAATTCAAACAAATTCAGAACACTTCTGGTCCCAAGCATTTTGGGTAAGAGAGGCTCAAACTGAACTCTCTTAAGAATTCATGTGCTTCCCACATCTTTTTCTTTTGTTTAGGGGCAAGGATTAAAGAAGGCAGTAGAAATGTTATTTTCTGTGCAGAAAAGTCACCCACCCCGATAAGATTTTGTATGAAAGAAATCCTCAACTGCAAGAGATTTTCTTGCAGGGAGAAGAAAACTTAAAATTACTCATTGTTTGCTTTGAGAAGGAAATTTGTGAAGGATCAAACCCCTAGACATAAGGCTGTGTGTGTGTGAGAGAGAGATGGTACTATGCCTATGGAACTTATTATGAGGTGTGAAACATCAAGCTTCCTTTATTCTCAATGGCCTAAAGGTTTTGTATGGCTGTTTCAGTGCTTACTTGGCTGTTTCACTGAGCTATTTTGTGTGTGGTTAATTTGGTTAATATTTGATTCAATGTTATTATTTGATTTTTAGTACATACATCTTTTTTTTCAAAACAGTAAGTCCTTGATTTTATTTTTCTTGTGTATTACTGATGTTTTATGAGTTTTCAAGCTGCCCCAAAGGGAATCTTTTGTCCTATAGTAGTCAAAAACATCCTGAAATCCTTCAAATGTACAATTTTCATTCAGACATGATGTTGGGTGGCCAGGCACCCAGAGGAAAGGTATATAAATGCTCCCACCCCAGCTCTGCCTGATGTGCTGCTGCAATCGCCACCAACAAGGCCTGTGCTATTTTTGTCTGCTCTTTAGTGCTGACATCCTTTCTGAAGATATGTGCATGTGTGTGCATGCCCACAAACAAGCTACTCCACCCTTCCTGCCATAAAAAGAGATGGTGAGGTAGGTAGCAGCTTCTATACACATACACTGACTAGAATGTAGAACTTTTCAGTGACTTTATCTTCAAAATGTTTCACAAGAAAATTGCAACACTTTACAGATATGTCTTTTCAATTACTAATGGTATGTCCAGTATACATACACTGACTAGAAATCAAAGGAACAAGCAAGGACTCCTTCACTATAAAGATATATGCACACACAGGACAGAAATCCATACAAGGCAAGCTTGATTTCAGTTAAAATCACATTTTGTAGCATAAACGCCAAAGATTCCTCCTATTCTCTGTGTTTGTGCCTCTTTGATGTTGGAATCCAGCTATCACGAGTCCAAGACAACCCCAGATCATGGCCAACAGGCAGTGATGTTGGGACTTGTATCTAGAGAGCCGTGGTTTCTATAATCCTGGATAGGGAACCTAAGGACCACGAGGCAGATACAAATTGGGAGAGGTACTATACCTAACTAGCTTTTTATCTTTCCTGCTGACCTTGTCTCCAATCAGAGAGTGGATGCAAAAGTTGACAGATCAAAGGTAAGAGACATTCCTTCCTTCTTCCAACACTCCAGTGAAACTTAAGAAAGCCTCCTCTATTGGTGCCATGGAGCAGGGATTTCTGGTTTTTCACTGCTTGAACACCATGATCCTACCAGAAAGATTATCTCTTGCTCAATGCAGGTAGGTTCTGAAAAGCGGGAGGTTTTCAAAACATGTAAGAGTTGTGTGTGTTAATTTGCATGTGCATTTGAGCATGGATATATAGTGGCCAAAATATCAAGATGTGCATATGATACAGTGGTTGTGTATGACAATGAGTGGAGTTTAGGCACTCCCATTAAAAGGCATACTTTTAGGTCAATGTCCCTTCCCCTAATTCCTTAGAATACAGTCATTCTATCTCAATGAGACCTGCTCAAGGGCAGACACACATCACTTCCCATTGTTACATTTCTCCATGTGATGGCTGGTGAATTCAAACAAAGCTGTACACATGAGAGAAAACAAATATGACTGTCATCAAAGCTGTACACACTCAAATGATTAGGAGCTGTGTTTAGAAGAGCAGGCTCAAAAAACAATAGAATTATTAACTTCAAATCAGAATGACAATTGCATTTCTATTCATAGCAATTCAAAGACCATAGGTTTAAATGATTTATGGGAATAGATTCTTAGAATGTCTACTGCAGATGCACCTGCTTTCCTAGCTATTACCTTGGGAATGTTTCTAAGAACATGTAAACACTTATGCACCCAGAGCAATCCTCACGTGGAAGCAACCTTTATAACAATCCATTGGCACTCCAAATTATATTAAAATATGTGTGACTGCAATGAGGAGTGTCAAAACATCCTGCTGTTTGGTGTGCTGTTATTTTTAAATTTTGCATTAAAGGTTTGCTTTGATTTGGAGTGAGGGAAAATCCTATGTTGATCATAAAAGTATAAAATCTGGAGCTGAAGATCATTTCACCAGACATAAACAACTGGTATAAAAACTTGCTGACAGAAGTCCTTGAGTTATAAACGCACAACAACTATCCTTCTTATTATACTTTTCTGCATCCCTGGTAGATCATTAGTCATGGCATTCAGTTGTATATGGTTGGACCTATCACTCTGGGGACATCATGATAATATTTCCTTCAGGGGTATCTGTGTTCAAACCCTATTTACATGGTTCTGTTTCAAAAAAAGGTGTTGCTTTAGGCATTTTTCAAAAACAGGATCAGATTTTATTTTACTTAGCCATCAAATCAAAACATTTAGATCGAATAAGAAATATGCAGACAATCCAGTTTAACATGACTGAGTCCCTGTAGGTATTCAATCATGTTCATTTTGGTCTTCTGTTGTCTGGTTGGAAATATTCAACCATGGGCCTGAGCATGATTCATTGGTGGTGGCTCTGTGCAAAACATAAAGTAGGAAAAAGATGCTAAGTCAATCTGTTTCTTATTTTAGTAATGTAATAGTTTCTGCTCTCTTACTTTGGACATCATTTGCTGTATTTGTGTCAACTCTTTTTAAAAAAAATTCCTTGAGATTCTCGTTTTAAAACATAACTATACGTTTCTCTATTATTTATGCAACTAGAAATATTCTAGCGAGCTTTGATAGGTAATTTGAGAGAGATGTTAAACATCCTCATGGGAGAAAAGCTCCCTGTGGTTGTTTCTCTGTGAACAGAGAATCCAGCCCAGGGAGCTATTAGACGCCACAGTGAAGTTCTTGCCTTCCCAGAGATGAGGAACACACGTTCCAGGGATCCCAAGGGATAGAAGCAGCAAAACACCTTTTTCATATAGGATAATGCTCAACAATAAATTCCATGGAAAGAAAATATGAGAAAAGAAAATCTGTACCTTCTGATGATATCAATCCTTTCAAAACCTGTAAAACCTTTTGGAAATCTGCCTAGCACAAAGCCAACCAGCAAGTGTGGCTCCTCACTATTCACACAGCACAACACAAAATGACAGGGGTGACTCCATCCTGCAGTCCTGGGAGACATCTCAGTTCTTTACTTGTTCAATCACTAGGATTGCTGGCAAGAGGAAAGGCACTGAAGGAGGCATATTAGGACAGCTGGCAGTGAGCTCTCGGGAACCTATCAAATCATATGAAGCTGGCCATCTTCCACTTCTTCCTTGGCAATTCCTAAAACTGCTGCTGTGCCTCTTTCTTTCTTTGTCTTCTTATGTATTTAGTACATTTGGATCAGCCATCTCTGCTCATTGAACACCTAAGGTGATGTACAAATAAAGGCCAGGATCTTATTGTGACAAACTGCTCATGCAATGGACCATAGCATGAGCAGTTTGACATTTTCATGATTCACTCACCAAGGCACCCAGAGCCTCATTGCACAAGCAGAAGCTGAACGGTTCCAATGGCAATTACCTCATGCAAAACAGAAAAAGGTGGCAATCCCACATTTTGGGGGGAATTTTACTTTACTAATATGCTCCATTCTGCCTTAATGGACTTCACCTTGCCCTTTTACATGCTCTTGATTAAATATTTTTGCCTTTACATGCTTAAATATGTTGCCTTTGTGGACACTTTAAATGTCTGAAGGTTCTTCTGTTATTAGAATTGGTTATGTTTAGACCAAGATGTGTGGAGCAACATTTGTACAGATGAGCTATGGCTGAGATAGGGAACCACTGGGGGATGCAGGCCAAATATCCACTGCAATAACCCCTTTGAAGCTAGATGGCAACTGGGGGTCACTTTTGAGAGAAAACCTAGTGTTTCTACACCCACTGGAGTGGTGTGTACAATCAGATATTAAATATAATACTGGACTCTCCCTTTGTGTTCCTTCCCAGGGGAAAGAGAGGTGCTAACTCTGGGTCATCAGAGCATAGAATCATAGAGTTGGAGGAGACCGCAAGAGCCATCCAATCCAATCCCCTGTCATGCAGGAAATCTAATTCAAAGCATCCCCAACAGATGGCCATCTAGCCTCTGTTTGAAGACCTCCATGGAGGGAGTGTGTTCCACTGTCGAACAGCCCTTACTGTCAGGAAGTTCCTCCTAATGTTCAGGTGGAATCTCTTTTCCTGGAGCTTGCATAGATTGCTCTGGGTCCTAGTCTCTGGAGCCACAGAAAAACAAGTTAGCTCCCTCCTCAATATGATATCCCTTCAAGTATTTTAGCATGGCTATCATATCATCTCTTAACCTTCTCTTCTCCAGGCTAAACATCACCAGCTCCCTAATGCGTTGCTCACAGGGCATGGTTTCCAGACCCTTCACCATTTTGGTCGCCCTCCTTTAGACATGCTCCAGTTTCTCAACATCGTTTTTAAATTGTGGTGCCCAGAACTGGACACAATATTCCAGGTGGGGCCTGACCAGAGCAGAATAGAGTGGCACTATTATTTCCCTTGATCTAGACACTATACGTCTATTGATGCAACCTAAAATCGCATTGGCCTTTTAGCTGCCACATCGCACTGTTAACTCATGTTCAATTTGTGGTCTACTTGGACTCTCAGATCCCTTTCACACATAGTTTCATCCAGCCAGTTGTCACCCATCCTATATCTGTTCATTTTATTTTTCTGCCCAAAGTGCAGTGCCTTGCATTTCTCCATGTTGAAATTCATTTTGTTAGCTTTGGCCCAGTTTTCTATTCTGTTCAGGTCATTTTGAATTTTGATCCTGTCCTCTGGAGTATTAGCTTCTCCTCCAAATGTGGTGTCATCTGCAAATTTGATAAGTATATCCCCAATTCTGTCATCCAAGTCATTGATAAAGACATTGAATAGCACTGGGCCCAGGACAGAACCCTGTGGGACCTCACTGGTCACTTCTTTCCAGGATGAAAAGGAGCCATGGTTGAGCACCCTTTGAGTTCGGCCAGTCAACCAAGATTTCCTTCTCCTGAAATAAGCACTTTGGACATGTGGATAGCAAATAACCACATGGTGGTCTTACAGTAAATACATCTGTCACAAGAGTCTCAATGTAGGGATGCAAATTGTGGCTCATTTCATTCCTGCATGCAAGTATTAATAATTTCAATCTCTCATTTCCATGAGAATAGTTTATGTGCAGTTTTCGAGCACTGCTTATCCTTTGGATCTTTGTTGGGGGAAAATAATGTGTGTGTGTGTGTGTGTGTGTGTGTGTGTGTGTAATGGTATTCCTGCATAGCAAACATGTTTTAGGGCAGAAAATGTACACTACACGCAGCTTTCAGCTTACGCTAAAGCTGTGCTGCATTGCAATGAATGGTGTGCACGGCAATGGCACACCCGTGCCACTATGCTGCCACACCTGAGTCCTATTACAGTCATCCCTCCATATTTGCGGATTTGATATTTGTGGATTTGATTATTCACAGATTTCATTAATATGTTCTCTCTAGGATTGTCTAGGTCCTCCAGTGCAACTCTGTGGTCAACTTTAACTAAAAGTTGCACTGAAAGACCATTTGTAGCTACTCCAGTGCCATACTATGGTCAGTGTATGTTGGACATTGACCACAGAGTTGCACTGGAGGACCTAGAGATTCCTAGAGAGGTGTCCTCTCAGGTAAAAACAGTGTTTTTGTTATTTGCGGTTTTTTCCATATTCACAGGGGTCTTGTTCCCCTAACCCTAGCGAATATGGAGGGACAACTGTATATTCAATGGGGCTCACCTTACCCCGGGAAGTCCGAAATGGATCCCCCATGTAAGGCAAGTGTCCACTGTATATTCAAATTGCATAATTTTTTCTTGCAGGAAAACCATGTGCATTTTCCACAAACAGAATTGAGAAGAATGAAAAAATAAATAAAAATGGGTTTGGTTTCCGTTTCCTCAACAAGGTACCATGAGCATTGAGACACTCTTATTTTTGTTGAGGATGCAAATATTAACAAGTGTTTCTTACATTCCTAGTGTTGTGCAGAGTAAGGTGGGAGGTGTTGAGTATTTTCTGCTGAATAGCATTGACTCAGAGAGTATCTACACTGCACAGATACCACTTCATTTGCCATTGATCCATAGAATTCTGGACTCTCTTTTTGATGAAGTACTTAGAATTTCCTGCTATGCTTCAGGGGACTGCAGTAGGCCTACCTAGCAGAGAATTTTAAGTACCCCTCTCCCAGTACAATTTATAGGATTCCTCAGGATGGAACCATGGCAAGTAAAATGGTATCGGATGGCTATTATAGTGTAGTGTTGATATTCACAGAGCGATTCGGATTCCATCATGCTGTGGCAAGATGGGCTAACTACCTAGGTCACAGTTCTATATTCACAAAGGAGTTTATCACACTAGCGAGATACCACAGGAAAACGGGAGTTAAATGAGAGTTAAGTTAAGTTTGAATTCGAAAAATTTATCACAGTAATTGCTGCTAAAATGAAATAACGCAAAGTTAATCCACAGTTAAAGAAGAGGAAACCAGCACTTTTTAAAATTTGGTTTGTTCCAAATTTAAAAAGCTGCTTGTTTCCTCCGCTTTAACTGCAAATTAACTTTGTGTTATTTCATGTTAACTGTGACGTCGTGTGATAAACTTTGGGCATTTCCTGGTTATCTTGGCATTATAAAGCATTTAACTCCCATTTTCCCTCGAGATCTTCCCTCGAGATAAACTCCATAGTGGGGAACAAGACTCATTGAAATCAGTGGCATTTACATCTGGGCAGGAACATCTAAGAAAACACTGTAAATTAATTTAAGTCTTTGGACTCAATGGCCACTGTCCTGTTAATGACAGACACAAATATATGTCCAACATATGTCTATGTATGTCTTTTTTTTGTCCTTGCAGAGGTCAACATGCTCCTCTTCCCTCTGCAATGACCCCTCCCACCATCCTCAGTGTTTCAGTGCTCCTCTCCAAGAACATTCAGTGGCTGGTGGACAGCTGAGGGGAACAGAGAAGCATCTGATTGTGTTCCCATAACTTGAAGCAAAATGACTACATCATTTGCCACCTTTGGAGGATCAGGGTGGGTTTCAGTGGACTATGTTATTGGTGCTTCACCAACCCCACACCAACTCTCCACCAGCCACTAATGGGCATCGAGGGCTGTAGTGGCTAAATGGTGAAACCAAGGAGGTAGGATGAGGTCTCAAACATGGTGTAGGTCCACCTCTGGAACTTTCACAGGATCTCACCCGATGTGTCTCCTGTCTTTGAAAAATGTTGAAAATACAGCTTCACTTATCACTTTAGCAGACAGCACTTGCATAAATGCTCCCAGCTTCTATGGTGTTTGTAAAACTTTGGGCCAGAATACTGTTAACTGTTTTATGCTGGCATAGTGTTCCATTCAACCAGCATGGAGTATAGGGCAAAAGGCCTGAGAAAGCTGCCCTGCCAAAAATTGCCTTGCCAGACCCAGAAACTCAGGACCTAGTATGTCAGCTTTTTCTCCTGACAGAGGTGGGTCTTTCTGGTGTCTCCCCACCCCCCACCAGCCATTTTACTCCTGCTGCCAAGTCACCAGCATAGCAATACACAAACAGGTCTGCAGCTACTATAGAAGGAGTGAAAATTGCATGATTTGTAATTTAATGCAAACCAGCCCAATTTGCATGTTTTGAACTAATTTACAAACTGCAGCAAAAGCATATGTGCATGTCAACAAAGCTAATAATCTGCATCATCAGTGTGTGTGTGTGTGTGTGTGTGTGTGTGTATAGATATGTGTGTGTGTGTGTGTGTGTGTGTGTGTGTATCTATATATCTCTATCTATCTATCTATCTATCTATCTATCTATCTATCTATCTATCTATAACAAAATATGACCCTCAGGGAAGTAGCATGCCAACAATGTATACCTTTAGGGAATGTGCTTGCATAGATGTGTATATTAGGAAACATTACACACCAATGCATGCTCATTTTTGTTCAGAAATCAAAATGGATATGGAAATAGGATGGAATTAATGAGTTCTCCTTTAAAATGTAAATGTTTAAGAAAGTGAAATAGGCAGATTTAAGTCCAAAACATACTGTAGAAATAATCCAGTTCAAGACCACTTTAATGGCCCTGGCTCAATGCTAGGGAATTCTGGGAATGTGTGAGACCAGGGCAGTTAAGGCGGTCTCAAAGTGGATTATTTCTACAGTATGTTTTAGAACTTAATTATCCATATTTCCTGCCTGTGAAACCTGATTGTGCAAAATTGTAAGTTTATTGTAATGTTTCTTTCAGAAATTTTGAAATTAAATTTAAGTATATACCATCTTCTTCACTTGAAACACAATATATTGTTAACTTACTCAGAATAACATAGAAAACATTCAGTTCATCAATAATGAATTGCCAGTTGCATATAACTAAGTGAGAAACAGGCATTGGCAAATAAGAAGTAATGAATCTTGAATAACAAATGTGAATGACAAATTCAGAAATAATGAACAGCAAAATGTAAGTCTCAGAGGAAACAAATCCACCAGCATCACCATCATTTTTAAAAGCAGAATTTGCAAAATGAAGAACGGATTCAAAATATATGCCTTACAAAGTCAGCAGTTTCAAAGAAATGGGTCTTTCCATTGAGCTTTCTGTTCAAATTGCTGGATGCAAGACCACATTGAAACCTTGGCACTTTGGTGATCTTTTCCAGTAATGCAATAGGTGACTAGAATTCTAGATAATTTCTCACTGTGCAAGTAAACAGGGGCATTATTTTTTCTCTGCATTAGAAAACACTAGAGACCAGTCAAGCTAAAGCAAGCAGTTTCCTATTTTTCATTCCTCTGTTTCCTTCTCAGAACATAAATGTTTGTTCGTGTGTTTGTGTGTGGTGGTGGTGGTGATGGGGAGGTTGGCTTGTCTAACAATATTTCCCAGGGTTCAAATGCTCTTTCCCTCTAAGATCTTCTACAACTTCCATGTATATCAGACCTTTCCTAGAAGCAACATGTTCTGCATGAGTAAGTTCCACATAGACTCCTGATAAGTCTGCAGACATTGGATTTCCTTGCTAAAGTAAATGATTTTCTAGAAACTTTTTGAAAAAGGAACAACCCAAGTGAATCTTCAAGTTGTAAGGATTCTGCAGAGGAGTCATACTATAAAACTATCAGACTTTCCATGGAAAGTTTGTCCACTGGAGAGGGCAATTTTTGGTTAATTAAAATTAACTAAATAGTACAAGAAGCATGAAAGAAGGACACAGGATGAGAGAAATAGAGGGGGAGAGAAAGAGAGGTAGGAAAAGAAAGAAGCCATTTTTAAGTCTTGGCTTCCCTCTCCTTATCCTCTGTCTACAGCAAGAGTGTGAAATGGTGGAGGGGTAGGACCCAAGACATCTTTGGAGGGCTGCAGACCCCACTTTATCTGTTCCCTAAAAAAGAGGTTCCTTCATCCCCCAAGTTCCTTATAGGTGACATGGGGGCATTTTCACCATGTTTTTGGGCCTCCCTGGACTGTGTTAGGCCCAGGAGAGGTCTTTTTTTAACAACAGGAATTGAGCAAAAACTACAACCTTTTTATTTCCTCGTCAAAAAGCCCTATCTTTGACCTAATCTGGCCAAAGCCTCCCAATCAAATTGTTGTGGCACTGCACCCCCACCCACCTGGAAAGCATTTGTCAGCCCATCATCATCATCATCATCATCATCATCATCATCATCATCATCATCATCAT
>NC_056524.1:138958564-139000564 GCF_019175285.1 Sceloporus undulatus | reverse complement strand
TTTACTCCTGGGGTGACCAGAGTGCCTCCAAACATGGTGAAAATGTACTTCACATCACCTAGACAGCATCTGGTGCCAAAAACATGTCCTTAAAAAATGCCCCCCTTTGGTGACCTGCTGGCTACATGCACTCCACAAACTGCACTTTGCCCACCCTTCCCTACAGAGAGAAAGAAATGAAGACAGTGAAGAGTAAAATATGGATTGATCACAATAAATCATTGGTCATCATTTGCATTGAGCTCTGTTCTGCTCAAAGGTTGCCCCCTTCATTTTAAGATGAAGAAGAATTTGATAATCTGGAATTCAGTCAGAATTTTCACATAATTTTTTAGGATGACACTGACCATTACACAGGCAAAAGTAAATATTGCTGCACTAGCCATTATGTACTGCCAGCAGGATACCATTCCTTCTTAGTGCGGTTATTTACACATCACTAAAAAGAATGACATCTATCACTGAAACAGAAGAGGCTAATTTGCATAAAACTGGATATGTACAGATGCAAAATTAGCATTGCTTCTCACTTAAGTGGGGAAGAAAGTTACCAGATGACTTTTGTTTCTTGTCTATGTGGTAACTTCAGAGTCCCTGATCTTCTTTCTTATGATTTTCTCTGTAAACTGATTTAAACTAATTTATACTATAAACAAACAAACAAACAAACAAAAACACTTATGAAAGGAAGATTTATTTAATTTATTATTTATTTAGAGTATTTATACCCCACTTTTCAGTCACAAAGGCTCTCAGAGCAGCTAACAAAATGGTTAATTGGATGATTCCCTGCCCTCTGGCTTACAGTCTAAAAAGACATGACAGAAAAGATGGTGGGGAAGGGGATCACGTCCAGCAGTTCTTTCCCTCTTGAGGCCTGGACCATGGCAGATGGACTGGAGAGAGGGCTCTCTTTCTTCCTTTAGGCCGGGTCTGATGGAGTTGGCAGGCCTTTCTCTCCCTCTCAACTGGATGATGTCTGATGGCAGAACGAAGGCTCATCTTCTTATTCTACGCCAGGCCTGATTTATCTCTGGGAACCCATCAAAATGGAGGACTCTTCTCTTTAAAAGAAGACATATGTTCATCCTATTTGCCCTACATATTTGCATCCCCTTCCACAGATAACTTTACACACTGAGCAAATGGAGACAGAAAGAGAAGCACACTTTTATAAAGTGTAACTTTGTTGTTGTTAGCTGCCTTTGAGTTGACCTCAACTCAGGGCGACCCTGTGAATGACATGTCTCCAATCGCCCCTGTCCTCCATTGCTCTACTCAGCTCCTGTAGGCTCAGGCCTATGTCTCCCTGCTTGAATCTATCATCCTGTCTTTCCCCCAAAACTGGGTCTCAGGTTAATCTTCCCCACCTTTTCTAGCATCATTGTCTTTTTAAATGGGCCATGCCTTCTCATGATGCGGCCAAAGTATGATAGCCTCAACTTAGTCATCTTGGCTTCCAGGGAGAGTTCAGGTTTGATTTGTTCTAGGACCAAATTGTTTGTCTTTTGGGCTGTTTATGGTATCCTCAGTACTCTTTTCCAACACCACATCTCAAAAGAGATTATTTTCTTCCTATCCGCTTTCTTTGCTATCCAACGCTCACATTCATACATGGTAATGGGGAATAAAATGGCTTGCATGAGTCTAATTTTAATGTTCAGCCATATATCTTTAGACTTACATTTCAATTTTCTCATTTTCTAGGCTGAAAATGGTCATTATTTTTGTTTTCTTTTGCCTGGTACACACGGACGCTTTGTGGTGTGGGTGCTGCGATTTTAGGGCTTGGGAGCACGCAGCAACAGTACACTCCCAAACCTAATACATACAGATGCCAGTCTCAAGGCAGCTTCCCATCCATATGGGGGCCGCCATGATGCCGTCATCATAGTACAACAACCAGATGTCGCTGGCAGGAAGTGGCATCATGGTGGCACCCCTTCCTGCTTCTGGCATTGCAAAAAAGAAGCCACTCTAGGTGATGCAGCGCATCTGTGAGGCAGCACAGACACAGGGCAACAACGGGTAGCATGGAATCACCCATTTGTACAGCCCCCTAATGTTTAACATTCAGCCTGCCTTTGACCTTTCTTTTTTGGCTTCCTTTAGTGATTGTTCCAAGACTGTGATGCTTTCTGGTAGTAGAATGGTGTCATCTACATATCTTAGTGTTGATATTCCTTCCTCCTATCTTCACTCCCCCTTCTTCCATCTCTAAACTGGTTCTACGTATGATATTTTCTGCATACAAGTTGAACAGATTGGATGATAAAATGAAGCCTTGCCTGACCCCTTTGTCAATTGGAACCATTGTTTTTCAGTATTAAAAAGCCATCCCTGGATGCATTTTGGATGAAGCTTTCAAGTGGCCTTCAGAAAATTAAAAATATTTTTGTATGTTTATGCAAAGATAACTTTACCTGGTTGTGTCTTCTCATATATGCTGATAATTTTGAATAAAGAAGTTTGCTGAAACAAGTTAATCTGATGTTCTTTTTGTGGTCTAAGAACCAATTTATATTCTTTCCATGTTATTTTCCTCTGGGACCAAATTTTCTGTTAAAGAAGTAATGTCCAAGAATACATTTATTTCATTAACTGAGGTAGACCTTTACATTGTGTTGGTTTGAGGACATGGTCCACAGAGACATCAAGACACGTATGACAGTACCTGATTCACAATTCATTGTAAGCACAAAATGTCCTTGTTACAGCTTCAATCAAAAGAAAGACTTAGGTTTGTAAGAGAACTGCCCTGGCCCTAACAGTAGTCAGCAAGACACTTTCCAAATGCATATGTGCCTATGTGCCTTCAATTCACCTGCTGATTTTTGGTGAACCCATACATTTCTTAAGGTTTTCTTAGGTAGGGAATATTGAGAGATAGTTTGCCATTGCTTTCCTCTGAAATATAGCCTACAGCACATGGATAGTCTCCCATCCATGTAGTAACCACCAAGACACTGAATAGCTTCCAAGATCAGATAGGATCTGGTGCCACTCCATTTTATGATATTATCTAGGAATTACTGCTGTCATGAAATTGAACCTAAAACAGAATATGGAGCAAATTTGGCCTTAAGACAATGGTTATGGAATGCCTTTTTACAGTGCATGCCTGAATAAGTCATGGACTGACACACCATGGCACAATCTGTCTCTGATGACCAGAAGTATCAGCCTTAGGACAAAAATGATCCTTGATCTGACATTAGCCAGGCTATAATAGCTAGGCTCTTCCTGACATAGACTCGAGAAATGCTAACACCCTCGGTTCACTTTGCTGTTGAGAAAAAAAAAGAGCATCAGCTGTTCTTTTCCCAAGTAGTGCCAATATTTCTGACAGGGGGGTGAAAATGTTCTTTTACAAAAATTAGAAGTGAAGGAACTCAGTCTAAATGAAATGCCCCCAGTTCATAGCTCACAGCAGGCAGACAATAATAAATTGATCTGCTACAATAAAAAGAAAAAAGTTAATTGCCAAATAGAAAAGCAGAAGTATGCTCCTGATAGAGAAAGAGAGAGAGATCATGTGAAGCTCAGTACTTGTGATATTTCTAACCACTGCTGCTCATTTCTGAATTTAATAATTTTGTTATCCGGAAGAAATTTAGTAGTGGGAATATAATAAACAGAGGTGGGCCATATTAAATTTCCATTGTTGTTTGTGCATGTGTGTATTGCACATTTTAATAACTCATTCTGTTCTGGTTCCTATGAGTTTCTCTTGAAATAAACCTGTACATATTTTGGTACATATTTTCCCTAAGAGCCCATTTTTGTGAGCATTTTGCAGTTCTGCATATTTTGAAATCCATGTTGTCACTGACTGAAGCAAATCTGTGCATTTTTCTTTTTGCATTTGAAAAAATGTCTGCATGTTGTCAAGTAAATTTTTGTTTGTTCCACAGACAGCATTCCTAGTATGGAAATGTATCCAGATTTCCCAAAACTTGTCCATTTTAATTCTTTCCACAGGTACTGGTATTTAAACCCCCATCCACCACCCACTGACATGTGGATTAACCACCAGGAATATCACAGTGAATAAGATGATATCATAAGGCGACATAATAAGTTTGGCAATGTGACAACGTCATTGGATTTAACTGAAAGCTGTGAGAAGTAAAGGCATTTGAAATGAGCAGGTTAATATTTTTGTAAGGAACACCAACCTACCATATCAACTGAGTTTCTGAGAAGTTTTAATTCACGTCTATTTATGAATGCCTAATATCATTAATACTGTTCCCCTATAAATAGATTAATGTAGCCTGGACCCTGTCACTCAGATAGGACTTTTGAGAATGCCCCACTCAATTCAAAGAAACTCATGTACAATAAATTCCTACTCATAGTATCATTAGACTATATCCCCAAAGATGATGGTCTTAATTTTCCTTCCAGAGTTTCACTGCATGACTACCCTTGTACTGTATGCCCTGATATCTAATACACCAAGTGGACCCTTTCCCCCTTGATAAAACAGGGAGGAAGATTTAACCAAAAATTAGTGTCCCTGACTGCAAAGTGAAGTATACAAGCATGTCATAGAATCATAGAGTTGGAAGAGACCCCAAGGGCCATCTAGTTTAACCCTCTGCCATGCAGGAACTCCCAATCAAAGCATCCCTGACAGATGGCCATGTAGCCTCTGTTTAAAGGCCTCCAAAGAAGGAGATTCCAGCACACTCCAAGGAAGTGTGTTCCACTGTTGAACAGCTCTTACTGTCAGGGACTTCCTCCTGATGCTAAGGTGGAATCTCTTTTCCTGTAGCTTGTATCCATTGTTACGTGTTCTAGTCTCTGGAGCAGCAGAAAACAAACTTGCTCCATCCTCAGTGTGATACCCCTTCAAATACTTAAACAGGGCTATCATATCACCATAGTATGTAGAGAGATCTTGTAGCACCTTTGAGACTAACTGAAAGAAAGAAATTGGCAGCGTGAGCTTTCCTAGAGTTTAGTCTGAGGAAGTAGACTGAAGTCTATGAAAGCTCATGTTGTCAATTTCTTTCTTTCAGTTAATAATAAAATGTGTTATTGAAGTCAAAATTAACAGTAACAGTTGCATTGAGGGTTCTGACTCTATTTCTGTTGTCTTGTACTTTTGTTTTTTTGTCTGTCCTTAATGGCTTTAATAATTTCATCCATTGAGGATTCTTTTTCTTTTTGGCTACAGATAGTGTCTTTTTGCATTGCTCCCTGATTTCTATATTGGCCATCAGACAATGTTCATGTATCTTGTATACAGTCACTTCTTGGATTGATTGAAGACTGTGTTTGCGACAAACAAACTGTGGGCGTTGCAAAATTCAATCAGTTGGTCACCTGCTTCATTTCTTGATTTCAGGCCAAATTTTCCTACAATATTTCATTCTTTTCTATTTCATATTTTTGCATTTCAACAGCCTATAACTAATAAGAATACGTGTTTTGGTGTATGATGAATTTTCTCCTGGACATCAGCATAAAATCTTTTAATTAGTACTTCACTTCTTCTGTCTCTGTAGATGGAGCATAAACTTTGATTAAGTTATCTATAGGTTTTCCCTGAAGTCTTATATTGACGTCATTCGGTCAGACTTTGTAGTATATTCTTTGACTGCCTTTGCTATCTCTCTCCTCACTATAAATGCTGCCCATTTCTTCTTAAATTTTCAAATTCTGAGTAAAATGCTGTGTAATTATCAGACCGAACATGTCATACTTCTGTCCACTTTAGCTCAGTCATCCCAAATATAAATATAGCTCACCTGCTTCATATGCGGATGTGCCTTATGGGGCTTCCTTCATACGCTGGAAGCCATGCCAGAAGTAATGGGCCATGCACCCCAGAAGAAGTAATGCCCTGGAAGAAGTAATGGAGCATGCATCTGCAGTGTGCACCCCACGCCATGCCTTGTGCACGAGCCGCATTACTTCTAACGAGGCTCGAGCATACATGTTTTTTCCCCTTATGAAGGGAGGTCTGGAATGGATCCTCGCGTTAGGAAAGGGCCCACTGTAAATATAATAATAATAATAATAAGTATTGCAATGTTTATATATTCAGTTTCTCCATTTACTTTGTCTAGCTTCCCCCATTCATGCTTCTCACATTCCATATTTTTATAATTTGTACTATGCAGCTTCAGACTTCCCTTTTGCCCTTGATCACATCAACAACTAAGGTTTTGAGTCAAAACTTAATGTCCTTTTGGCCTGAGACCAGCTACATAATTAACCACAGTGCTACTAGTACTTGTCCTCTACTCTTCTCCAATAGCTCATCGAGTGCCTTCCAACCGGTGATTCTCATCTTCTGGTACTATAAATTGTTTCATTTTAGATTGTCTCATCATGGTAACAGATCTTTTAAATGTGTTTACAGTGCCTCATTCTGTGAAGTACTAACAAGTGTTAGCTATGGTTCCACTACCATTCTTTATAAGAGCTCCTCCCACCAGTGTCAACCTTTACTACTGTTGCTGTCCAGTAGCTGTTTGGCACATTTAATTTGGTTCCTTAGCAAAAGCCTGTTTGACATAGGAGATTTTACTAGCAGCACTTTTGCCATCAGCATGGCCACTTGCCTCCCCAAAGCATACAATCCTACCACCATGAAAAGGTAGTACCATTGGTGGAATATGTTATGATAGCCTCTCATATAGGCAGTAATCAGACCATATGCATGACTGGTCTACCATATTCCTTCAAACCATGCCATACTTGTCTTATGGATCAGTAAGTGCTTTAAAAAATAAATAAAGGAGTAAGGCTTAATAGTCCAGAAATCTGTTAGAAATTAATACAAAAGAGAGTCATTTCTAATATTCCATTAACCTCTTAGAAATTAATACCAACTAAGTACAGTTAAAATGATTTGTTTTCTATGAATTTTATATTTTTCCAGTATTGTTTTGTAAAATCAAACCAAAATAAACTTGTTTCCTACTTCAATAAAGTAATGGAAGTCGGGGGGAAATAGATTAGGAAAGAAAACAACAACTCTCCATGAAACAAACCTCCTTCTATTTCAGCTTCCTGGAGCAGAGAGCTCTTTCTTTACTGAATGCACAAAATATAGCCTAAATAGTGAGGCTCTGACTGTTCTGATATATGCATGGGGATATTCAACTGTGTTATGTCAATTACTGTAATGTCCCAGGCTCTGATTCCTCTATCAGCTTTCCTGAAAATGCTACAGACTTCAATTACTAGCAAGCCATATGACTGATATTTGGAGCTGAACAATATTGAATCAATGCTGCAAAGTCTACAGACACAATCAGGACTAGTGTTGTTTTTGAACGTTATGTGGAGACTCATCCTATACATATGGACATCTACATTTCTTTAGTTCTCACCTTGTTAACCTGCATTATTTACATTCATGGCCGCATGCACATTTGACCCTGAGTCAATTTCATGCATTTGATGAAGGTGACAAGAGCTCATGCCACAGTAAGTTAAACGTTTCCAAGGAACCAGAGCCTATCTGACTTTTGATTCAGAAATGATAACATGAATCAACAATCCTCATTTAGCAGGCAGGGAATCACAGGGTGACTGTTTTCTTCACTGTCCCAGTTCACACCATAGGAATTACTTTCTTCCAGGACATTTTAAACTTTTCATTTCAACTGCAGCGATCTAGCAACCTATCCATTTAGCTCTGCTTTGTATGTGATGATAGGCATATGCTGAAGCTCATAAAGTTAATTTTTTAGACTACTATTCCCAGAATGTCCCAGACACCAACCATTCTGCCAGAAGGATTCTGGGATTTATTGTCCAAAGAGGTATTCCCCCCCCCTCAAGCTATTGCCCATGCATAGGTGTCAACCATGATTATATCCATGATTGTGTCTTCAGCCAGAGCTGTAGTCTGTCCAATGACAATTAGGTTCTCTAATTTAAGAAACAGAAACTGACTTCCCTTTTTCCCCAAGGGATCACATCTTATTTCCTCATTTTCAGACCAGTCCAGCACTGTAACCACACCAGCTTGGAACTCTTAGTTTTTTCTGAACTACGACTCCCAGAATCTCAGTAACTTTTCAAAACTCTGGTATCTTGAACAGAGGCCCCATAACATTTGCCTGCTAAAATTAGCTTGTAGCTTGTAGCTTGTAGACAAAATTAGCTTGTAGCTTGTAGACAATTTTCTTTTGCCGTAGTCAAAGAGAAGGCCATCTCTTGTCCTGTTTGCCCTGCGACAATTACTTACCTATTGTTGATTTTTTTCATACTGTCTCTTGCATGGTCCCAACCCAGCTTTCAGCATGAAAAGAATTTAAACCATATTACAGATGGCTGCACATCTCTTTATTACATGCTGAAAATTGATCTGGCCAATGGAGCAATCAAAAATTGCCTCACTGCACAGCTGGCTGTAACACACCTTGAATTCATGATATATTCAGGACAGATTCAGAATCATATGAATCTGTCCTAAATCCATAAGTGTGGAAGGTGAAGGACATTTCACTTTAGAAAATGGCAATGAAAGCTAAGCCAGAAGCAACATCAGTAATTAAATTACAGGTATCAAACAAGTGAATTCAACAAGATACTTGATTTTGAATTGGCTGCACGTTCCATGTGGTGCAAGACATCTGGTTTATATAACAGGGATGCTGTCTTCTTGTCAGAGTATAATGAAGGGGGAAAGAGTTGTGTCAGAACTAAGGGGAAGGATAATCGAGTGTTGTTCTTGTCCTGCCTACTGTAGGAAAATCTATTCAGAACAAATTTCAAATGAACATTCTTGTCGAACCATCTGAAGATTCTCACACCAGGCCCATGAAAGTGGCAAATTTCTTGACTTGTTAATAAAAATTTAAAGGGTGTGAGAAAATAAAAGTCCACATATTTACAAAACTACAATGAATGATGGTCACATCTCTATATGGCACTTGACCATTTTCTCAGTGGAATATCTCAGTGAGTTGAGGCATCCTTTCTCATTGAGGATAAAAAAAAACCTACAAGTTTTCTTTACATCCCTAGTAGTGGCCTTGAATGATCTCAGTAGGCTGCCCTGAGAGCCAGAGTGGCATAGTGGTTTGAGTGAAGGACTAATTACTTGCTAATTAGCTTACTTGCTGTTCACCGCTATGATCTTTGGAATAGCGGTATATAAATAAAACAAATTATTATTATTATTATTATTATTATTATTATTATTATTATTATTATTATTCTGGAGACCCGGGTTTGATTCCCCATTCATTCATGAAACCCATTGGGTGACCTTAGGTAAGTTACAGTCTCTCAGCCTCAGAGGAAGGCAAGGTCAAACCCGCATCTGAACAAATCCTGCCAAGAAAACCCCATGACAGGTTTTCCTGTAAAAGCCCCCCATGATCACCCTCTTCACATGATATATACAAAGATATTAGGTATGGGAAGGTTTGGTTGAAATGGTTGGAAAATGGTTGACAAATGTGTTTGTCAAATGTCAAGAATCCCCAATGAGAAGAATCCTGGGATGTCAAGACTCAGAGACACTTCTTGGGAAGATTGTGGCGGGTTATAGACCGCCGCTTTGAGGCGGTCTGCCGCCGCCGCCGTTTGCTCCATAAGGGAGCCGTCGCAGCCACACCGCACGGCTCCCTTACGGAGAAAAAAAGAAGCTCCAAAATGGAGCTTCTTTCCGCGGCGCCCTAATGACGTCGCGAGGCGCCGCGACACGTTTGGACGCACAGCGTCTGATACGTAAAGATGGCGCCGGCCATGTGGAACGGCCGGCACCATATTGTACGGACAGAGTCCGTACTAGAGCTAGGGGCGTCTAGAAGAGACGCCCCTTTTTTAAAATGGGATGTCCTGCGGACGTCCCAAGTGGCGGTCTATAACCCGCCTCAGTCTGCTGAAGATTCAGTCTGCTGAAGAATCATATACGCTTCTAGCGAATCGTCAGTGTGCAGAACATTCAGTTTTCTTGAATGTACCATAGAATTTTTTTGTGCTTCTTCAGCCACAAATAGACAAATGGACTGGAACCCTTTCTTTGCAGTGGGATGAAATCAAGGAAGGAAAAGTAACTAAAGGCATTTGTCAAAAGAAATTTAGCAACAAACTTATTTTGTAACAAAAAATGTTTAGCACAGAGCAGGGGAAAAGGAAATGATATGCAGAAATGGCAAAAACACATCCATTTTAGCATGCACACATCACTATGTCATGTACTGTTTCCATGAATATTGTGTTTTTATATGAACAATTGAGTGAAAATATCTATGTGTATAGTTTGAGAACAGAAAATATACTAAAAAACTGTAGAAGTGACAGGGGAGTAGACAGCACAGAGTAGATTACATCATTAGCGCCCATTCAGCTGTCCGGTGGTCTTAGGACATTTAAGAAAGCATAATTATTGTGCCACACAGGAAGCATAAAGAATAGCATTCCTAACTTGGAATGTTGCTAAAAGCAGACAAAAAGGAGCAAAGAGAACATTAAAAGTGATTTAATCCTGATGACCTTAATAAAATATTTTTGGAAGCAAGAATATTTTGTATTTTTTTCCATTTCCCCAAATAAAGTGTTTGTCTAGAGTGCATGCTAAATTGTATTAACTCAGATCAGCCAAAGGACTGATTACAACTCAGGTTACACCAAAGGGAAATTATATTACATGTGTTTGTCACACGGACAACTGTCTACTGTGGATGGCATACAGGATCTTCAATTAGACAAATGAAGCAGGTTTGGAAACAAGGACTCTGAGGGGGAGGTGAAAGCCAGCTCTTTGTTAACACTGTCTGGTAGCTCTGAAAACACACACACACACACACACACACACACACACACACACACACACCACAGTTGCCTCAGAAAGGACCAAAGAACAGAAGGTGAGGCTAATGTTACTTATGGCAGAATTAATTTCCTGCAATTATGTGTGGGAATGGATGAGACCGTTGATTTAAAAAAATGGAATCATAGAATCATAGAGTTGGAAGAGACCACAAGGGCCATCCAGTCCAACCTCCTGCCATGCAGGAAATCACAATCAAAGCATTCCCAACAGATGGCCATCCAGCCTCTATTTGAAGACCTCCATGGAGAGAGACTCCACTACACTCCAAGGGAGTGTGTTCCACTGTCGAACAGCAATTACTGTCAGGAAGTTCCTCCTAATGTTGAAGTGGAATCTCTTTTCCTGGAGCTTGCATTCTAGTCCGCATTCTAGTCTCTGGAGCAGCAGAAAACAAGCTTGCTCCCTCCTCAACATGACATCCCTTCAAATATTTATACAGGGCTATCATATCACCTCTTAACCTTCTCTTCTCCAGGCTAAACATCCCCAGCTCCCTAAGTCGTTCCTCATAGGGCATGGTTTCCAGACCCTTCACCATTTTGGTTGCTCTCCTTTGGACATGCTCCAGTTTCTCAATGTCCTTTTTTAATTGTGGTGCCCAGAACTGGACACAGTATTCCAGGTGGGGCCTGACCAAAGCAGAATAGAGTGGTACTATTACTTCACTTGATCTAGACACTATACTTCTATTGATGCAGCTTAAAATTTCATTGGCCTTGTTAGCTGCTGCATCTCACTGTTGACTCATGTTCAACTTGTGGCCTACTTGGACTCCTAGATCCCTTTCACACGTAGTTTCATTCAGCCTGGTGTCCCCCATCCTATATCTGTGCATTTCAGGAATTATTGCAATTGCCATGAATTGTAAAAATGTATGCACAAAACAATTGAATTAAAATATAGGAGAAATACAAAAATAGATATATTTGGCACTTTGTGCTAGATCCAGCACTATGTCCACATAAGCATTACAACTCTCTCTCCCATTGGTAGCCATAGTAGAGTCAGAGAAGATTTTCAGACCAGCGCTTACCATAGGGTAAGCACTGGTAAAACACAGCTAAAACACTGAGGAAGCGCTTGTGTCTGAAAGCCTGATGTGCTTCCTAAACATCAGGGAATGCCTCCAGCTTCCCTGAATCATTCGGGGAGAGGCAATTTCCTATGAATGCAAAGTTTCCGTTCATAGGAAATTGCCTCTCCCTGAACGATTCAGGGATGTTGGAGGAGAGCCAACGATTCTCTGATGTTTAGGAAATGCACCAGGCTTTCAGACACACATGTTTACTAAAGGTTTTAGCTGTGTTTTACCAGTGCTTAAGAAGCCATAGCATTTGGGATGGAGGGTAGGCCTTTTATCAGCAGCTGAGCCAAAGCATGATGGAGCTGTGGCTGTCTGTTCTCCTCTCCTTCTGAGAGCACAACAGTGGCAGTTGAGATATCATCATCTAGGGCTGCATCCACACTGCGAAAATAATCCAGGCTGATGCTATTTTAATTGCCATGGCTTTTTGTAAGACATTTTCTCTATCAGAAAGCTCAGGTGGTACAACAAATTACAATTCCCAGAGTTCCATAGCATTGAGCCATGGCAGTTACAGTGGTGTCACCCTGGATTATTTCTGCAGTGCAGATGCAGCCTTGGAGAAGTTGCAAATGTTCACTGTAATCATGCAACCATGCCATTTTATGCTAGAACAAACCTAGAACCAAATTTTAAGTGAAAAGAGTCAGGACAATAGAAAAAACATGTTCATGGTGATGACTACTTGTTTTCAAAAGTGTTATCTTATAGAAATATTGCTTGTAAACTGAAAGTGCTCTGATTGTTTCCCTGGAAAATCCTAGAGCTTCCTGAGTTGCAGCTAATGAGCCAGTCCCTGGCACAAGTTCATTTTGCAAACTGCATGTCACAAGGTGTCTGGATCTTCCAGCTCAAGTGTGTAGTGTTGCAATGCATATGGCCATTTATTCAGATTTGGAAGGTGTCCTAATTACGTGCTGCTCAAAACATTGATTGGGCAAAATAAATTGCTTTGGTAGAAAAGTCTATGCGAACCCATTACTTCATCCTGCATACATAACAATGTGTAGTTTCTAATATGGTTCTGAAAATAGAAAACCATCTCATTAGATGCTTTTGACCTGTATTCTGCATGCTAAATAAAATTGTCCCAAATAATCCATACTGGAATAATCTTTCAGACAATTAGTTTGGATCCTACATTTTCAAGCCAGGCAAACAAGTTGGGTGAAAATTCTTCTGAGCTTGATAGGCAATCAGTAGACTATCTGCTAGGAAAATTACCACTGTTCTTTGTGTTTTTCATGGATGGAAAAATGATAGTGGAATTTACAGAAGCAAAGATTGATTCTAGCCCTAGGATATATTGACTGGTAATGAGATTGTGTGTACACATCTCCTTTTGCATTGGTGGATAAATTGCAAAATGGAAGCATACTTAAACCGGAAGAGATATATAGACTATGCTGAAAGCACCTTTAATGAAGGCTGATCAAAGGAGTCATTCTGAAACTGCCATCAAAAACCTGGCTGGATAGACCACTATCGCTGCATCAGCACAGCAGCAATAAACCACACTGACACCATTTTAACTGCTATGGCTCAATGATATGGGATTCTGGGACTTGAAATTATTTTGAGTGAGGGGTGCAATAGGGCAGAAACCTTCATTTTGACATATTGTTCTATGTGCAGAGAGGCTGCACATAGAATAGAAAATTTAGGAATGCAGTCCCTCATTTGGCTAAAGTGGTATAATTGAGGTATTGTTGTATGGCATGGTGAACTGTTCTTTCATTTCTCTAGAGCCTGTACTGGCAGTATTACAGGAAGAAGTTGAAAGTTTTCATGGAAACTTAATTTAGAGCTATTGTTTTCCCAAAGAGTATTTCAAAGTGTGGTCACCTCCTTTCAAAACTTAAGAAACAGTGATGTTTGAGTCCTCAATTTAGGCTGATATCGAAATGAGGAGAGGGAAGCTGGTATATGTATAAATGTAAGCAATTTTGCGAGAGGTCCTTACTGCTCCCCCTTTGGCACAATTTTATTCATTTATATCATGGTGTGCTTATAGCTGATGCTGTGACATTAATGAGGACAATCAATGTTAAAAGAAACAAATTGAAACAAAGAAATTACAAGGTCCAATAAACCTTTTATCAAATAGAGAATTATATTAAAACTGTGAATTAAGACTAGCATCTCACAAATTTAATATCTTTGATTTACTGGAGACTAGGGCTAAACGCCTCTTTTTCTGCTCCATTTGGTAAATTAATGTCTAGGAAAGTAATGATCTCTCTTGAGCCAACCGTTCTAAAAAGAAATACATTCTTTGTTTGGGTGCTTATTCTGTTTTTCCTTTAGGGCATTGTCATCCAGACTTTTGATACTGCAGGCAGAATTCTTTTTTAGATTAAAACTGAGGATATGCTTCAGTCTTAACACCCCAGAAGCAAAAAGGGGCATGTATTATCCTTGTAACATGGGAGTGGCCCAGTTAACATGGAAACCTGGACAACTGGTTCTCTCCATTGACCAAATGACTTTCTGAGGAGTGGCAATTTTTTGGAGGAATTCTCTTTCATTTACCAGCTCTGGTTTGTTTATTTCTTTGTTTATTTTATATGGCACCCTTTTCCCAAATCGGATTCAAGGTGGCTCATAAACACTGCTTTAAAAAACACACTAACCAAACAAAGTACACATTTAAAACACAATTAAAACACCTCAGTAATATAAGTGAAAATGTAAAAATCCTTAAAGATGCTAGGTTAAAAATATCAAAAATATCATTAAAATATACCAAAAAACAAAAACAAAAAACCATCCTAATAGAAAGCTTCCCTGGACAATTACATATTAAAAACACGCTAGAAAAGAAAAGTTTTTTGCATGCTGGCAAAAAGAGAACAGGGAGGATACAAGTGTAGTCCAACAGAAGGGAATTCCAAAGAGTGGAATTAGCTACTGATAGGGCTGTTTCTTGTGTCCTCACCAAGCAAGTCTGCGATGATGGCAGAATAGAGAGAAAACCTTCCCCTGAAGATCTTTTGGCTCTGGCAGGTTTGTAAGGGGAGATATGGTCTCTCAATAGCCTGATATGGTCTCTCAATAGCCTGGAAGCATACTATGGTCAAAAATAGTGAAAGCCACAAAGACGTCCTGTAGAACCAACAGGGATACACTCTCCTTGTCCAGTTCCCTGCTTAGGTCATCCATCAACGGGACCAAAGCTGTCTCCATTTCATGAGCATGTCTGAAGTCAGACTGAAATGAATCTAGGTAATCAGTTTCATCCAGAGCTGGGAGGCCACTGCACACTCCAGAACTTTGCCCCAAAACAGTATGGTAGGTTGGATCCTGGTTGATAATTATTGAAAATGGTGATATCTAGGGAGGATTTTTTGTTTTGTTTTGTTAAGTAATGGCTTCACCACAGCCTCTTTTAGGTAGGATGGAAATGTCTTTTGCTGCAGTGAAGAATTCACCATTCCCTTTACCCACTCTGCCACTCCCCTTCTAGCTGCTTTCAGGATCAAGGAAGGACAAGGAGCCAGAAGCCAGGAAGGAAAGTATACATGTGGTTGTTCTCACTTCTCCAAGGATCATGCACACATCCTTAAGTCAGTGGCATCAGTAGAGGGTGCGGGGGCATGCAGACCACACTGGGTGACACCCCAGGGGTCCTAAGCAGAGCAGTGGAGGACAGGGAGTTTTGGAGACAACTTACCCATATGGTTGCCATGAGTCAAGGTTGACTTGAGAGCAGTTAACACACACACACACACACACACACACACACCCACACCAGGTGACACCCCAGAGGGGGGAGTTTCACCCAGAGGGACTGGCATGGCTACTGGGCAAGTGAGAAAGGGCACTTGCCCATTCACCCAGCAGCTGCACCAGACCCTAAATGGACCTCCAGAGGCCCAGTAGCTGCTGGAGGCATGGCTGGCTTTAGAGTCTGGTGCAGTAGCAGCCACGCTGGACCCTGAAGGCCTTTTGGGGAGATGGCTGTTTTCAGGGTTCAGAATGACTGCAGCCACACTGGGCCATGAAGGCTTTAGCAATAGCAATATCAAATACATTTCTATACTGCTTACCAGTGAACTAGCATTCCCTAAGTGGTTTACAATGTGTAAGCTAATTGCCCAAACCAAGCTGGATACTCATTTTATCAACCTACAAAAGGATGAAAGGTTGAGTGGACCTTGGAGCTAGGATCGAACTTACAATGTTGTGGTTGCAGTACCAACATTTAACCACTGCATTAACCTGCCAAGCATTATCAGGAATCCATCTGGATCTATAAGTCTCCCGGGGGAGATAATCTTAATTGGACCCTCACTCTAGCTCTGAGTCCCAATAATTCTAAACCCCACCAGGTAGTGATCAGTCTGTGACAATGGAAGTTTGGAAAGTTTCTCTACACCCAGATCACCAATGTACTGCCTAACAGAAAATCAGGTCTATAATGTGCCCTGCAGCAGAGGTAGCACCAGATACTACTTGGAACAGACCCATGTGGTTGTCATACAAGACATGAAGTCCTGAGCTGTTCATGACAAAGTACTCTCCGCTTGGATGCTGAAGTCCCCCAGTACAAATTGAGAGGACTTCAATACTACTGCCGATACCAACTCAGCCAGCCCAGGAAGGGAGACTGTTGAGCAGAGTGGTGGGCAGAACCCCTATTCTGTCTTGGCCATCCACCTTCAGAGTCACACACTCATACTATGAAGACTGTGAGAGCACCTGGTGAGGGAGACTGAAACCACTGCAACCTTGCTTCCCCACCCTACAGGCTTCACCTTGCTACTATACAAGGAACCCAGGTGGACAGAGCTAGGAGAAGTTGATCACCTCACCCCAACTTCATCCAGCTAAGTCATGGTGATACAAGTCACGCTGACATGCTCATCTAGGGTTAAGCCCTGAATCAGGTATGTTTTTCGATTCACAGACCTGTTATAGAGCAGCAACATTTTCAGCCTAGGGGTTGCTAAGGCTATTCAGACTATCTGAAAGGGGAGACCACTTGGGGGTACCAACATCCTATGACATTTCCTCCTATCACTATAATAGGACTGCTTCCCCTTGCCATTTTTTCCCCTGCCCATTTTGAGCTGCCTCAAAAAATGCTAGCACAGTATTTCTCCCTAGCACTCCTTGACACTATTTCCTAGCACTCCACAGTGCAGTGGCAAACAGAATGGAGGATTAATGCTGACTGGGACTTCCCCTGCTCTGATTGACATACAGAAGTGGATATATCGAGCATGCAAGCCTAATATTTTGGGGCTGTTTCAGTTCCTTCTGTGGCACACTAGGATAACCTGGTACATAGTTTGGAAATCATTGCAGTAGGGTAATGTTCATCCTTACATACAGTGAAACAATTAAGTAATCTGGACTTTATAGTCTTATGTTCCCCACTCTTTGGATGATAAAGTATATTACTTCTGTATTAAATGGTGATATAATTCATGTGACATTATCTCACTGCCTTCACAGGAAGGTACATAATTCCTGGTGCCCTGGAGAACTGTCTTGATCATTCTGTTGAGAGGGGCACTGGACATCTGTCCTTATGCCCTGCTTTGAATGCAGGTTATAAAGATCTTTGAATTCCACACTACAAACATCATCAGCAGCAGCAGGTACAGGCAGAGAATTCAGTTACAAAGTACATTTTACTCACCACGTGTACAGAAGATGACTTCTAAAAACAGTAATATTGTATTGACATTTTGTCTCACTGTACCTGTATAGGCAATGCACTTTTCAGTGTTTTCCCTGCAGACAATATCCGTTCTTATTTATGTCATTTTAAAATGCGCAGACAGCTAGGAGAAGGGGAAACCATATATAAGAAGAAGGATAAATTCTTATCTGCTGTTCCATTTATTTAAAGTGAAGATGCCAGCCACAGATGCTGGTGAAACGTCAGGAATAAACTCTTCTAGAACATGGCCACATAGCCTGAAAAACACACAAAAAACTATGGATGCCAGCCATGAGAGCTTTTGACTTCATATTTAAAGTGAAGGAATAGGATACAAAGGAAATCTATGCATTCTTAAACTGCAATAGTTAATAAAATATGAAGAGGAGATCTGTAGTCTGGTCTTAATTTGACCTGCTCCCATATAATAGCAATTCAATATATGCCATAGTCAAAAATGTGGTGGTGAATGTGGAGCTTCCTGCCTCACTTCTGGGAATGCTCAGTGTTACTTAGCAAAGTAGAATGGTCTTGTTTCTGAGGTCCAAAACACACTGCAGAAATAATCCAGTCTGAGACTGCTTTAACTGCCCTGGCTCAATGCTAGGGAATTCTGGGACCTGTGATTTTATCTGATTTTTAGCTTTTTCTATCAGACAGCTCTGGTACCACAACAACAACAACAACAACAACAACAACAACAACAACAACAACCTCCTACAAATCCCTGGATTCCACAGGATGCAGCCATTGTCTCAAACTGCATTCATTCTGCAGAGCTGCAGCAGCCCATGTTTCCTCGTATTTGCTTCTAAAGAACTGGTGGCATCTTTAATATGTAGATTCGGCTAAGCAATTTTGGAGCAGTCACTAGATGTTCAAAGGATCTAATTTCAAAATGACACAGCTTGATGTTTAAAGTAAATTGCATGCTATCATTAGAATGTAATTGTTCTGCTGACATGAGTGCTTTTCCCAGAGGATGATGCCTATCTTGAGGGATGTCCATTGGGCAATGCCTGTGACATCACTAGAGAAGGGATGAGAAAAAGTTTGTCAGCTACCTGACCTGCCATTTTGTGAATTCTTTTCACATTTTAAACAAAGTCCTTTTTGCTTAATTCTTTAAAGCTTGTGTATTTACTATGCTGGAGTACATGTCTCTTGTTTTTAAAACAAATGAATATAAGCATGATGAATATGGCTATTCTTCACCCAGCAGGCTTTTCTCAATTCATTAGATGTGTGCTATGTATGATATAGAGACACAGCCCTGTACATGATGGCTAGTTTCAGACCCAAACAAGTGGCTTGCAACTTTATGGACAGGTGTGCTTTTGAGATCCCTCAGGAATTGAGGCCAGAATAGATAAAAGAGGCATGGCCTCATTGTTCAAGCCTGGGTACATGAAGAGGACAGATCTAGGCTATTAGCAATAGTAGCTAATAACAACAATGAAATTGCCTAGACTCAGAAGGCAATATATAACCTCGGCTATTATTTTCTTTAGTCACAGGATGGTGCCACCCAAAAAAGGGGATGGCAGGTCTAAGAAGATGACCACGAAGAGACCATTGGCAGTGACATCTCATTCATCAAGTGATGAAAGTCACATGATGGCCAGGGCTGCCATTCTCTCGAAACTTGACAGTCTTGAGAAACTTCATGTGGGTTTGCAGAAAGCTAAGCATTGCGAGGTCAATAAGGTAGATGATAATATGTTTAACTCTATGGTTCACTCTTGTTTAGAAGCCCTGGATAGAGCATATCACAATCAATCTCAAAATATGGTAGTAGAAGAAGAAGCCTGCGAACCCTGAGACTTCATCATCCAATACAACTATGACTGCACTGACCCCTGCGACTGTGGCAGCATCAGCCTCATCAGGGCCACCAGCTGTGGCTAGACCTTCCAATATGCCCCTCCCTTACTATTACTCTCTACAGGCTTACTATGGCAAGTATGGCATGGCTTTGGGGCATGTGGGGCCCTACTGTACGTGGAATCAGCCTTCTACAAGTCACCCCCTGAATGCGAACACCCCCACTGGCACACAGCCAGCAATGGGCACCTCTCCTCTGATTAATCCCCTGAAGTCCCAAGCAACCATTCACCCAGGTATGGCAATGCAAGCTAATGTTAAGGCTCCTACATCCACTCCTCTTCAAAATTCTGGGAACCTCCCTCCCCCTTGGGTAATGGCTACCAAAGCATATCCAAAGGAGCTCTAGACTCATTGCTAGGGGAATATTTGACCCTGGCTACTATAGAGAAAAAAAATTAAAGGGCAAATTTGTAGATATTTTTTCACTGTTATATAGGGAAGTCGACATGAAAGACTGGGAAAGCATGGATGAAAAAGAAAGGGATAAAGTCTGCAAAAGGAAAGTTGATAGGAATTGGTGCAACTGGCTTTCTGGCATGTTTATTAATGTAGGGGTCATTGCCCGTATTCAGCCTGCCAGAGCTTACTCCTTCATTCGTTGTATGGATATCATCCACAGAGCTTATGCAGGTTTTGTGGGCTCTGCATGATTACAATATGATGAATCCTTCAGGATGAAGATTGCTAGGACACCAGCCCTCCGCTGGGCTCAAATGCACTTCTAACTGTGGATGCACTTGATGACTCCAGCCTGGTCTCTACCAGGTGAAAGGGTTCACAGTGGACACATGGTGCAGGAGTCCCAGTCTCCTTTAGCATCAAAGAGCCAGTTGGCTTCTACAGTATCAGTCTAAAATTAGTTGGGAATTCGGAGTACAAGGGATTTGCAATAGATGCCAGTGTAAGTTTCTCCATGAGTGCTGTATTTGCAAAGGGTTACATTCATTTCATCACTGCCAAAGATCAGAGTCTCTGTAAATTTTAGGGATTCTGCCAACAAACAAACAAACAGCTTCATTTATATACAGCTTCATACTGAACTAACAGTGTTTAAGCGGTTTAAAACAGTAAGCTAATTGCCCCCAACAATCTGGGTACTCATTTTAGCAACCTTGGAAGGATGCAAGCCTGAGTTAAGCTTGAGCCCTTTCACTGATATCGAACTCACAACCTTATGATTTTGAGTGAGTGTCTGCAGTACAGGCATTTAGCCACCGTGCCACCAGCAAACTGGCCCTTCTGCTCCACCTGCAAAAGGGACCCAGACCCATTAAATTTGACTATTTGGCTAAACTGGTATATGTTTATAGTTTACCTGATAAGAAGGTCACTGCTTATTTACATGATGGTTTGAAGTACAGTTTTCGTATCCCTTTTCGAAGGTCTTTTGATTATATCATCAGTCATCTCGCAATTGTATTTCATTGTCACAAACTTTATAGAGCCGATGGGGTCCACTTTTCAGAAGAGGGTAATGTTTTATTCTTGGGAGATATTCAACAAGGGGTGAGGGCTGTGTTAGCCGACCTGGTGGGGGAAAGGGATGAAGCAGCTGCTTGTCCTTTATCGGTGGCCTTACAGAGGGCTGGGGAAAATTTGGTGTACACCTAAGTACCCCCTTGTGGTAAAAGGTCTGGCTCTGGGCCTGGGGGCTGCTCAAGAAACAGCCTTTGGGGAAGATATGGGGGTTATATCATCTCTTACAAACATGAGAGAGTTTGGGGGAGCGTGTCTCATGCCTCTCTCCCGGTGACTGGCTGAGGATACAATCCGAGTCATTGGATTGCCCTCAGAGCCGAGTGTTTTCACCAATGGGAAGGCTGAAGAGGTGGTCTTAGAATGACACTAGCTTCAGCTGAACCCACAGCAGGATTCCAGCGTTGATGTCTCTCAAGAGTTAAAGAGTTCTCTTTAAATAGGTTTCAGATCTAATAAATGGCTCAACTTATACATCCAATGTGTGTGTCTGGTCTCTTTATTTCATGGTGGGATCTCAAATAATTACAGTGGTAAGGCAGAAAAACCTGTTCCTCTTAATCTGAAAAACACTTTACATACAAGTTTTAGAGAATCATGGGATCTCTACTTGGTAGGAACAGGTTTACTATTAGGTATAAGGAAGCTACCTTAGACACAAGGTTTTGGGTATCATAAAGGTCATAAAACTGCTATCTATTTATTTTTAATATTATCTGTTTATTGCCAAGGAGAGATGCTTATGCTTCTTTGGGTTTTTGTTGCTGTTATATAAACCCAGTAACATGGACATCTTAAGATACTATGACCCTCCCCCCCTTTCCCCTTTATTACTTAAAATGTATTGAAATTGTAAATCTTAAATTTAGACAAATCAAAATCAAAATTAAAATTAAATTAAAATAAATACATCTTATTTAAAATGTATTCTTTGAATCTCTTTGCCCACCTTATTTTAAAAAAACAAATATTACTGTTTTTAGTTACTTTATCATAAGAATAATTTCATTGTTCGGCAGGTCTCAGTGCTTAATCATTGATCAGTTTTTGCATAGTTTTTTAGAAAGTATTTTGTAGACATCAGTTGTTTTCCTTTGCAGCAAAAATGTCCTGCTAGAAACCCATCTGGTCATCTGAAAATCCATAACTAACATGTCCCACACTAACATTCTCCCAAGAGTCCTCTTATCCAAAAAATAATCAGAATATATATTACATTTCCCGACATTTTATTCTGCATGCTGGCTTTTCTAATAAGGTAATAATCCATACTCTGTTAAACCAATTTCTTTGTGATAAATGTTACAAAGTTTGCTATCAATGGGTAACCTTCATTCCAGTGGCAGTTACAGGTTGAGTCTCTCTTATTCAAAATGCTTGGAACCAGAAGTGCTTTGGATTTTGTAGGTTTTGGGATTTTGGAATATTTGCATACACATAATGAGATATCTTGGAGGTGGGACCCAAGTCTAAACATAAAATTCATACATATTTTTCATACACCACATACACATAGCTTGAAGGCAATTTTTAAAGTATATGTTTAATAATTTTGTGCATGAAATAAAGTTTGTGCACATTTAACCATCAGAAAGCAAAGGTGTCACTATCTCAACCATCCATGTGGACAGTTCTGGATTTAATATTTCAGATTATTGGAATTCTGGATAAGGGAGAATCAAATGGTAATAGCAAAATAGTTCTTTGTGGAGCGGATGTTCATTAGCACCCACAAAAATTGTCAGCAGTAACAGCTCCTCTTGTGGATGAACAGTACATTCCCTGCCAATGCTAAAGAAGAAGTTACATGTATGTGCCTTCAAGTCACCTGTGGACTTATGGTACACCCATGAATTCATAGAGTTTTCTTAGGCAAGGAATATTCAAAGGTGGTTTTGCCAGGTTCTTCCTCTGAAATATAGGCTACAGCACTTCGGAAGTGTTGTTTAAGTATTTGAATGGGTGTCTTATTGAAGATGGAGGAAGCTTGTTTTCTGCTGCTCCAGAGACTAGGACACAAAACAATGGATGCAAGCTCCAAGAAAAGAGATTCCAGCTTAACATTAGGAGGAACTGCCTGACAGTAAGGGCTGTTTGACAGTATAACACATTCCCTCAGATAGTGGTGGAATCTCCTTCTTTGGAGGTCTTTAAGAAGAGGCTAGATGGCCATCTGTCAGGGATGCTTTGATTGTGATTTCCTGCATAGCAGGGGTTGGACTGGATAGCCCTTGTCGCCTCTTCCAACTCTATGATTCTATGATTTTATGGTCTCTCATCCAAGTACTAACTACGGCTGACCCCTACTCAACTTCCAAGGTCACACAGGATGTGGTGCATTTAGGGTAGATGCTATTTGCCTACAAAATGTCTAGACCTTTGGACAATCCAGCTGCATATATTTGAATGTCCCTTTGTTCCTACAGTCTCTCCAAAAGACAGATTGTAAATCTACAGATTTTTGACAACTGAACGTAACACGTGTGAGTGGTTTTAAGAACATTTTATTTTGTTCAAACACATAGTGATTTAGAGTTTGAATAGCAGATATTCCCTAGCATTTGATTCTTGTCTGGAAGATTTACAATGTAATCTAATCTATCCTACTATATAAATCTTATTCTGTAAAGAGATTTTTGTAAAATCAGTGGTTCTTCTGATAAAATTTTGTTAAGGGCAAGGGTGATTCCTGTAGGCCTGTACATTTTATTGTCCCATGCCTTAACTTTGTTTTGTTGAGTGAGAAATTGGCATTTTTGAACCTTTGGTTTAAAATCTTTACATATTGCATGATTACAAAGTTGCTGGATGCCATTTGCTTTGTGCACAGACTAGAATGGGGGGAAAAAATAACAGTGGCTTTACTTAAACCCTGTTGAGCTTTGAATTAGCTACTGTCATGCACTGAGAACAGCCTGAAAACATCAACATAATTATGTTACTGCTGTTAAAAAAGCAAAGGGAATGCTAGCAATTACTAGGTACAGAAGATGAATAAGATCTTGGCCTCTGTTCCAGCTCTTATATTCAACAAATTAATTGTATGTGTAGTCATTTCTCAGAAATTCTCAGTGAATATGTAGAAACCTTCTGGCTATTTTTCATTACCAAGACACCATAGCACAAAGTCATTTGATTCATGAATGTTCACTGACCATCTAACCTGTGAGTATTTACTGAGAAATGAAATAGCATGCAAAGAATTCAAGCCAGTCAGTCACCAATATCTACCTTTCCTGAATGTGAGTTATCATTAAAGAATCACTGGGCTTTTAGCTTGGGGCAAGACTCAGGCAATTCAGAGTTGCGGTAGATAGTGAAGTATATCACTTTAAGAGGAGCTTTGGAAATGTCACGATCAGTCTGATGATAGTGGTTGCACAGGAAAAAAAACTGGAAAGGCATGTCAGAGGCCCATAAAACCATGAGAAGGGCATATAGATGAAGTATTTGCTTTTTTAAAAACAAACAAACAAACAAACAAACATAATCTTTATTTTATTAAGTTAGTAAAATTAGTAAAAGAAACAACATTACAATGACAACGTTCATAAAATCTCTATACACAAACAGACAAATTAACATATATTCCTAAGTATTTAACCATCTTATGTATTTGAACCCCTGATTTACTAACAAAATTATTTTCCTTTCATTCTGTCAAGTTCATGGTTAATACCTTAATCTTATTCTTATTTATAATGAATCCTGCATTCTATATTCATTTAGTATCATCAGGAGCTTTGCAATGTTATTCAAAGGGTTGGTGAATGATAGCATCAGGTCATTGGTGTATGCTTTCACTTTGAACTCATGCCCTTTTACTTTCACAACCTCAATTAATTTATTGTCTCTGATCATTAGTAGCAAAATCTCTAAAGATATAATAAATAAAAATGGTGAAAGGGGGGCACCCTTGTTTTGTTCCTCTATAGATGTTACATGCTTTAGTTATTTCTCCATTTATTGAGATATTTGCTAGCTGGTCTCTATACATGGCTTCCATCCAGTTTTCAAAATTCTATCCAACACAATGTCAACAGAAAAATCCAGTTGATGTTGTCAAATGCCTTTTCTGAGTCCAAGAAAATAAATGCAACAGCAAATGATTGTCACTTACTATTTGATGTTCTTTTTGTTGCCTGTTTTATTGAACCATTTCCTGTATTGCTATGTATTTTATATGTATTATCCTATGATTTCTTAGATTGTACGCCATAGGCAGGTTTACTCTTATCTATTTATTGTTTTATGTACAGCACTGTGCAAATCTACAGCACTATATTAATAATACTAATACTAATACTAATACTAATAATAATTTATTTTTTTGGTGCAATTCAATCAAGTTAATCATATGTCTAATATTATCTTTTATTCTTCTTCTGGTAAAAAGCCAGATTGATCTTCATGTATCCAATTTATAAGGATTTGCCATTATGGAGGCAGGTATCTTATAATCAGAGCTGAGTAACAATATTGGCCTAAAATGTCTTGGTTCTAAAGTATCCACTATCTCCTTACGAATTACTGTGATATTAACCTGAGAACATGAATTTGCTTTTTGAAAGGAAGGAGGGTGGATGGGATGATCCTTAAAACACTTTGTCCTCAAAAGATGTTAATTCGCCATGCGAATTCTTTGCTCTCTTCCTCAGCCAGACTTTTCCCATGATAGTGTCCTGTCTTTTATTGAGCTTTGAATGTAGCATTCTGGACAAGACTGTTTTCTGAGTCTCTTGCTTCACAGAAATAGGCCTTTATTGGAGACCAGGCCTTACTGACTCATTACTGGCTACTACCAATAAAAGGAGAACATTTCTGCACAGAGGTTTTATTTCAGGGGCACTTAATAAGAGGATCTCAACTTTGGCTTGTTGGGACTTCTTTCCTCATAGCAAGGGTGATATGACACCTCATCTGTTGGGCTCGCTCTCTTGCATCCAGTTCTTGGAGACCTTAAAAAGTTGAGAGTTTCCCTTTGGAATACTAATATATCCTATCCAGTGCCATTGATTAATAACAGGTAATACAGTAGAAAAACAGTAGAGGTTAGTTGGATGGTTAATTGATTTTTTGGGGAGGGTTTGCTCCAGAAAAAGTCCAGTGTGAATTAATTGTTCCACTTGAATTTTTTGTTTGCTTTTTGTATTCTGATTAATATATCTTTATTGCAACTGGGCCATGAGCAAAAAAGACATTTGGACAATTAGAAACAAATAGGTGCCAAAGAGATCCCAAATCTGAAAGTGACATCACAATTGTGAGAAAACTATTTCCTCAGACTGTTAAAAAAAATTCTTGCTGCATCAGTCAAATCCACTGAGGGCTGTTGTTGTTGTTAGTTGCCATCGAGTCAACTTTGACTCATGACAACCCTGTGGATCAGACATCTCCAAGATTCCCTGTCTTTGACTGCCCTGCTTATGTCCTGCAGGCTCAGGCCCATGACCTTCCTGATCAGGTCTAACCATCTAGCATGTTGTCTTCCCTTTCCACTGCCCTCTAAATTTCCCAGCATCATTGCCTTTTCTAATGATTCATGCCTTCTCATGATGTGGTCAAAGTATGACAGTTTCAATTTAGTCATCCTGGATTCAAAGGAGAATTCTGGCTTGATTTCTTCTGCGACCCATTTGTTTGTCTTCTTGGCTGCCCATGGTATCTTCAGCACTGTTTTCCAGTACCATATTTCAAATGAGTTTATTTTCCTTCTCTTGTCTTTCTTCACTGTCCCAAGTCTTGCATCCATACATCATGGCGAGGGATACAATGGCTTGGACTATCCTCACTTTCAGATTTGGGATTTCTTTGCAGTTTATTTAAGTGAAATATTTGCACTGGTCAGTGTTTGAGAACTCTTTGACTTATTTTGATTTTCTCATTGTCTAGAGTGAATTCTGGTGATTGACACAGTTTTCTGTTGGTGTGGCACATTTCTGCTAATATAAATGAGAAAGCAGGATTAGAATACAGTGAGGGTGTAAACTGGAGACCATCCTACCCATTTCCCACTATATGGTGTTGTTTGTTTGTTTGCTTGCTTTTTTTTTGTATTTGTCACCATTTTTGGCATAAAGGAGTAGCATTTTATTTCTGGGTTTCTTTTATGATAATTTATGTCTACAGAAACTATAAATGACTGAATAGATTCCCACAAGCTTCTTAACTTTCTCCCTCCTACCTCATCTATTCTTTCCTCAACATTCCCATCTCCAGTGCTGTCTAAAATACCCCATTTGTAATTATGTTTAACCTTTGTAAAACCACTGAGTAAAGCCTTACTCATTAATCTTTAACCTGACAAGCTTTTGGGGGCTGTGAAGTTGCAAAGGCATGTATCAGAAGCACACAGGCTGCCGAGAAGGAGTACAAAAGGGGCAATTAAGCAAAGGTGTTAACTAAAATAGAACAAAATTAGAGGGATATGATTACATTTCAGTTCATGTCAGACAGCAGAGAGGACAAGGAAAGACAATGATTATGGACTGAGCTTTGGAAACAAACCTGGTTTTCCATTGTTGGGACAAAACCAACTTGTTCAAAGCCCAGCTTGGTGCATAACTTCATCTAAATTAGAACTAAAATATAGTGATATTTGTGAAATGGAGTCTTGTAGACTAGTTTGTATTACCAGGATAGCTGTGTTGGTTTTCCTAAGTAAAGATGTCACTCTCTGTAATAAATAAATAAATAAATAAATAAATAAATAAATAAATAAATAAATACCTTACTTGTGCTGGTAAGAATAATAAGTTAGTCAGTCAGTCAGTCCAACCAGTAAATCCTGAGACTGGTCAATAAATATTATCTTGCCTTCAATGTATATAAAGGAAATTGCAGATAGGACTATATATATCAGATGCCATGCATTCCATAGAGTATCTACAAGTTGTTTCATGCACATCATTGCTAAGTGATGTTCAGATGGTGTGGTGACAAGAGGATTACTCATAAACGATTCCTTTTAAGAAATATAGCATTTATTTATTTTATTTTTTGCAGAGGGACAGTGTAATCTGGCTCAAATGCTGTTTCTGGGTGGGGTGTGTGTGTGTGTGTGTATGTGTGACCTCTATGACAGCAAAGAGCAAATACAGGAGTGGCCAAAAACAAAATAAAACCAAAAAACACCTCCAGTCTTCACAATCACACTCACAAAATGGTTGGAAACAGGAGAGAAGTCTGATGTCACTTCTGGTCTTGTTTTTGGCTGTACAGTGGCCTGATTTCGGGCGAGTGTGAACTATCAGGAAGCGCAGGGTAAAAATATTGGTTCCACGCCTTCTAAAGGTGCCCACTACTGGTATAGGTGATATTGTTTTATAGGTGCAGCAGATAATTTGAGTTCTTCAGATGTCTGTACAGACATGGTTTGTCAGGACACTGTTTATCAACTTAGCCTATATTTCTGAATAAATTTATCTATGTTATATTGAGCCTATTGGAGGTGAGACTATGATGTGTGAAATCACTTGTCATGGTAAGAAGCTGTGTTCAGACACACTTCTCTCAACAGACAAAGTTCAAGAGAGTGGACATGAAAATTCTCTATCAGGAATACCAAGTGTCTTACTAGATGGCAAATCATAAGATTCTGTAGCAGAAAATGATAGCAGTTAAAGTGGTATGATTTCACACATCATATTCTCACCCTCCTATAAGCTCTGTTCAACATAGATAGATTTATTCAGAAATATAGGCTAACTTGATAAACCATGTCCTGGACATCTGTACAGACACCTGAAGAACTCAAATTATCTGCTGCACCTATAAAACAGTATCACCTATAGCAGGAGTGGGCACTTTTAATTGGCGGCAGTTAACAATAATAACAAATAAAGCACATGCTGAGCTTCTTTTAGAATTCCTTGGCACATTCCATTAGCCATTGCATGTTTGCAATGTGGCCCCTAGAGCCTCTGCTTTTCTTGAACCCTGCTTGTACCTCTGGGACTTCATTCTCTACATATTATTGAAGTCTTACGTAATTTTGCTTGTATGGGAAATTAATGCTATGGCTAATGTTATATTTAAGAGGAAGGAACTGGCAAAACCACCCAGTATTCCTTGCCTAAGAAAACCCAATGAAATTCATGGGTCACCATAAGTCAACAGGTGACTTGAAGGCACAAACTCTAAAGGATGAAAAATGGAAGAACGGTTTACTTCCTTTTGCATTGGCTATCATTAGCCAACATATGTTAATGGATTCACCATGTCCTAATCTTAATTTAGGATTGTTCTGTTAATCATGGTATAAAATAAAAAGCCTGTAAATGTTAAACAGTCAAAGTTTAAACCTGTTTTTAGTCTCTTATTTACATAATGTTCAAAGCAATCTTTATTCTTATGTGTCCTTTGAAGAAAATGCTCACACTGTGCACCTTAGCAGAAAACTATGCAATTTGCACAGGTAAAAGTGTTTAGGTGAAAATAATCCATTTTAAATGGTTTTCCTTAAGGTTAACATTTACATTCCCCTCAAATCTGGTTTGCATATATAATGGGATACTTCTTTCCCCATTTATGAGTGGATGGTGGGAGAGCAGTAATATTAGCATCAGAACGAAAAGAAACATTCCCATTTTCAGCTTTATAATGGGTGAGAAGCACAGTCAACCAAAGTGGTAACATTTCTACATAGTGTTTTCTGTGTTTAGATATTCTAACAACTTCCATAGGGGAGGTGGATGCTAACACAAAAAGAAAGTTTAAAACTTTAAGAGGGAGAGGGGCTTACCTTTACTCATAAAAATATTGGATTTGATCCACAACCACTTTCACAAGATAAATCTCGTTTCATGCAAAAAAGAACTTCAGATAGTATCATTAAATCACTATTGTCCTGATACACATAGAAAGAAGCCCACATTCTAAATTTGGTTGGCCACCTTATTCTCCAGACAGTAATCTGGGCACCAGAAGTAAAAATCATAAGAAAAGATTTGTTGAATCCAGCCAGGGGACATTCTATTCATCACTTTAGTTTCCATTGTATCAAATCAGACACTTTTGATAAGTCCATAAGCATCCCAGTAGGGAGACAGCTGTCCCTGATCATTTGTTTTTGGTGAGAATAAACTGCCTGCTGAATGTGGATGTTGTGCATTAGCACTTGTGGTCCTTTCTATTAATCCCAGAGTGATTAGCAAAGATGGACCATCTATCTATCTATCTATCTATCTACCTATCTATGTTCTACTTACCTACCTATGTATTAGTTAATAGAATCAGAATCCAAGGGAGTGTGTTCCACTGTCGAACAGCTCTTACTGAAGTCCCTCCTAATGTTGAGGTGGAATCTCTTTTCCTGGAGCTTGCATCCATTGTTCTGTGTTCTAGTCTCGAGTAGCAGAAAACAAGCTTGCTCCATCCACAATGTGACACCTCTTCTAATACTTAAACAGGGCTATCATGTCAGAAGAGATCTGAAACATTACTTGTCTTGACAGCTTTAAAAAGGTTGTCAAGACAGATCTCTTCCAACAGGCCTTCCCTGAGTAATCCACTTGGTCCCCCATGGATACCATCTCTCTGCTCCTGACTGCTTTTGTTTTGTTTTGTTTGATTGTTCTAATGGTATCTTATTATGGCATTGTTTTAGGACGAGGGAATAATGGGATGTATTTTATGATGTATGATGTATTTTACATTGTATTTTATACCTGTTGTAAGCTACCTCGATCCTGTGAGAAAAGTGAGATAAAAATAAAATTTTATTATTTTTATTATTATTTTATTATATCACCTCTCAACAGTCTCTTCTCCAGGCTAAACTTAGTTCTCTAAGTCTTTCCCCATAAGGCATGGTTTCCAGAACCTTCACCATTTTGGTGGCCCTCCTTTGGACAAACTCCAGCTTGTCAACATCCTTATTGAATCGTGGTGCCCAGAACTGGACACAATTTTCCAAGTGGGGCCTGACCAGAGCAGAATAGAGTGGCACTATTACCTCCCTTGATCTAGACACTGTACTTCTATTGATGCAGCTTAAAATCGCATTGGCCTTTTTAGCAGCTGCATCACACTGTTTACTCATGTTAAACTTGTGGTTTACTAGAACTCCTAGATTCTTGTTACCATATATGGCTCTCTCCCTTTTTAATATCAAGAAATATTGTGAGATTTACCTCTCCATGACCCTACATGGGGAAGCCATAAACTTTAGGCAGAACATCACATCGGCCAGCTTAGGAGTCTCCAGGGGAATGTGATTCACCCAAACCTATCAAGGGAAATGAAGAAAGCCTATCAAGGGATAATACACTAGTTTCTATTCTGTATTGTTCCTGTCTGGACTTCCATTAAGGAACAATACACCATTCCAGTATGATTATTTGTTCCTATCTATCAGGTCCTGTGGGCTATCTAAAGCAGGAATCTGCCCACTCAGTGGATTAGTTTGGTTCGCTGGCAGAAACACTGTTGGTTTTTCCTTTGCTAGTCCCCTCAGCACTTGCCAGTCCAAGCTGCACCAGGAATGATTGAGTACCACAACTCATTCCATGGCAGCGTAGAAAGGAGCAAAATTCAAATGGTAATGTATTTCTTTTAAAAACCACAAAATCTATTCCACACTAACTTCTTTGACTCCTAGCCTCTTGTGTGCTTGTGTGTGTGAGTGTGTTCAGTGTGTCTGTTTAATTCCCCTAATAAAATATAGGCCTGGTACAGATGGGTGGCTCCGTGCCACCTGTCTTTTCTCCTTGTTAGCGCCACAGCAGCCGCACCATGCGACACTGACACACTGCCAAAAAGAAGCCACTCTCAAGGCTTCTTTTTTGTGGTGCCGTATAGGGAAAAGGGCACCACCATGATGCCACTTCCTGGAAGTGACATCTGGACACTGTGCGGCAGTGGCATCATCATAGCAGCCACTGTGTGGGCAGGAGGCTGCCATGATGATGGACTGAACGGACCAGGGTTTCGGAGCATGCAGTTGGTGTGCACTCCAGAACCCTAGAATCAGCACGGGCACACCACTCCCTGCCCTTCTGTACCGGCCCATAGTTTCTAGAGAATCTTGCCTCTGCAGTTCTTTGCCTCAAACCTCCGTAAACATAGAGACAAGATCCCAAGGCTGATGTAACCCAGCCAATATTGAGCTAATTTAATATTCCCAAAGTTCTTGCATTTCATTTTTTTCTACCTAAGTGCGGTACCTTACATTTCTCACTGTTGAAATTCATTTTGCTAGCTTTGGCCCAGCTTTCTATTCTGTTAAGGTCATTTTGAATTTTGAACTTGTCCTCTGGGATATTAGCTGGTCCTACTAATTTGCTGTCATCTGCAGATTTGATAAGCATGCCCCCTATTCTTTCATTCAAATCATTGATAAAGATGTTGACTAGGACTGGGACCAGGAGAGAACCCTGTGGCACCCTACTGAATACTTCTCCCCAGGATGGAGCCATTGATGAGCACCCTTTGGGTTCAGCTGGCCAACCAATTATAAATCCAAGTAACAGTTACATTGTCTAGCCCACATTTTACTAGCTTGTTTGCAAGATTATTATAGGGGAGCTGTAGTACATACTATCTTGGAGCCAGCATGATGTAATGGTTTGAGCATTGGATTATGACTCTCAAGGTCAGGGTTTGATTCCCCACTTGGCCACAGAAACCCACTGAGTGACCTTGGGTGAGTTACACACTTTCAGCCCCAGAAAACCACATTATAGTTTTGCCTTAGGGTTGCCATACATCAGATATGACTTGAAGTCACACAACAACAACCTTTTTACTTAGAATAGATCAATTCTCACAGTTTAATTCTCTGTACTGCTATTTTGATCTTCCAGCAGGATTGGAAGTACTAAGCCAATGGAGTTATATGCTATTACAGCAATTCAAAGGCACAGGGAATAAGGCAATGTCTTCTGCATTAACAGTGTAAATAAGACTATAACTTGCCATATTCCCCCTTTGCCAATTATACTGGCAATTTTTATCCCTTAATGAGATTCAGACCAAGGATACACTGCCGAGAGTATGTGTGCGTACTATGTTTACTGCAACTGCAGCCCTAAGGGCAACTGCTTTCCCAAGAGGAACTAAATCAAATTTAATAAAACGTATCCTTACTAAATTTAACAAATATAACTAGGGGAAACTGAAATTGGAATAATGGAGGGAACTGATATGTGAGCTCCAGATGCAGCAGTAAGGCAATTAGGGGAAGGGATATTGTGGTTTCCCAGTGCCTGTGATCAACTGTTTGGGTCAGCCACTTTATATCTTCCTTAATCGTCACAGTCAATAAGCTAACTGTGCCACATTGCTTTGTTTTGGTCTGACAATTTTCTGGCTTAATGATATTAGATATAGTCTCTGCATATGTGTGTTCATCCTATCCAACCCCCAAGGGTATGCGTGCTTTTCATCTGTGAAGAAAGAAAATATCTTTCTTTAAAAAATAAGTTATTTAGAGTAGATCTAACAAATAAAACAGCCAGTGTCTTATAGGATATGCAGTCAGTGCCATATATTTGCTGCTAGAGTAAATTAAGGATACATCAGCCAGACTCTCAAGACAGCATTGCACTGCTCATTGGAAAATGCACTGGAAGTCATTCACATTGGTCTGTGATTTTAATCAGATCCAATTGTGTTTTGAGGTGTATTCTAAAAATACAAAATATTTTAAATGGAAGCAATTCTCCTTTATCATGTCCTGAGTGCAATCTGGGACTCAAAATTGATCTTTGGTATGTAGATCAAATTCCTCTCAGATTCAAATGATAGAAATAAAAATCCACAAATGTATATGCTTGCTTTGGGCTGTAATGTATGCAAAACCAATTTGCCATGTGCAAATCTCTGCCCGAGGGTGAAATCATGAGTGTTAATGTGAAATGCACACTTAATTCTTCAGATTAAATTCACAAATCTGTACAGTGCATGTTTAGGCAAATGGAGCACTCATGGTATGATTACAGCCTCTTATGGGGACTTCTTCAGCAGAGATGTACCTCACTAACACATGCACCACCAGCAGGCTTGGAAATGGGTCAAGAACAGCAAAAAGGTCCACTTCTGGTAATCATATCTAGGTGGCACCTTTTTTGCACCATATAATACCGCTTCTGCTGACAGGCGTCTGTATGTGGCGCCATTGCTGTGACACCCACTGTGTGGACGGATGCACGCACCTTATGACATCACTAGGGACGGGCACGCCTGGATGCCCAGCCCTATCGATCCCTAATATTGCCACAATGTGTGTACTGGGCCTAAGTTAGTTGGCCTTAGATCCTATTGTTGTCAATGAAAGACTTTACTCATGATTTGCCTTAAAATCCATTTATTTAAATGGAAATTAAGTTCAACTAACATAGTGTGGATCCAACTCATTACCTGCCAATTACAGAGATTCCTGTTGCATATCCATATTATGTTTTGCATATGAAGGAAGCTTTACACCATGAGTTATTAGGAAAGATCACGGAGAGTGAGACAGAGTTTTATATTGTTTTAATTGTTTTAAATTATCTAACCTTTTATTGTGTGTGTCCCTTCCTGAGATTTTTTTAGATATAAAGGATATTTATATTTTAATAAACAAATGAAACACACACACACACACAGACATCTCATTATTCTCTTCTTCTCTGGGGGTATATAAACACAAGAAGGATGTGCTTTTCAGTATCTAAAACAAAAAAAAACTCAATTACATTTCATTTTATTTTCAATCTTTGACTCAGCTGGATGGCTAGAATTTCTGCTTGTGGAATGAACTGCAATATAAAACTCAGCACATAGTTTTTTTTTCTACTCCAGTCATGATAAAACTTTCTGTCCTCCCCGCTTTTATTTATTTATTTCCTGAAACGCCTAGGTATCCTACTGTTCATGGCTTTTCTCTCTTTAAGTATAACAGAAAATGATATTTAGTTCACTAACATGTTTCATGTAAGAGCCAAACTGTGTGTCTTTAAATATATTATGTTTTTACCAGGGGAATGAAAAACAGATGAAGAATGCTAATGATATTAGAGAGAAACCAGAAAAGAATCAGTTTAGAAAATCTATGCAGGTAGCTAATTTGGGAGGGGGCAGTTAGATGCAAGACTTATCAGGAGTGATTATGAAATATGTCTGGTTTTATTCACATCATTCTTAAAGAATACGCATCAGATTTACTAACACAATTTCTTTCCATTCTGGAAGGCTCACTAAAATCCAGGGAATAGCCTACAGAGGTGAGCCATGGGCATGAGCTATGTGCCTTGGCTTTTTGATCATGTGTTCTACCCTGAATGTAGGAATTGATATGGCCTCATCATAAGCACAGTAATGATGTACAGACAGATTTTCATCATTCTGGCCTAGTGATGATCCCACTGGATCCTACTGCTCAACTATGGATATATTCAATATGTCATAACATCCTTTCTAAAAGTAATGTTGCAGGCCCCTTCAACCCATATGGAGAGTGTAGAAGAAGCTAAAATTAGACATGAATATATGAAACTGACCTATACTGGGTTGGGGCATTTAGCATCATATTGTTTTAATATGGAATAATCTGACTGGCAGCATCCAGAACCTAAGCCTGAGGTCTTTCACAGCCTTGATAAAAGAAGTGTTCACTGTTGTTAGCTAAAAACAACAGAAAACCTGGGATCTTCTGCATGGAAAGCATGTTCTCCAATACTGAGCTAAGCCATTCTACCCCCTAGCCCTACTCTCCCTTGGCAGGAGAGAGGTCAAACACTGGAATCGCCTCCAAGGATTACAAGACCACATACCTAGTGGTTACCCAATTGATCCTCACAGTTACCCAGAGTCAAATATTGGGCTGGGAAAATGTGAATGTGGAAATAGACTCAGAGGTGAGTCATGGGCATTCAGTCACCAGTGACTGGATGCATACTTAATTATGGTATTTCAATGCTTAGTCCAGTACTCTACAATTCCATGCCGGAACTCACTGTTGCCAATATACAGGGAAGCTGCAGTGTTGAGATTCAGAGTTTACCTTCTACAAAGCAGGGGCCACATGTAAGATATTGCTTAGGATTGTCTATTTCTAGACTAGCCCAGATTCATTAGCCATTAAAATGTCTTGCTTGCTTCACATGTACTCAGCTAATTATTGTAAATGTTAAGTCAAGACCTAACTGGCTCCCATGATAGAGTACACATAGTAGATTCAGTCTATGAAAGTTTATGCTACAAGTGGCATTCCAGTCGGAGGTGTCACCCAGGGTGGGGAGGGCTGGGCTTTGGGGGGGGGTGCTCAACCCTCTTCCTCCCTGCTGGGCACTGCTTTTCTCACATGTAAAATGGCACTAAGCAGGAAGATAGGGGTGTGCTGGGCCCTCTTCTCCCTCCCTGGCACTGCTTTACTCACATGTAAAACAGTGCCAGGCAGGGAGGTGGAGGTACACTGAGCCCTCTTCTTCCTGCTGCACACTGGAATGCAGCAGGGAAGTGGGGAGAGTGCTCAGCCGGGTGTCACCCTTGTTCTGGCGTGTCACCCAGCACAAGCCACACCTATACCTCCTAATGATGCCACTGTATGCTACAAACATCTTTCAGTTAGTTTCAAAGGTGCTACAGTATACTTTTGACACTAATCCAGACTAACATAGCTGTCTTTGAATTCTTTTGTGGGAGGTTAGTGGAAAAATGATTAGATCAGTTGTACAGCATCCTTCAACTTACTACACTGCAATGTCCAAAATGCTTATTGATAAAGTGGAAGGTTACTCCATCAGGGATTCCCAGCAGAGCTGCAGGACTACCTTAGCAGCCTGTTATTTTGAACCACAGCTTTAGTTTCACAACATTTACACCTTCAACAATGTTCATTAATTGGTTCTCAAGATGCTAAAAAGACATTTTGTCATGGTACAAATGTGTAATATGACCTAGTTCATGTAATAAATGTAATAAAATGTTTAATAAATAAATAAAAAGTAATAGATGTTTAAACATCTTTCATTTTTTAGAAGTAAGATTTCTTTTCTTTTCTTATTCTATACAGCCATACATACAATGTAGGGTTACCTGGCTGAATACAGAACAATGCTCCTGTTTTCTTTAATATTTAGCCCATCTTTATCAAAAAATGATTACAGTAAGCATATGTTAGAGGAAATATGGCAAGTCTCCTCACCCCGCTAAACCCACTTTTTAGCTGACTACTTCATTACCTCCAAGAGGTCCTCATGACCCCCAATAGGTCCTCAGAAGCTTCTAGATGATAATCTCATTACTGTGCATCCTGCTATAAGAATTATTATTATTATTATGTTTATTTATATAGCGCCATAGGCTTTACATAGAGCTTTACAAAGGAGAAAAACAATCCAAAATAAAAACAAAAGCCTGCCAACGGTGCACAATCTAAAACCACAAACAAGAATATAAAATTAATAAAATATTACTATAACAAGGTTAAAACAATACTATAAAATTATAAATTAATACAAATAATATGGACAAAAATCAAAATGAAAGTTGGAACGCTTCCCTGAATAGCATAGTCTTTAATTTAGACTTAAAGTAGTCTAGAGAGGTGGTGGTCTGCAAATTCATGGGAAGAAGATTCCAAAAATAGGGGGCAGCATAGGAGAATGGGCGTATCCGAGAAGGGGTGGAGGAAATCTTTGGCTGAATCAGCAGCCTTGAATCACTGAAGCACAGAGCATGAATAGGCAGATGGGGGAAACAAGTGCTGACTTGTAGGTAGGAGCCAAACCATGATGGGGTTTGAAAGTTAGTAATAACAACTTATAACGAATTCTGAATGGATTCGGGAGCCAATGAAATGATGACAATAATGGAGTGACATGATCATAACAGCGGGCAGAAAAAATTATCCTAGCGGCAGTGCGTTGTACTGTAATCAAGGCAGCAAGATGGGGAAAAGGAAGCCCAGTTAGCAAAGAATTACGGTAATCCAAGCAAGAAATGACCAGTGCATGAACCAAAGTCTTAGCAGTAAAAACTGAAAGAAAAGGCCTGATTTGCACAAGATTATAAAGAAAGAAATGACATGACTTTGCCATAGTCTGAATTTGAGGAATGAATAAAAGGGAAGAATCGAAAATGAAACCAAGACTACACACTTCCTTCACAAGTTGAATGTTAGTGCCACTAACTGTGATTGAAAATGAATAATACAGAGTTGGCTTCGGCAGGAAAACAAGTATTGAGCTTAAGGCGCCAACAGAGCATCCATGCAGAAATAGCAGATTGACAAGATGACACTCGCTGTTCAACAACCGGCGTGCGTTCCGAAGTGGAAAAATACAGTTGGGTGTCATCAGAGTATAAGTGATACTGAAAACCGTAGGAGCCTATAAGGTTACCTAGGGACAAAGAATACAGAGAAAATAACAATGGGCCCAAAATGGAGCCCTGTGGAACTCCAATGGACAGCGACACAGAAGCAGAGACTTGGCCTCCAGCAATCACAGCAAATGACCGATCAGAAAATTAGGATCTGAACCAGTTAAGAACAGAATCAGAAAATCCAAGATCCTGGAGCAGATCCACCAAAAGACCGTGATCAACAGTATCGAAGACAACGGAAAGATCAAGAAGAATCAATACCGAGTAGAGACTTTTCGATTTGGCCAAGAGAAGATCAGCAGTAATCTTGATAAGAGCTATCTCAGTCGAGTGTAATGGATGAAAGCCAGACTGAAAAGGATCAATTAGAGAGTCAGTGGAAAGAAATTCTAGACAACGAGAATAAACACTATGTTCCAGAACCTTAGAAAAGAAAGGCAGGAGTGAGACTGGCCAATAATTAGAGAGGGAGAGCGGGTCAATTGAGGGCTTCTTGAGAATGGGAGAAACCAAAGCATGTTTGAAATCAGAAGGAAAGTAACCAGCAGAGAAAGAAAGATTAATAATAGAAAGAAGAGTAGATAGAAGGAGCAACCAATCTTAATAGGTGAGAGGGAATGGGATCAAGAGAACAAGTAGATGAATTAGACGATTACACCAGCTTAGCTAGTTCATCCAGAAAGACCAGTGGAAAGGTGGAAAAATTTAACAATATGGATGGCTGAGGTACTGTAACAAGAGACAAGTCAGGGACTTCCATAGAAGAACGGATTAAATAAATCTTAGCAGTGAAGCGAGAAGGAAAGTTGTTGGGAAAAAATGAAGGAGGAACTGATGGAGATGAGGGTTTTAACAGAGAATTAAAGGTTGAGAAAAGACGCTGAAGCCGTCGCTCATCAGCATTAATCAGTGATGCCTAATAATTCTGTTTTGCCAGGGAGATAGCACGCGAATAATAAGAAACAACAAATTTATAATGAATAAAGTCAGCCAATTCCCTGGACTTTTTCCATAGACGCTCGGCTACTCGAGAACAAGATTGGAGATACTGAACAACTGGAGTAAGCCGGGGCTGTGGCTTAATTGAAGAACTAGTGTGAGTCAATAAAGGGGCAAAACAGTCAAGAGTATGGGATAAGGTTGAGTTAAACAAAGAGACAGCTGAGTTCACAGACTTAAAGAAGATAAAGAAGAATCCAGTGCCTGGCCAAATGCCTAAGGATTCACAGAGTAGAGGTTTAAAAAAGAACGCTGAATAATCCATTGAGAGGGAGGGCAATGAATGAGGTAAAAGGAAATAACATAATGGTTTGATAATGGAAATTCAGTAGCTGTGTATTCAGAAAGTACACATTTTTTAGTCAAAACTAAATCAAGGCAATGTCCAAGAGAGTGAGTAAGTGACCTGGAGCAGAGTTCCAAACCAAAAGAAGATAGCAGAGCACTAAAACAAGTGGCTATAGGATTATTAGGATCATCCATATGGATATTAAAGTCACCCATGATTAGGACTGGGACATCATCTGACAAGAAATATGTCAGCCAAGAGTCAAAGTGAGAGAGGAACTTGGCTGATGGACCAGGTAGATGATAAATGACTACAACATACAGTTGAAGAGGCGAGAAAAGTTTAATAGCAAGAAACTCAAATGAAAAGGAGCAGTAAGTTTGAGGAAATGATAATACTTGAAACTGGCATTGACTAGATAGCAAAATGCCAACTCCCCCACCTCTACCCTCTTGGCGACTAGAATGGGTAAAAGAAAGGTTGCCAAATGATAGGGCAGCTGATGTAACAGTGTCCTGGGAGAAATCCAGGTTTCTGTAAGGGCAAGGAGATTAAGGGAAATAAATAAATTGTGGTTTGCTTCTGCAAAAGGAAGTTGAGAAGGAGGAAGACATCTAATAGGTATTAAAGTGGAATGGTGAACAGGAGCCATAAGAGAAGGAAAGTTAACAGAATAAAGATCAGCAGCAGAGGAATAAGCAACAGAGAGAACATGTATGCTATAACAATCAGCGAACCCTAACATTGCCTAGATGTTTTTAAAAAGTGAATTAGATAACTTTGTAATAGCCCACCATATAATAGACTTATACTTGAAATTATTATTTCTATTGTTAGAAGTAATAAACCAGGGAAAGTGGCAAATTGAAAAGAAAGAAACAATCAGAGAAACAAATAAGGAATTGTCAGCAGTCCTTCCCTTCTACTTAAGACACATCTCCTCCACCCCCCTCTCCTGCTTACCACTAGCCAGTAAAGTTGGGGTGTGTGTGTCAGAAGGAGAGTTGTCATAGTTTACCTAGGCTTGACAAAATTTTATTGTAAGATCTCCTGAATGAAGACCAGCTAAAGTAATAGGGGCCCTGTATAATATTCAACTAGGTAGCATTAGTACAGTAAGACCAACTGAGATTTCTAATTCTGAATATTTTTAACTACTAGTAGTGATAGGTTATTGATATACACAGCACCGTACAGCAAGGTAAACATTTTAAAGAAAATCTAGCCCCTTTAGGAATTTGTATCTACAGTTTATAATCTCCAATGAAAAAGGTGATATGAGATTTAGTCCTACACTTCTGAAGGGCACCTGGGTGGAGAAGGTTGCTTTAAAGTTTGGTCAGGATGACAACACTACCTGTGACTGAGTCTAGAATAAATAGTATGATAACTACAGTTCTGCAAATGTGATGGGTGGGATGTATCCCCCTCATTTACAGAACTGCAGTTATCATACCATATACAATGAATATGCTAATGAGAATAAGATGATGTTTTTCTTTTCCCCCATGTCATTTATATAATATACTGTATAATGTTTTGTTAAATTTTATAAAAGAAGTGCATACATAATTAAGTAATAAAGCATACTTGTAAAGTATATATTTTAAATGTGTATGTGTGTGCATGCATGCACAGACACAAGTGTGTGTGTACACTTGCCCAAGTGAAAAGCTCATCTGTATGTCAAACCCTGTCTTTATCAGCAGTTCCTGATTACTGCTGTAGTGCTAGTCAATTTCAGAAGGCACATTTAGTCTGTCTGCAAACATTCTCAGCTCAATAGCTGAAAATAAAAGGAAGGGAGAAAGGGAGGATTGGGGTTTGGAAATTCCAGTTTCAAGTACCTGGTAGATCATGAACTTTGCTTGATTGCAACGATTCTGACTCAAATTTAATAAAAATGCCATTTCCCCTTTGAAAATGATTACCAAGGTGATTTCATAAATGGCAAGATCAAGTGATGAGAATGAACTGTTCACTAATAAATTGTAATATTGATGACTCTGGAGGCAATTGCATTTTCTCCTTTTTGGCTGGGCCAGTTGAACCTGTCAGTCCTTGACTAACAATCCATTATCAGTCTTCACCTGTCAGCTGAAAAGCTAAAGGCAGCTGCAATCTACAGGCTGAAATGAAGAAAAAATATAGAGTGGAATAGTAAACAGATTGCAAGAGGCAATGAGAAAGCAATGTTGCTGTGGGGACCCTGAAAAGTTCCTACTTAAGTTAAAAGAAAATGAAAGAGAGGTAGGTGTGTGAGTGTGTGTGTGTGAAAGCTGATATATGCAGTTTCAATGTTAATAAATTTTGCAAATGTACAAAAAAATCCTAACCCTCCTCCTCCTCCACCAACTTCACCTAGTTGTCCATTTTATATAGCCAGAACTTTTAAAACCTGTATAGTGATGAACAATGAAAGTCATCATGACCTACACATGTACACACAGGCACTCATCAATGTATTCACT
>NC_056524.1:138941936-138958539 GCF_019175285.1 Sceloporus undulatus | reverse complement strand
CTAATGGAAGAGAAGTACAAGCACTTGGGGGCCGGTAACTACACTTCTGCAGATTAGAGACAGATGTTTTCTTGGACAGGAACAACTGTCCTGGTTGGGGAACACACAGAGGAAGTGTTCTGCTTTTCTGGGGAGGAGAAACTTCACATCACAGGACCAGACAGTTGGAGGAATTTCACACACAGAACGAGAACACCAGGGATCGTTCGGGAGTGGTGCAGCCTATAATGGAGACACCTTGATTCAAGAGACTACGGTTGGAGGGGATATAGGAGTCTTAGTAGACCACAAGTTTGAACATGAGTCACATGTGATGCGGAGCGAAAAAACCCAAAGTGATTCCTAGGCTGCTCAATAAAGTAGAGTGTCTCACGAAATATAATGCCACTCTATTCTGCTTAAATCGGCCACACCTAGAAACGGTGCCAGGTCTGCGGCACCATAATTCAAAAAGGATGGTTGACAATTGGAGCGTGTCCCAGAGGACAAGAGCAACTAAAAGGGTGAAGGGCCTGGAAACCATTGCTCTATGAGGAAGACATCGGGAGCCTGGAGTAGGTTAGCCGGAAAAAGAGATGTTAAGGGGAATAGGGAAAGTCCTCTTTAAGTATTTGAAGGGTGTCCCATCGAGGATGAACAAGCTTGTTTTTTCTGATCTCCAGAAACTACAACAAGACAATGGAACAGAGATTCCATCTTAAAACCATTAGGAGGAACTTTTCTGACAGTAAGAACTGTTTGCAGTGAACACATGTCCCTCGAGTGGGGGGGTGGTGGGGTCTCCTTCCGTGGAGGCCTTTAAACGAGCTGGATGCCATCTTCAAGGAGGCTTTTATTGTGGGATTGTATTTACTGCAGGCAGGGCGGGTGGGACTTGATGGCCCTTGGGGTCTCTTCCACTAATTCTAGGATTCTATTATCCTTGTTGGCTTCATTTTGCCACAAGTTAAAACTTAGCTTTTGTAAACAGAACCGTTGAAACCTAGAATGTATGATCTTACCTTTCTCTTAAACTGGAAACCCAAGACACGGATTTTTTTGGTTGAAACAACAAATTGAAATGCTCCGAAACCCCATTGTTTGTGGAAACTAGAGGGACCCACAGAATCACGAAATGCTGTGTCCACTAAATGAGAGTCACTGAATAATAAGGGAATGGTGTAAATAAATCAAGAAAAAATTACGTATTCACTGTGTCTTGCATAGTTGGGACAGCTAGTGGATTTAACTGAATAAATTAGAAATACTCAACCATAATTAAACAAGCCACAATATTAAAATACAAATTAAGCAAAATGATGTGTAAATTTGTGTTAATGACAGCAATAATATTTTAAATAGCTAAACAGTAACACTTACTAATTTAAAAGAACTCTTGGACTGTACACCCATTCAGTGCCAAAATCACGTCAACAAAAAGGTCTTTTGCCTTCTCTAGTTTCACCTGTTGCTGGATCTGCGGTGACCACTTGTTGTTGTTGGAAAGCCTGGTGACCTATCTTCCCTGTTACCATGGGAGCCACCTGTTGGGTAACCGCTCCACTCTGGTGGCCATTACTTTGGGCTAGAAAGGGACTGGGAAAGCTTCTCAGTGTAAGATTGGTCGTTAAAAAAAGCAAAAAGTAAGAACTATTTTTCCACAACACTGCGTTAAAATCAATGGGCCATTAGAAAAGACTGGAATTGACACCACAGCAGATAAACCATTGATGAAGTAAAACGTATCTAAGTAGTAGTAAGACATTCAAACCAACTTGCAGCAAAAGCCTTGATGAACCCCTTAAATGAATTTCATAGGGAGCGAAGGATATTTTTTTAGTAGCTCAGGTAAGGGCTCAGAAGGAATGAGAAACCAGCTGTTTCAGAGCCCAGTCATGCACACACAAGTCTCGATGTGTGTCTTAGATAGCGGTAGATAATTTCAGTTTTTACTTTAGAAAAGGGGTTTCTCTTGCATGAGGGAGAAAACAACTCTTTTTTCAAGGAGGAAAGAGGAAAGTATATTTTAAGGGAGGTTTTGAAAAAGGAATTTGTACAATTTTGGCTATGATGACAAGAGTGAATCAAATTTTCACACGTTCTGTATAAGATGGTTCATCCTGCGTGCGCACCATATTTTATGGCAAGTCAAGTACAACTGTGAACCCTAGCAAGCTATCATAGCCTATCAGCCATGTATATTGCCTCACCAGGGACTCACTACACTTCCTGACTTGCTTCCTAGCCTGGGAGCAGTAATAAACATAGGTTGGAATACCACTGCAGGTCAAAATTCAAGGGACCGCCTTTGGCTTGGTAATCATATGTTGTATGAAACCTGTTTATCAAAAGGGTTCAACATGACCATGGCAAATGGTGGAAATAAGCACGTCGTTCATTAACAGTGCGAAAGAAGGCCAAGTTGCCGTCAGTAAATAGCTCTTCCCCCCATCAGATGCCCCTTCTCCTTCCCCCTCTCCCTTCTATCCCTTCATTCTTTCGTCTTTATACTAACATTAATGCCATATATGTCAAAGTTATAAATGTCTTTTACTTATGGAGGAGGGGTGGCCATAATAGAGGAGAAAAGAATTACTTTTCTTGCAAACATTTTCAGTTTTTTGAAAGATATAATCAAATTCGCATAATATAAATGAGTTTTAGGATTTCCTTGTGTTATGGTCCCTAGGGTCTCCTTGTTTACCAGTTTTAAATGGAACTACATGTGGGACAACGTCAAGTGAAACTGATTCCTTCTGTTGGGGAATCAGCCAGTGAAATTAGCCACCACATACAGAAATTCATATCACTGAGAGCAGCTCAAGCAACACAACAACGTCTATCCAGTGATAATTTTTACTTCAATGGGAAATATATCCAATTTCACTAACCAGGATTTTTCTACCCACCACCCATTTCAGATCCGCAGAACCTTCAGGAAGAGTTGAACAGAAGAACTAAGTGGTTGGAAGGTAACATCAGTAAGAATTGGTTTTTCAATAAAGTAATGCACGATTATATACAGCCTAGCCGGATCTCTAAAATGGTAGCCATTTTACACATTTTTATGAAGAAAAGAATGTCCAAGAAATGTGGCATGGATGTCAACTAGGAGAGGTTAGGTGCTTAGATTAACGTAGCTAGGATCCAAGATGATCTCTGGACAAACACAAACTGAGTAAAAAGATCTTGGATAGGATCTTGACCGCACATGGCACAAGGAAAGTAGGGGTAAGGTCCACTTTTTGCCTGAACTCCAATGGAGTAGATACAGCATGACTGAATCAGACACAGAGTGCCCATGATCATCAGGCATGTGGGGCAGAGCTAGTGCCAAGTTCCACTTTGGAGGATGCTTCACTTGAAGAGGACCAAAGAGGAGAGTGCACAATTCAAATGACTGAAATAGGGGCCTTGAGTCACGTTCTTTCAATATCCCACTGTAGTTTTTTCAGTGGCCCAAGCGCTGCTGAGTTTAACAGCATCCTTAATATGAAAATAAATATGGTAATCCCAGGGAATTTGCAACAGGGAGTGAGGGGCCTAATGGCCAGCCTGGTGGAGGAAAGGAACTCTAAGCAGATGTTGGTCCCTGGTCCAATGGCAAGTTAAGTGGGGCAAGAGTTACAACACAGTGACATTCTCACACCGTTTGGTGAAAAATGGAGGGCCCTGGAATTGCCTTGTTAGATCCCGGGCTCAGGAAAGTGGGGAAGAAGAACTTTCCTTGGGGCTGATCGGGACCCTTGGGGTAGGGTGCATACAGGATTCTGCCTTTCAGTAAATGCCAGATAGGAGGGTATATTGGAAAATTGCCCTCAGGTTTGCCTGAAGAAGGCCAAGGAGGCAGCAAGGAGTATATTCTGCCACAACTGATCCCACTTTGCTTGCTCCTCCGCTTGCGCCTTTCTAGGTTCAACGCTTTTAAATAGGTTCTAAATTAAAAAAGTGGATCTTAATCCATCCAAGTTCTCTGTGCTTGATCTCATTAGTTCTGGTATAAATAGGGACAAATATAAAGTATATTAAGAGAACAAAATAAGGCACCAATACAGATGGGTACATCTATCTGGCTGAAGAGTAAGTACATGAAATAAATCATAGACTATAAGACTACAAGAGCCCTGCTGGTTTAGACCAAAAAACTATATAGTCAACCAGGCTAAACCACAAACAAAGGATTACGCCAGCCTCTTTAAATGTTCCTTAGTGAAGTGTTCTATAGAGGATGTTTTAAAACCCCAAGCTGAACAGAGTCAGACATACAAGGGAACAAGTTGAAAATGGTAATCGGGTCACAAGATGTAATGCTATACCATTCTTACTTTGCTTTGTTAGAACTTCCCTAGGAATATTATATTCACTCTGGTGACTACAGGATATCTTGAAAACTGTTCAGATGTGGATGACAGAGGGGTGAGAGGGCCTACAATCATTTCCTAAAGAACGAATGAAGCAGCTGCGTATGTTTTAGTGGTGATAAAGAGATGCTTAATAGGCATCTTCTTCAAATATCCAAAGGGCTATCACACACAAATGATAAGAGGAAATTTGTTATCTTGGCATGTTTCTTGAGGAGAGGACAAAAATCTAGCGTCAAAGTATAAGATCTCCTACTAAATAGTTGGAAGTACCTCTTGACAATATAAAAACTGTCTTACAATGATAGCTTGTATATGAGAAAGTTGTGGCACTCCTTTGGTAAAGTTTTTAAGCGAATAAGCAGATAAAAAACGTATAAAAGCCTTTTGATTGAAGCAATTGCTTTGAGCTACTACTTTTGAAAAATAATTATTATCCCAGTCTTGCAGAACTCCTCAATTGCTTGTATTAGTAAGTTCACTTACTGATTACTTCTCCCAGTGCGTTTTTAATATTTTTTTTGGTTTAAAAAGAGAAAATTGTATAAAAAAAATAAAATGAGGTAAAAGTTAGGGGTGAAATCCACTCAGAAGAACAAGTAAATATTATTCATTAATAAAAAAATATTATTGTTCTCTTATTTGTAAAAAGGGACACCTTGTTATCCTAAAAAGTAACACATTACCAATCTGGGTAAGTAGTCCCTTATCTGAAATGCTGAAACCAAAAGAATGTTGGAGTTGTTTATTCATTTGTGTTGTCGGTTTGGATTTTGAAATACAAATCACCAAGAATGTATCTGCATGGGAGTTGTGAAGCTAGGAGAAACATGGCTGGAGAGAGACATGAGGATCTGTGAAATGGGAGGAAAATCCAACATAGTGCTTAGTGCAATCCCATACCTGCTGGCCACTTCACTATTCCCACATCTCTCTCCAGACACATCTGTCTCCCAGACTTTTGTCGTTTTTACAATAGCCAGTTATAACTGTTAACCATAACACAACTAAGTCACAACAAGACAAAAAAAGTACTGGTATTTTGGGGTGTCCTGGGACTCAGGTGTGTAGAAATTAGAAATCTTGAATTAAGATGCTGAAGTTGGAAGAAACCCTAAGCCAAATCCGTCCACCCTCGGCCACCAGGAACTCCCACAATCAAAGCACCCCCAAAAGATGCCATCCCAGCCTCTGTTTAAAGACCGCCAAAGGAGACTCCACCAACACTCCAGGAGTGTGTTCCACTGTCAAACATCTTTAACTGTCCACCAAGTTTCCTCCTAATAGTTAGGTGGATATCTCCTTTTTCCTGAGCTTCCTGTAGCTTGCATCCATTACCTCTACTATCCTGTCTCTGGAGCATCAAAACAAAACTTTTTCCATCCATCAATATATCGCCCACTTCAAAGAATTTATACAGTGCTATCAATAATCACCTAACCTCACCCACCCCTTAACCCACTCATTATATGCAAATAATCCATTAGAGAAAGAAGGGATGATGGGATAAGAAAGCCTGCTCTCTTTGCTGTTGTTTGTGTTCGAGCAACAATCACTTTCCAAATTGATTCCTCTGTATTTCAAGTTTCTTTATCAGATCCCTGTTGCCACTATCTTCATGATGGTCCAATACTCCTGCACCCACAAACTGAGTACCATATATAAATTGACCTACATTATAAGTTATGGGCAATTTTGGAGGCCAAAATTAATGTGAAATTTGATAACTCCATGGATAGGTCAAGGATAAAACTTAGGATCGTGTAACAGAAATATAAGAATGAATCAAAGAAAAACAATCAAAAAGCCCTACACAAATTCTAGCAGTGCATCACTGTTTTTGCTCATATGATAAAATGAGTGGATGAAGATACAGAGAGTTTGAGGTATGTTGTCAATGCTTCCAAGAACAGTATATGATTCCTACCTTTCACCAAGATATATTCTTTTTGTAATAATAATTATAAGCTACATGCTAATCATTGACTACTTTGCGCTGGGTGGGGAGGTTATTTTTTTTAACTTAAAATTTCTAGACATTATATAAAGTTAAATTGTGTATACCACCGTATCGTTGTAGTGACATTTCTCCTTCCTGGTGCCTAGCTTGGTAGGGCACTCACCAGTGTCTTTTTTTCAGTGCACCATTCACCTTCCAGATGCATTTGGTCCCTTGAAATTTTGGCTGTTTTAACCCAATCCCTGTTTTTTTTAGGGGGGGGGAACTTGGAGGTTAGGAAAGATCAAACTGCTTCAGTTTTTGTGCAGATTTTGTTCATCTCCCTTTGGACAAATGAAATAATTCTGAAATCGTCCTGCCCCCCCTGCCCCCCACCCCCCTCCACACACACACAGTTTTTGGGCTTCTTTCTGGCTTCGTGCACACGCACCCACGATTGTTTGAAATGTATTTGTAGGGCCTGTGATTTTGGCTTATTCCATGGGGGTGGTGCTGAATGGATCCCCTTGATACTGAGGTACCCACTGTATAATTTAAAGGCTTGGAAAGCTCTTCTGCATTTTTTTAAAACCAGATTTGTCAAAAAGGAAATACTCTGCATCACTCCATTGGGTGTCACAAATGAGGCTATTGAGACAGATTGGTGTTTAACTCTTAGTGTTAATTCTGAAGATTCAGCAAGAAACTGGGCATTCTCTCTCACACCCATTCCTTGATTGATAGAATCACCAACGACTAAACGACACTGGATTATTGAGGAAATCCATCTAGTAATATGAATGCCATACTATTTATCTTTTGTCTTATTTTGAGCTGCAAAATCAAGTTTTTACACTATCTTCCTGTCTTGTAAGTACCTCCATCACACCTTCAACCCTGCAAACTCCACATTGTCACTCTTCCCCTAAATGCCTAGTGGGTCTCCCAGGGTTTTCGTACGCTGGACGGGAAGGAACAGACACTTTTACCAAGAACTACGTTACCTCCTTTTTTTCTTTCCAGGGCAGGGACGAGAAAAGGGGATGAGAATAACACCCTTGGTAGAAACAAGCTAATAAAACCAAGCCTGCTGTACCCAAGGTGTAACATGGTGGCAAACACTATCCTGAAGTTGCCCACCCGAAAAGAATAACTAACCACCTTTCCTCCAACCCCTTCCCCCAATGCTTCTAGATTCAGAATAAGCTTTTTACATATCCCTTCCAGTTGAAATTCAGTTTTTTGCAAACATTGGTCTAGACTTGTTTTCTGAATCCCAAGTGATTCACTATATAACTTCGTCCCTCACTTTTGCACAAAAGTTTATTTAAAGACTCTTTAGAATGTTTCTAACCATGATATTGTCTCTTCCTGATAGTTTTCCCACTATTGCTTTTTCTAACTAGAAAAGTCATTTATTGCTCTGAATTATCTTTCATTTGAATGTGTGTAGAATTCTAACTTGATTATTCCATTTCTTTACCTCTACATATTTTTTCAAGATGTTATAGCATTCAAATTCATAAAAGTTGAATAAAGGGAAAAGCAGATCCCATTCCTGACACACAAGACCTCAAAGCTTGCTTCTTGGAAGATTTGGGTGAGGAAGTATTACTATGAATACTCTGTGGCAGAATACTGTCAATGTAAAACATAATTCAAAAACTTCCTTATTTTTTTTTTCACTTCTTACCAGAGATTTGTGCTCCTAACTACACCACTGCTATTCTCTTGGGACCATTAGCAATCCTAATTAAACGCTTTCCAAAATACATATAATAAATGGCAAGACCTTTCTGTGGCATCTTCGTAATTAAAAGAACCAGCTTGTTTGATTTTTTTTCAAGTGTAAAACTTTTAATGTATTTTCCTTGCCTTTCCTTCTTCTTTGGTTCTATAATGAACATATAAGCCTCTTGAAATATTCTTCAATTTCCATGGTACATACCCGAAAACAACAAAAACATAGAGTATTAAGGCACTCAATCATATTTAAGACAGTTTTCACTGCATTGAGGCATAAATCCATACAGTTTTGACTTACTATATTCAGGGCACAATGCACAAACACAGCATGGTATTCATACTTATTATGTTGAGCTTGGATACCTTAAGTATTGACCACTTGTAATTCCTTGTCATTAATCTATATCTGTTTCCTTACAATTATTTGGTGTTCAATATCATACTTCTGAAATGCTGATTGATAGTTTTCACATCTATTTTCTCCAATGTGACTGTCAATAGGCACAAAACACACAACAAAACTTCTCTTTTACTCTCTTTCGTATTGAGAAACAACAACATAAGCTATTCAGATAGATGAAGTAATCGGATGGAGAGCCAAGAATAAGAGAAAGATAGTTGCCTCTTTAATCCACCTGAATGATTTCCATACACACTGCATTCCCCCATACCACTTCACTAGTTCATCATATGTTTGTGAAGAAATTGTGAAATAATGGCTCCTTTTCCTTCACTTTCTAATGGATTTTTCAAATGCTGCTTCAAGAAATGTCAATGCTGGCAATAACTTGCAGCATGCCAAGGAAATTTCCACAATGTGAGTGATCCCCAAAATCTGCTCCACACACTTGTAAAACAAATCCCTCTCTTCTCTTCAAGAAAGATAAAACACAGCAAATATATGCTTTTGGTATTTCTATTTCTATAATTTATGTTATTTCTTCACACATCTGTTTGAAAATGTTCCTCATCCTATTTTGTTTTGTTTTTTTCTTAACATCCAAACCACAGTCAAGTCCTGTACTGAATGCTGATTATCATCTCCTCTGCTTTTCTTCTTCAATTTTTGTTATCCCCGGCTTGAGAAACATTTTTCCCTAAAATGAGTTTTTCATTCATCCTCGAGATGAGTAAAAAGGATTGCCGATAATACAGAAAATATTTCATGTTAATGCAACAGTAATGTTGAATTTCTTTCAGTAATTCAGTAGTTTTTCTGAGAAGGGCATTTACATAGACCTTCGCACACATAGTTTACAAAGTGAATAGAGATTAGATTTTTTTTTTATTTATATTATTATTTTTGCTGTTTATTAGTATACTCAGGAATACTCTGCCATTGTGTTTTTGAAATGTGAGTTTTTGGGCATCTTAAATACAGTAATTATTTTCAGAAAGGTTTTCAATGAAGTATCCATTTTTCATCTTTCCTCTCTTGCTCAGAATAAAAAGAGGAATGAAAAGGGAGGAGACTAATTAGCAACACCTTAATTAGACTAATGGGTTTTGCTTGGACTTTCATAGGCCGGTACAGAACCGCCGCTTTGCGCGTCTGCCGCCGCCACCAGTAGGTCCCGAGGGGAACCGCAGAGCCTTCACACACCCCGACTCCCGCGCGGACCGAAAAAGAACTCCAAATATGGAGCTTCTTTTAAATCGCGTTTGTGACGTAGCGAGCGCCAGGGCGCCCGTTCGCTACGTCAACAAGCGGCGCACAAACGTCTGGACGACTGTGCGTCCAGTACGTAAAAGAATGGCGCGCGTCCATTAAAAGGGGCCGCCCCATCTTTGTACGTAATACAATACGTACTAAGGTTTAGGGGGGTGCCAGAAAGCACCGCCCCTTCCTAACCCTAGTACATATTGTATACGTGACTAAATGTGTGTGTGTAGCCTGCCTATAGACACAACGCACCAGGTGTATTAGTTAGTTTGAACATGATGAACTATGACCCTGTGCACACAGGATTTGAAAATCCCTGCTTGGCCATGGAAATCCACTGTGACCTTGGAAATGTACACACTCTACAGCTTCAGAGGAAGGCAAAGCAAACTCTCCTCTAATCAAATCAATCTTTGCCAAGATTGGTTATAAGTTCAATATATTTGAAGGCAAGCACAACAATCAGCAGCCACATCATTAAACTTTCCATGAGTTTTATTCATCAATGAAAGCTCATGTTAAAAAAATAAAACACATCTTATCTTATAGGTGCTGCTCACCCTAAACGTTTTTCAATTCTCATTTCTCCGTTTCATGATTTTGATTGGAAAATCACTTAAGTAAAGGACCTTTTCCAAAGTCTATTGTTATGCTTTCTGATATATAAGACACTGAAAAAAGTCATTACACTTTTCCTAGCCTGTTTTGGAGCTAGGGTATACCTCAATGCCATTGCACCAATCCACGCCTTCAAGAGTGCAAAGTGAGATCGCAAAAAACAACATGCTTTTTGCTCAAACCCTTGACAAGAAGCAACCACACTCATGTTTCCATGGCTATATGGTGTTATGTTTTCAGTGCTGCTACATGTCATATGGACAAAGTACTGGAGGAGTGCCATGACACCACACGTGGTGTGGAGTGGCGTGTGGCATCAGGGCATCCTGGGGACAGAGTCAGGGTGTTCATTATCTGGATGTGATGCCCCAACTTCGCCCCCAAGCTGACCTTTCAGGCCGGTCTGAAGAAAGAAAGAAGTTGACAGCATGAGCTTCTGTATACAGTACTTAAGTCTACCTCCTCAGATGCATTTGGTATAATTGCTTAATTATGATATGGTTTCTAACATTAGCACACCTTGTACCTGTAATCATTTTTACTCATGCCCCCATGACAAAAGGACACTATCACCAGTAGAAATTATTTTGTGTTGTTTTCTTAAAGAGTTATAAAAATGGGATCTTGAGAGAGAAAAAACTGTTAACAATAAGGCAGTGATAATATTAATTTACCCACTTCCTCCATATATGACCCCCTAGAGAACTATCCTTTTGCGCACGCACACACACACACACACACACACACAAACACACCCCACTGTTGGGTTTCGATCCATAACACCAGCTGGTGCTTCCAGTGCAGGAAAATCATGATGGAGGTAGAACTATTAAAAAGCCAGGCCAGTATGATTTATATGACAAGCAAAAAATAAATAAAAATAAAAATCCTAGAGAGACAATGATAAGTGGGAATGTGATTCTGATCTACAAGTATTTGAATGGTATAAACTCTGGGGAGTGGAAAAGAATTGTTTAGAGTAGGTCATGGGGGAAAACCTAATAATAATCAGGCAAGGAAAATGTAGGGCTTATGTGAGGAAAAACATCCTGTGCGGTCTATTAGCCTACAGTGATCTCCCTGAGGAGGAATTGAAAGCCCATTGCTTGAATAATTTAATACTAGACTGGATAAACCACTCAAAAATATACTTCAGGGAGCTATCCTGCAAAGACTTATTACAGATTACAGCTAGAATATGTTGCAGACCTGCCACACAGAAGTATTTCACAAGATTCTTTGACCAAGCAGGTTGGAGTATCCATCTTGTAATTAGATACAGTACTGATGGCTTTGTATAAGACCACACAAACCACCAACTCTCTGCTTGTCATGTTTCCCAATTACAATCCAAAAGGTATCTACAATGTGTATCCAACAAATATTTAACCATACATTGTTGTGGCTGAGATGGTGATATTTCAGTTTGGAGTCCTTCCCCAACCTCTCATTTATTTGTCTCCTTTCCAAAGACAGAACCAGAACTGAACATCAAAGGCTGGGAACAAAGAAGGTTCTTGTTTCCATGTTCTATTTGCAGAGCTTGGAAATGTTAGTTTTGGACTACATCTCCCACAGTCCACAACTAGCATGACTGTTGGATATGCTGGCTGTTGGATTCTGGAAGTCATATATAGAAAACTATTTTTTTTAAACAAACTTTGCCTGTTTGTGACTTTTCTATACACTTCAGTCTATCAGGTCCTCACATGATAATGTGGAACAGGTACAAGCAGCTTTTGTGGTCATGTTCCTCACCCCAGCATGCAACTTCCCCCACCTGCAAACAGAACAAATGTTCACTTTTATATCTATGCAAAAAACTAAAAGGAGAAGGACTCTCAAGATTAAAAAGCAAATATGAACCCAGTTTAAAACTCATTTCTTTTTTTCTTTGTGTGTAGCAAAAAGGAAAAAGGAAAGTAAAGAAACCCAGTCTTGGCTGACTGGATTAAATATCCATCAGATGACTTGAGCATATGAGGAAGATTATGTGGGTGGATGTAATCCTGTGGGTAACCTAGACCCAAACCATGTAGGGCTTTAAAGATAATAACCAACATTTTGTACCTTGCCTGGAAACTAATTGGGCAATCCGGTAGAGTGATTTTAATAATGGTGTGATGTGATCACTCCTGGATGTCTCAGTAATTAATCTGGATGCCATGTTTTGAACTAGCTGAAGTTTCCACACTTGGTACAGAGGTAGCCCAATGTAAAGTGCATTGCATTGATATCACCAGCATGTGCTCTACCATCTTTAGGTTCTCCAGCTCTAGGAAGGGGTGCAACTGGCATAATAGCTGGAGCTGATAGTAAGCACTCTTGACCGTCACATCTATTGAGCTGACATTTTGAGCAATGGGTACGGAAGCAACCCCAAGCTGTGATAGAATAGAATAGCACCTTGCAGTATGCCATATAACAGCTCATTTTTTGAGGAGCAGCTATCCCCAAGCACCACCATCTGGAACCTGCCCAAGAGATAGGACGGGAACCATTGAAGCACAGTGCCTCCAATTCCCAAATCCCCCACATGTTCCAGAAGGATATCATGGTCAATGGTATTTAATGCCACTGAGAGGTCCAAAAGCACAAGCAGGGACATACTTGCCCTGTCAGTGTTCAGACAAAGATCATCCTCTAAAATGATCATAGCAATCTCAATTCCATATCTTGCTCTGAAGCTGGCTTGTTTCTAGATAATTTGAATCATCCAAGACTGCATGGAGCTGGAAGGCAACTGCCATCTCAAAAAGAGAGAGAGAGAGAGAGAGATTTGATATAGTTGTCCAGGGAGTCTAGGGAGGGCTTTTAAAGAAGTGGTCATACCACCACTTCTTTTAAACAAGATGGAAAACTTCCCTCCCTGAGAAATGCATTAATATTATATTGTAATTGAAATTTAATTGTGTCTTCTCCCCAGATGACCAGCCAAAAAGGACAGAAATTGGGTGGACAATTTGTCTTCCTTACATGCCCCAACAGCTTGTCCACATTGGCAGTACTCACCAATTGAAATTGCTGCAGCGTAATCCTCCTCACAGAGTTGCTGGATGTGCCTTACCAACTTCCACTACAATAACAGCATCTGAGTCGGCTCTTATCCGAGAGATTTTATCTGTGAAGTGATCATTAAAAGCAGTTCACAGTGAACTGCTTAAGGTTCTAGAATTGGATTCAAGGGGGAGTGTGCCTGAGTTAAACCTTTCACCACCCTGAATAGTTTGGCTGGACATGAATTCATAGATGCAATGTGTGGGACAGAGTGCGGATGGTGATACGCATATAGATGTAAAACTGTTAAAAGTAATGTAGTTTCAATTGCCCTTGAGATAGAGTGTGTGCAAGGCTCCATAAAGCAGGGCTTCTTCTTCCTTAGTTAATTGTGTACCATTGACTGTTTGCCTTATTAATATAGTGCTCATGAGAGTCTCTCACACGCTTGAATTTTGAGGGACAGAGGCCTTGGCCTCAGTTTCATATCTATCCCAGATTCCTTCAAATCTTTGGGTGGCCCTGAATGTAGCACAGGCTGCAGGGAACAATGTATATATCTAGATGTATGCCTGTATATCAATACTAATATATTATCTTTTTGTTACTTGGGCCCTGACTATAACCTAATAACCAAGTATTGTTTCCCAGTTAATGCAGAAAACAGATTGACTTGAAACCAGGAAAACTTGAGGCCAGGTTTAGGTCATTGCTTCCTGTCATCTTAAACCTATTGCCACCAGGGCAGGGCAGGATATTGCCTAGGGCTGATTGCTAGCCTCTGTTCAAGGCGAGAAAGAAGAATTAAAGAGAGAAAATCTGAAAATGCAAGCAAATTAAAAGAATGCTGGAATACACTGAATTAACTCAAAGACTATTGATATCTGTCATTACAAAGTTCCTACGGCTGTTTAATCCCCCAAATGCAGAAATAAGCAACTAAGGAACATATATTCCTACAAGCCCCAGTGGAGGAACTGAGATTACACATGCTCTCTCTAATTTAAAGAGGGACTTGCACAGTGGGATGTATTGGGAAAAATGAGAGCATTTAAATAGGAAGCAATTTGCTCTTCCTGTAATTGTACTCCCCTTGCTATTACCACTAATTATTGAAGATAGTCAAGCTTGAACTGAAGTCTCTTTTTCAAACAACTTGGATTTTTTAGCTTCAACCTTTCAGGCATCCAATTGAAGCCACAACACAGGCTTACTATTAGTCATGCCAGCCTTAGACCTTGGTAATGTTGCATACAAAGCAGGCAGCACACCAACACTGACAAAGTCCAAGCAAAATTTCTCAGTTTGGGTAGGTGGGGAGGTCAAGGAAAAGCAAAGTGGCCAAACACTTGGGAGAATGATCTTCCCATTGACTAGATACCAAAGCACAGTTTCTAGTTTTCTTCTTTTTGTACTTCTGATATGAGATTCCTCAAAATTATCATAGCACAATAGTATTATAATCATTTCTAGAAAATCTGGCTTCCTTAGAGTAATTTCTAACTCATTACCTATACCAGACTAGTAAGAATATGGTGCTGTGCGTAGCAGCATGGTATGAGCTCTGTTGTCTCTTTTACCATTGTTTTATCTATTAAATATCTTGATTATTTTATACCAAACTGAACCACCACCCTTCTACCACAGAAATGACATCTGGTGGCGCAGTGGTTAAATGGTTAAATGCCTGTACTGCAGCCATTCACTCAGAACCACAAGGTTGCGAGTTCAAGACCAGCAAAAGGGCCCAAGCTCGACTCAGGCTTGCATCCTTCCGAGGAGGGAGCTAAAATGAGTACCCAGACTGTTGGGGGCAAATTAGCTTACTTGCTAATTAGCTTACTTGCTGTTCACTGCTATGATCTTTGGAATAGCGGTATATAAATAAAACAAATTATTATTATTATTATTATTATTATTATTATTATTATTATTATCATCTTTGCTCTGCTGGAATTCCTTGTGGATACCTGATTCCAGACAGGCTTGATTTGTGCAATTTCCCTGCCCTTTATTGAGAAGACTGAAGTGAAACAAGCTAAGCTTCTGCAATTCTGAACATTTCTGTGAAAACCTTAGCTCCCTCACAATTTTATATTTTGGGTGGAGAGGGGATTAGACTTCTACTTTGTCATCTTAGAATATCACAAGGCCCAGTGGGTGCATAAAGAGAGAAATGTTAGAAACTTCCAGTTGTGGTAATCAAGTCTGCCTATCAAACAGAACAGAAAACATATACACACAACTCTCCTTTGTTGTAGTTTTCAAAGAAGTAGTGCCCTTTTCCTCCCTCTGCCTGAGTGTTACTTATGCTTTACTGTTTGCGCTCTTCTCCCTGCTACACTTACCCTGATCAGCATGATGTTGTCTTTGCTTTTACTTTTCAGTGACTGGAACATGCACATCCCCCCCCCCCCGTCCATCCCGATCATTCACTCTCTCGCTTTTGCAAATGTATGAACTTCATCCCCGCATCTCCCCATCATTTGTGCAATATATGTATGGGAAGAGGGATGAGGGAGTGCATGTGATCATACAAGGGAGTGAATGAACAAGCACAGCTAGGGGGAGGGAAAGGGAATGTGCATGCTCCCCTCACTGAAGTCAAAACAAAGATGATACAATGCAGATAGTGGGGGCAAGAGTATAAAAAGTAAAACAAATGTCACACTGGGGAGGAGGGAAAGAGGGAGGGGTACGTGAGCTAACTCCTCATCACTGCTCTCGTGGTGGACAGTTTCATAAATAAAAGTTAAATAAAATGCACTTTTCGTCTTTCTTTCTCCAGCATATGAAAGGGAATTGAATGGAGAGGCATCCAGTCAGAGTGCACAGTAGTTGTTAGATTGACAGGCAAACCATAAGGGCTGTTGGCTGCTAGGGTGATGCATGCTGGAAATGAAGTAAACAGAAAGTTCACCAGGGAGAAATGTTACACATTGTGTCAGTGTCATTTTGAAGGCTTAATGGGGTTGCTGTGGGGTTCTGTAGACTAGAAAAATACGGGGTCAGGCTGATTTTTTCATCATTATAGATGTGCCCTTAGTTTCAACTTGAATAGACTAATTGAAATAAACAGTATTTGCTGACTAAAAAGTTGAATTTATTCTAATGGATCTATTCTAATTGGTACTAAAATTGGATTTAGCACTTAGGAATTGGCTTTGTATAAATTCTCATTATTAGTCCATCTAGTTCACAATGACATACTGTCAACATTGATGGGCAGTGGGTCTTCAGTGCTTCAGACAGGAATTTTTCCAACCTGAAATAGTGATTCTAAGAATAAGACCTAGACTT
>NC_056524.1:138939250-138941911 GCF_019175285.1 Sceloporus undulatus | reverse complement strand
CGCCAAAGTTCCGCGCCTGGGTTCCAATCCTGTCACCCTATGTAAAAAGGAAGGGAGGGATAGGAAAGAAAAGGGGGATGATGATGGTTGGTTCGGGCTAGGAAGGGTCCCCTGGGACCCACCATTGTCCCCCTCCATGGCTGTCACCCTCCTCTCGCCGTGTCCTCCATTTTGGGGGGGGGGGGGGGACCTGTTTATATTAATGGGCCTCGTCCCGCCTGGCGCCCTAACCCGTTTAGTACCGCTTAACTCTTATCTGACTCGGGCTATGGAATTCTGGTGGAGTTTGTTGTGGGCCCAGAGCGGAGCTCCGCTCTGGGCCCACAACAAACTCCAACTCCCAGAATTCCATAGCAGAGAGTGAGATAAAGAGTTAAAGCGATACCAAACCGGGTTACTTCTCCAATCTGGACGCATCCCAGGAGTGTTTCCAGGTCTTTGCCTGGGCTGTCCTCCATTTTGTGCATCCTGGTCCTCCTCCTCCTCCTTTGCTCTGAGGAGTAACTTTTGAGGCCCTCTCCTTTGGGAAGGTTCCCTAACGGTTCCACACTGCAGAAATAACCCACTTCGACACCGCTTTTAAAACAGTCCCCAGAGGATCCATGCTCTGGGGTTTCCAGGGAACGACTGTGGTTTGTTCTGGCACCAAAGCAAAGGCCGAGTGAGTGACTCATGTGGAACAACCCTGGCAGCATCCACACTGGAGTAACAACCCAGTTTGAGACCGCTTTAACTGCCATGGCTCCATGCTGTGGAATTATGGGAACTGTGGCTTGTTCTGGCACTAGAGGTCTCTGAGAGAAAAGGCTAAATCTCTCACAAAACAGCAAAGTTGTATTTATTTAACAGCCAAGTTAAATATATATTCAACAGCCGAGTTGTACTGTTGAATATTGATCACCTTTGAGTGTGTTTGTGCTTGGGTTTCATTGGTCCCCTTCTACTACAACCTTTCAATTGATTGTAAGACTAAGGCGATCAGCGATAAGTCTTACGGCTTCTTCTCCACATGCCTCAAGACACACAGTATTTTATGTATCATGGGCTAACTTGCGCATTGAAAGATTGGTTGTAAGTGCGTACGTTAGACAGATAACAGCCACAACAAGCGACAGTTCCCAGGATTCCATACCATTGAGTCATGGCAGTAAAACTGGTGTCAAACTAGATTCTTTCTGTAGTGCAGACGCACACCTTTCAGCCTTTGGTCTCCTACTTGGAGAGAAGTATGGTATTAAATAAACAAAGAGTGGTTCCAGTGTTATGAAAGAGTCAGGAAAACTTCTTGCCTGCTGTTCAGACCTGGTTTTTTTCCTTAAATCATCCCAAGGATCAATGGATTTCCTGCCTTCGTAAATGAGAAATGTGTCTTCGTTTTCTGCTCCCAGGGGCAGATCCTAGTGCGAATTGCTACGAACCTAATTTGAGCATTTTCAGTCTTCCCCCCTTCCATTTTGGGACTGTAATCGCACAGACACCATGACTTCATCTTCCCCAGCTTCCCCTCACCCCACCTACTTTTTCTAACATCATGCCTGCAAATTAAACAAACTAGCCCATATATGAGTATTACTACTCCGGTCACATTGTGTTCTTTTATCCATTTTAAAATGATTTTTGTGGAAGGAAGAGAATTGAAAAATGGTGGCTCCCTCCTCTTTCTTGATACTTTCAACCCATAGTGACCCTGAGGATGAGACATCTCCAAGACCTTCTGGCCTCCACTGCTCTGCTCAGGTCCTGCAAACTCATACCCATGTCCTCCTTAATAGAGTCCATCCATTTAGCATGTGGCCTTCCTCTCTTTCTACTTCCCTCCACCTTTCTTAGCATTATTGTTTTTTCCAGTGAGTTGTGCCTCCTCATAATGTGGCCAAAGACGACAGCCTCAGTTTTGCCATCTTGGCTTCCAGGGAGATTTCTGGCTTGATCTGCTCTAGGACCCATTTGTTTGGCTTTTTTGGCTGTCCACAGGACCCTCAGGACTCTTCTCCAGCACCGTATCTCAAATGAATTTATTTTCTTCCTATCTTCTTTCTTAGCTGTCTAGTGTCTAGCTCCCACATCTGCACATGGTAATAGGGAATGCAATGGCTTGGATGATTCTAACTTTGGTGCTCAGTTGTATATCTTTGCATTTTAGAATCTTCTCTAGTTCTTTCATAGCTGCCCTCCCCATTCTTAGTCTTCTTCTGATTGCAGCCCCCATTGCTATCAATGTTTGATACCAGGTATCAAAACTGTTTTGCTATTTCTATTTCCTCATTGTCTAGGTTGAATTTGTGTAGAGTCTCCATGGTCATTATTTTTGTTTTCTTTATGTTCAACATTAAACCTGCCTTTGCACTTTCTTCCTTAGTAGTTGTTCCAGGTCTGTGAGGTTTTCTCCAAGTATTATGGTGTCATCTGCGTATCTGAGATTGTTGATATTCCTTCCTCCTATTTTCACTCCTCTTCTGTGTCCAAGCCCGTTTTCCTTACAATATGTTCTGCATATAAGTTAAACAGGTAGGGTGATAAGATGTGGCCTTGTCTGATCCCTTTGCCAGTTGGGAACCATTCTGTTTCTCTATGTTCTGTTCTGACAGTAGCCTCTTTTCCTGAGTACAGATTTCTCATCATGACTATCAGATATGGTGGCACTTCCATGTCTTTAAGAGC
>NC_056524.1:138934636-138939150 GCF_019175285.1 Sceloporus undulatus | reverse complement strand
ATGCTTAATAGTGCAAATCTATTTCTTACATTGTCTATAAATTCTCTTGAGATCACGTTCTGTTCAGAACATATTTTGGTATGACAACTCTTTTTGCTTCCTTCTTCAGCTTTACTCTAGTTTTAATATAAGTGGTTCATGATCTGTACCACAGTCTGCACCTGGTATAGTACTGGCCACAAAAATAGAGCTTCTCCATCTTCTGCTTTCAGTTATATAGTCTACCTGATTTTTGTATTGACCATCTGGTTATGTCCATGTGTATAGTCTCCTTTCTGCAACTGAGACTAGCATGGCCCAGAGGGCCTGGGGGTGAGTGACAACAGGAGAACGAGGGCGATGGGGCCAAAAAGGCACTGCCCACCTCCCTGCTGTGTGGTGCTCTACTCATGAGTAGAACAGCACATGGTAAGGAGAGCTGGGTATACTCCTTCCCTTCCGCACACCATTTTACTCACTACTCTACTCATGTGTAGAGCAGAGCATGGCAAGTAGGAAGCATGCCCACCCCCTGCCACGCACTGTTCTACTCATGTGTAGAGTGGCATATGGCAGGGAGGAAGAGCTCAGCATGCTCCCCCCTGCTGTGCACTACACCAAGGCAACAGCATTGAGGTATGGGGGGGCACTCAGTTCCCTTGGTGTCTCCACATTGTTCTCCTCATGATACTGTTCTCATGAGGAGAATGAGGCAATGGCATCAAGGTGGGAGGGGGTGACCCGGTGCACTCTGCATCCCTCTAGCTATGCCACTGAGCGGAGGGCCGGAGGGCTGGCATGGAGGCCAGTAAGGCTAAAGGTAGGAAGGACATGAGGGGAGGAAGAACAAGAACAAGAACAAGAGGATAGGACAAAAGGATGGGTAGACTGGTAACAACTGAAGGGTCAGAAGGAAAAGAAGGAGAATGAAAGGTGAATGAAACCTGAGTGGTTAGAGAGGGGACACAACTCAGTCAAGAACAATGGGATACATGGAAAAGAGTAGGGGGTATGAGATGGAACTTGAGAGGGTGTGACAAAGAGTGGCTTGTGCCCTTCAGTCACAAGTCATGATTCATCAATGCACAGGCAGATTTGCGGACTGGAGACAACAAGAAAGTTCCATGTTTTGACAAAATCAGGAATGAAAGGCAGTAACACAGAAGTCACTGAATTTTATGTTCACAATTGGAATTGATTTTCCTGTTTACATTTTTTCTGAATAAATTAGAATCTAATTGATCCATTTAAATTTCCTCTTATGTACGGAGTTAAAAGCTTATTTTTTTAATGTTCAGTTTGTTCACCCGCAGTAGTGTAAGTGGTTCATGTTGTGGTTCAAAAACTTAGAAATAAGACTTCTTCACTTCAAATATGATATTACTTTTGCAGAGGTTGTGAATATTAATCAAACATTTCCTGGGGTGTGGGGCATAGAAAAGGTTAGGAACCACTGGAATAGAGTTACAAACATTATTGGGCTGCAGCAGTAGTAGTGGGTAACACTGATGTAAGATCTCACAGACAGAACAGCAATGACACCATAGCTAACACATGTTAACACTATGTGAAGAGAGGCAAAAGTGAACTTCCTTGCGAGACCCTCTCGCCAAGAAAACCCTGTAATGAGACAGACCCAAATGAAACAAAAGGATGTACTGGAACACTAACAGGGAGCAACAGTGGGAAATCATAACAGAGAGTTGATCAAGGACACACAGAAGAAACCTAAGCCCAGTCTGCAAAGTGGCAGAATTCAGCAGGAAAATCAAGAACATCACTTCAAAACATGCAAAATTGCTATCAATAATAATAATAATAATACTTATTTATTTATACCCCGCTCTTCAACCAAGGCTATCAGAGCGGCTATCAAGGACTACTCAGCATTGCTGTTCCTTCAAGCAAGTTGTGTAGGGATTGGGAAGAGGACGCAATCTCCTATATTTTGTTTCTGTGGTTCTCAGACGTTCTCAAACATTTTCACACTTAGCAAACCTGTAAAGATTGAGCATGATTTGAGTTCTAGAATATTTTTGGTGACTACCTACCAGATCAAAAGAAAGACTCTCCTTCATCATTGCGTTGACTTCAGGAAGGTGTGTTTTAGGTTGGGCTTTAATGTAACATCTCTCTCCTCCTGCGAAACGGATTCCAGTTATACCCTAAAAAGCAAGGCTGTGGTTATTAGAATAAGAGTGGAATTGCCACATGATTTCTAAAACACAAAGAGTGCACATACAGAAGCACTTTTAATAATGTGGAGTGGAAAAAAGAGGAAGACAACCACCAGCCTATCAAAGACAGAACATGCACTTTGGCCAGTTTACACAGTAAAGTAAAAACAGATTTCATTTCACATCTTTTGATTTCTCAAGTGAAACACTAGCATGTGGTAATTGGAGGACAGGCACATCTTTCTGTGGGATTATCTATCAGGTTTCTGTCAGACATTACTATAAAAGAGAAGTGTTAAAACTGTATTATGGGAATCTCTGGAGTATGTTGAAGGTTATCTTTTCAGTAAAAAGACTAGTTAAGGAAAACAAATGTCTGTGATGGACAATTTGCCAAGTACAGTATTCCCAAACTTCCTCTTCAATGAACTGCTACAAATAGGGGCACTGGGTATGCACAACCCATGCAGAACCACAGTGATGCTGACAGACCTGGCCAGAACTTGAGGTGAATCAAAATGCACATCCTAGCTAGTAGATGCCCCTGATGTGTCTGCAAGGCACAAAGGTCCAGAGGTTCCCATGAAGACAACCTAAGGGGGACAGTGGGAATCTTGACAGCATGAAGGCTGAAAACACAGCAAATGTTGACCCAATGGCCTCCTTACATGGAAACAAGGGAAAAAAGAAGAGAAGTAATTAATGAAGCTCAACACATTTTGATAAAAGCCTTCTTCCTCAAAGGCGCATGCACATCAATCTGAAATATCAAAGGGGGACTCATGTAAAAACAGCTTTCCTTCTTATTCCTTTTATAATAAGATGTTTTCCAAGTCCTCTTGATATTTCACATTCATGTGCATGTGTTGCTTTATCAAAACATGTTGGAGTCTATTAAATTACTTTCTTTTGCCACAAAGAGTTCTTCTCTTCTAATCCCCCCCAAGCTCCTTCTGGGTGGTACTTCTTTTAATTTTAAATAAACATAACCATACTTACAATCTGAAAATCATGAACTTCAATAGCTTCTTCCCCACCACTTCCAGTTTTAAAGGTCTCCAAGTTGTTCCCAGCATCTATTTCCATCGACCCCTCCTGCACTTTCCCATTAATACTCATTGTGTAGTGTACATTATAAACCTGGAATCAAAACAAAATCTTTTAAATAATGACTCTGGTTTAAAGCGGCATAACACCACATGGCACACAGTTTTACAACAATCTAAAAAGAGCCTTAATCTCTCTTCCTGAATTAACAGAAATTGTCTATGATGTTATACTGAGGGGATCCTAGCCTACGTTTCTGGGGGATTTGAACAGCCACACGGATGCCTTTCTAGGGGACCTGCCAATGTGATACTGGCCAAACAAATGTGATAGATGGTTTCTTAGATTTTTTGTTCTTGACTGGACTAAAGGGGGGTGACAGTTTCATTCAGTTTCATCCAGTTCTTGTTAAAATTTAGATTGTCAGCAACTGTTGGTGAACTATTTCCTCTGTAGATATAGTTCCTCTGATGCCTTTCTAAGCATTAAGTAAAGGCTGAATGGAAATCCTGAGTAACACCTTGAGATACAGAGATAACCTGGACAGAGGAATGACCCACTCTAAGCACATTCTGCAGTGTAGAGGCAATGGAATCTGTTGCAGCTCCTGACAAGGCTTTTGAGAAATGTACTACCCTACAATTTGGCTAGATGCTCCCCATCAGCTTATTATAACATGAAATGGTAACACTACAAAAGTAAACTCTGTATTACAAGGATAAATTTACTCTTCGGCTCTTTTGCTCATATGCCCCCCCACTACTCCTGAATAACCTTTTTCAGTTTTTGCTCCTACTTTTTTTTAATGTCAAAGTTCACAAACTGCACCATGGTTGTAAACCATGGTTTCTAAAGCTGTGTTTTAATAAATGTAAGATCCCTAGTTAAGACTAAGGTTATTCATCTTAAAAGTTAGTAACATTAACCACCATCTAGAGATCACATTTAACACTAAACTGTGCTTAATAATGAATGGATGTAGAAACTTGTGAACTGAACTTTGTTGGTGCACCAGAGAAGGAAAGAAAAAATAGAACAAGGAGATAATGCACATAATTAATAATGCTGACATAGGTTCATGGTTATAATGCCAAACCTTGATTCAGTAGTATTTGTGAGCACATTCTGTTACACTGTGCCAGTTACTGTAACCTTTAAATTGCTATAGCCAAACAAATAATCTTACCTATACCATCAACACCTTTTTAAGACTGCACCCATGCTAGAAAAATAACCCGGTTTGGCACTGCTTTAACTTGACTGGCTCAAGGCTATGGAATTCTGGGAGTTGGAGTGTGTTGTGGGCCTCTG